>NC_062213.1:135368490-135674323 GCF_902686445.1 Sciurus carolinensis | reverse complement strand
GATGATTATTTTTTAATGAACAAATGAATAGTTTCTAATATGGAGCATATTCCATGCTACCACCAAATTATGAGTAGTATTTTATGGTCTAATTTACTGACCAGTGTTATCACTTTTTCTTCATTGTTGAAGGAGATACTTGAATTGCACATCATTAATTATTAACAATGATTGCAAAGTAGTTTTTAAATGTAGAATACTCTGATATTTAATACAATTTCAATAATGATAGCTGAAGACAATTACGAAAATAATTGTTCTCAAATATATTATCAACAGACATTATACTGCAAGTAATTCTTGGCAAAAGGATTATACATGAACAGACAGAGAATACCAAGCTCATGAGAAGTTTTGCCTGTGATAGAAAAAATTTTAAATTGGTAATATATCGTGAAAGTTTTAGTTTGTAAACTCTTTATATTTGAAATTAGTAGTATCAAAAGTAGTATTGGGTGAAAAATGATCTATTTTGAAATTGTAATATGTTAACTCTTTTCCAAAACTGTAATTTTATTTGTTAAAGGTCGAAATGGACTTGAATATTAAAATGCTAATTTAATGAAAGTTCATTCTAAACCTCCCACTAACTTTTAGAATAAATTCAAGGTCATCTTGAAACTTTCTTCTTTGGTTATTATGATTAGTTTGTAGATTATTATAAGAAATTATTTATCTCAGGGCAAGTATTTATAGATTATTCTGGATTGGTAGTGACAGCTCTTTAGTATCAGAGGTTTACTCAAAGTCATCTGAATTCTTTTTATCCACGTTCCTGCTTGCTTATCTTCATTGAGTTCTTGTTAATAAGAATGCATTTTTCTTTTCCTTTTACAACTTTTTAAAAAATAAAACAGTGAACATAGTTGATAACTAGAATGGATGATGTCAAAGAACCCCATGGGATTCTGGGTAATGGAAAATCTTTGCTAAAAAGGAGTTCAGAATTTCTGTTGGAATACAAAGATTATATCATATGGTAACTATATTACTAGTATTCTGTGCAGTATATGAATGCCCTCATGGCAGCTCCATAGTAAGACTCTGAAAGTATCGTTTCTCTTACTCTACAATGCAAATTCTTATTTAAATGTTAATTGTTTAGCTTGTATAATGCTTTGATTTGTGTTAAGTGTGTTATGAACTTAATAATAAGAGACAAATGGAAAAAAAATAAGTTTTATGGGTTTATCAGTTGAGACACAACCTGTAACAGATTGTATTATCTAATAGAGATGGTTGGCAAATATGCAAAGATTATTAATTTTCAACCATAAAGAAGTAGTAGTTATGAATTTTAGGTGTATCTTAAAAATGAGTAGACCATTTGCCCCTTAAATTTGTTGAAGTGTATTAAACAAAAATGAATTAGTGTTCAGAATGGCTTTGAGACACCAATGAGGAAGGGCACAGTAAATTATTCCATAATAAATGAAAAGGTAAACTTTTATGTTGAAAATGCTAATATTATAAGAGAATAGTAAATATGCAGTAAATACTTGGAGAATTTTTATTCTACAGCACCTGAGGTTTTTTGTGTTTGCTTGTTTATATATTTATTTATTTATTGCTGGTGGCCACTAGAATAACAACTATGAATGATTTTCCTAAATTCCAAAGGGGAGAAAATTAACAATGGATTGATAATTTATCGTTCAGGCTATAGTGACTCTTTTCATTAGATTTAAATTATTCACTAAAATTCTGTTAGAAATGTGCTAATAAATGGTACATTTTCAAAAATGCAAATGTACTTTGTCACCTGGTAGAAATGAATCTCTTAGAAGTCGGAATCACATTTTGAAAGAATCTTAAGGTTTCAAAATCCTTCAAATTTTGTCAGTTGAAAAACTTTTGCAGTATTAATATGTGTATGTACTCAGCATCCTTTTAAAAGACTATTGAAAATTGGATCAAAAAGTAAAAGGGTCAGTGATTCTTACTTAACAACGCAGATATACCCATTGTGATAGACTGAATTCCAAATATGTCTCCAAATATGTCCACATCCTAATTTCCAAAACATGTGAGTATGTTACTTTACATGGCAAAAGAAATTTTGCAGATGTAATTAAATTAAATACGTTGAGATGCGGAGATTGTCCTGGATTATGTAGGCAATCTCAGTGTAATCATATGGGGTCTTTTTAAGAGGGAGGCCGGAGAGTCAGATAAAAAGGATGTGATCCCTCCTCTGAGCAGCCACCTGGAGCCTCATACATATGCGCCGAGCTCCAGTGACCCGCCGCTCGCCTCTTCCTCCAGGCAGCCACCCGGTGTTCTGTGTGGGCACTTGGAGATCAAGCAACTCACTGCGCACCTCCACCTCCTCCCCCCGTTGTTCAGGAGGTTGCTCTGGGTCCAAACACCTCGCCGCCCAGCTCTTCCTCTGGCAGCTGCCGGAGCCCCGGCGGGTTGCTCTGAAACCAAGCTTGTGCTGCGCGGCCTCCTCTGCAAAGTTCCCCACTGTCTGTGTTCACTGCTCCAGCGGGGAGAAGGGTATCTTGCTGCCTGGGCAGGGCAACCTTCCCAGGCAACGTTCCCAGCGGCCCGGACCTACCTCCTGGGCCTGGGAGCCTCACCCTTCGCAGATGAGTCTCCTTAGGCTGCCTCTCCCAGAGAATCTGCCCCCAGTCCTGGAACCTTCGCTCCGCCCCTCAGCTTGACTCTGCAGCTCTTCCACCGAAAAGCCGCCTAGGACCTGGGACCCTGTTCTGCACCTAATCACCTGCCTATGCAGGCCGTCCTCTGGGCAGCCGCCGAAGCCAGCGGTTTACTCCAAGCGCTGTGCTGAGCATCTTCCTCTGCAAAGTTCCCAGTGGTCCGTGTTTACCGCTCCAGCGGGGGAGGGGTGTCTCGCCGGGCAACTCTACTTCACAAAGTTCCCTGCGTTCAGGGGCTACAGCCCCATCTGGGTTGCCTCCCCAACGGGAGAGACTTACCTGGCGGCTTTGAGTTGGTCCCAAGTCACTCACTATCTCTTCTTTTGAATCCTGAGTCCTGGAGCAACATGAAATGCAGCCGCCCTCTAGTCCGCCATCTTGAAAACCCTCCCTAACTTAGTTTTAACTGAGCTTGTTTAGGTAATAAAGTAGCAGACCTTAAGGTTAAATAAAAAATATAATGATTTGAGCTAAAGATTAGTGCATGTTTTGCTTAGCAGTTCAGTAAAATTAGCTTAAAACAAAATAGAGTCATTATGCTGACAACAGGTCTGACACCAAAGGGTAAACAAAGTCCAGTAGGATGAAAAGAGGAAACTCTTTCACTGTAATATGCTTTTGTGAGTAACTTTAAGTAAAAATAAAAAGTTGGCCTTAATGTAACCGCTATGTGTTAGACAACTACTGGAAAGTGTGGTTAATGACAAATCTTGTGGTAATTTCTCTATAACATCTATCTTGTTTAATCCTGCTTTACTTAATACTATAATACTATAAAATAATTCTGAGCAGCACTTGCTTCAAATTTCTCTAGGGGTTCCTGTGCGCCGACTTCACCTATCCTTGGGGAACCCACGAGTTGCTGGTGCTGGGGCTGGCTCTGGGCAAGGAGAGATAGTTTGAGGGCATCTCAGGGACCAGCAGAACACACACACCTCAGGGTCAAGGATGTAAAAAAATTCCTTTGAGAGAGGCCATGGGAGCACCGTGATTGCCAGTGGAACCTAGGAAGTTTTTCAGCATGCTCAGCCACCCAGGCACTTAGAGCTGCTGCAGCTGAGGTCCCAGGAGGCTTGGTTTGAGATAGTAGCAGACCTTGACATCAATTCTTTAATGGTGGTTCTACAGGAATGTAGGAAGCTAGAGTTAAGGGGTCATGGAGGCTTCCACAGAGATTTCAAAGGAAGGCCTGGGTGAAACCAGGCCAAGTATAGCAGGGTCAGAGTCCCTGTAAGCTGCTTCTGAGGAGGTGATACATGAAGATGTGAGAAGGAAGCTAAAGCTGCAGTGGTGAACCGTGAGGTTAAGAGATGCCAAGAAAGTGGGGCATCTTCTTTGGAAAGCTATGGAATCAAGCCAAAACAAGTCAAGAGAAGAGACCATGTGTACTGCACCGAGCAAGGCCATAGGAGCAGAGCTAAACAAACCCTTTAGAGAGAAAATCACAATGCCCTGTACCCAGATGCTGGATGTGGAGCTATAGGACTTGTTTGCCCAGCTGGATTTCCATCTTGCTTTGGTCTCATCCCTTCTTTCTATGCCCCTATCTCTCCCTCTTGGAATGGAATGTTTACTCTGTGCCATTATATTTTTGATATATGTAACTTGCTTTTGATCTTTACTCTCATAGCTAAAAGTTTGCCTTGAGTCTTAGATGAGATTTTGGATTCGGACTTCTGGGAATTCCTGGAAATGTTAAGAGTATTCTTGAAAATGTGTTTTGCATTGTGAGATGCATATGAGATATAGGGGGCAAGAGGAAGAATGTTATGGTTTAGATGTGAGGTGTCTCCCAGAAGTTAATGTGTGAGATAATGCAAAAATTTTCAGAGGTGAAATGCTTAGATTAGGAGAGGTGTAAGTTAATCAGTAGATTAATCAACTTACATGGATTAAGTGGGCAGTAACTGTAGGTAGGTAGGTAGGATGTAGCTGGAGGAAGTAGATCATTGATGGTCTCACTTTGGGGCTTGTATTTTGTCTTTGGTGAGCTGAGCTTTCTCCTTCTTGGTTGCCATATTCTGAGCTGTTTTCTTCCACCATGCCCTTCTGTCATGATGTTCTTCTTCACTTTGTACCCAGAGCAATAGAGTTGACTGACTGTAGGCTGACTCTGAACTATGAGCCAAAATAAACTTTCATCCTCTTAAAAAAGAAAAAAAAATTGAATTGGTGGTTTTCTTATTATTTAATTGTAAAATACAAATGTTCTTTTGATGTTATACAAATCTTTTGTTGATTATACATTTTGCAAATTTTCTCCCAGTCTGGGATTTTCTTTTCATTTTTATCTTTTAATTTTGGTGCACTGCAGTGTACTAATGTTTACTTTTTTAAAAAAAATTATTTATTTTGATTCATTGTAAACAAATGGGGTACAACTTTCTCTGGTTGTACATGAAGAAGAGTCATACCATTTGTGTAATCACACATGCACATAGGGTAATGATGTTTGTCTCAATCTGTTATTTTACCTTCCCTCACCCCTCCCACCCCTCTTTCCTCTATACAATTCATCCTTCCTCCATTCTTGCCACCCTCCCACCCCCCATTATATATCATCATCCGCTTATCAGAGAGATCATTCATCCTTTGGTTTTCTGAGATTGGCTTATCTCACTTAGCATGATATTCTCCAATTTCATCCATTTGCCTGCAAATGCCATAATTTTATTCTTTATGGCTGAGTAATATTCCACAGTTTTTTTTATCCATTCATCAGTTGAAGGGCATCTAGGTTGGTTCCACAATCTGGCTATTGTGAATTGAGCAGCTATGAACATTGATGTGGCTGCATCACGGTAGTATGCTGATATTAAATCCTTTGGGTATAGGCCAAGGAGTGGAATAGCTGGGTTAAATGGTGGTTCCATTCTAAATTTTCTAAGGAATCTCACACTGCTTTCCAGAGTGGCTGCACTAATTTGCAACCCCACCAGCAATGTATGAGTATACATTTTTCCCCACCTCCTTGTCAACACCTATTGTTGCTTGTATTTTTGATAATGGCCATTCTAATTGGGGTGAGATGAAATCTTAGGGTAGTTTTGATTTGCATTTCTCCTTATTACTAGAGATGTTGAACATTTTTTCATATATCTGTTTGATGCTTGTAGATCTTCTCTGTGAAGTGTCTGCTCATTTCCTTAGCCCATTTTGTGATTGGGTTATTTGTATTGTTGGTTGTAAAGTTTTTTGAGTTCTTTATAGATTCTGGAGATTGGCGCTCTAAGTATGTGTGGCAAATATTTTCTCCTACTCTGTAGGCTCTCTCTTCACGTTCCTGATAGTTTCCTTTGCTGAGGAAAAGCTTTTTAGTTTGAATCTATCCCAATTATTGATTTCTGCTTTTATTTCTTGAGCTTTGGGAGTCCTGTTAAGGAAGTCTGATCATAAGCTGACATGTTGAAGATTTGGACCTACTTTTTAATCTATAAGGTGCAGGGTCTCTGGTCTGATTCCAGGGTCCTTGATCCATTTTGAGTTGAGTTTTGTGCAGGGTGAGAGATAGGGGTTTAATTTCACTTTACTGCATATGGATTTCCAGTTTTACCAGCACCATTTGTTGAACAGGCTATCTTTTCTCCATTGTATGTTTTTGGCTCCTTTGTCTAGTATGAGATGACTACATTTATGTGGTTTTGTCTCTGTGTCTTCTATTCTGCACCATTGGTCTGCCTGTCTATTTTGGTGCTAATACAATGCTGTTTTTGTTACTATTGCTCTAGTATAGTTGGAGTTCTGGTATTGTGATACCCCCTGCTTCACTCTTCCTGCTAAAGATTACTTTAGTTATTCTGGGTCTCTTATTTTCCAATGAATTTCATGATTGCTTGCTTATTTCTGTGAGGTACGTCATTGGGATTTTAATTGGAATTGCATTGAATTTGTATAGCATTTTGATAGTGTGGTCATTTTGAGAATATTAATTCTGTCTATCCAAGAACATGGGAGATCTTTCCATCTTCTAAGATTTTCTTTAATTTCTTTCTTTAGTTTTCTGTAGTTCTCATTGTAAAGGTCTTTCACCTCTTTTGTTACATTGATTCCCAAGTATTTTATTTATTTTTTTTTTGAGGCTATTGTGAATGGGGTAGTTTTCCTAAATTCTCTTTCAGAGGATTCATAACTTATGAATAAAAATACATTAGATTTATGAGCATTGATTTTATATCCTGCTACTTTACCGAATTCATTTATGAGTTCTAGTAGTTTTCTGGTGGAATTTTTGGCTTCTCTAAATATAGAGTCATGTCATTTGGCAATAGGAATAGTTCAAGTTCTTCTTTTCCTATTCATATTCCTTTAATTTCTTTGGTCTTGGTCTATCTAATTGCTCTGGCTAGAATTTCAAGGACAATGTTGAATAGAAGTGGGGAAACAGGGCATCCCTGCCTTGTTCAGTTTTTAGGGGGAATGCTTTTAGTTTTTCTCCATTTAGAATGATATTGGCCGTAAGCTTAGCATAGATAGCCTTTCCAATGTTGAGGAATGTTCCTACAATCCCTATTTTTTCTAGAGTTTTGAGCATGAAGGGGTGCTGTATTTTATCAAATGCTTTTTCTGCATCTATTGAAATAATCTTGTGATTCTTAACTTTAAGTCTGTTGATATGGTAAATTACATTATTGTTTTCCAGATATTGAACCAACCTTGCATCCCTGGGATGAAACCCACTTGATTGTGGTGCACTATCTTTTAAATATGTTTTTGTATGCGATTTGCTAAAATTTTGTTGAGAATTTTTGCATCTATGTTCATTAGGGATATTGGTCTGAAATTTTCTTTCTTGATGTGTCTCTGTCTGGTTTAGGTGTCAGGGTGATATTAGCTTCATAGAATGAGTTTGGAAGGGTTCCCTCCTCTTCTATTTCATGAAATAGTTTGAGGAGTATTGGAATGAGCTCTTATTTGAAGGTCTTGTAGAACTCGGCTGAGAACCCATCTGGTTCCAGACTTTTCTTTGTTGGTGGGGTTTTGATGACTTCTCTTTCATTGCTTGAAATTGATCTATTTAAGTTGTATATGTCCTCCTGATTCAATTTGTGTGGATTATATGTCTCTAGAAATCTGTTGATGTCTTCGAGATTTTCTATTTTGTTGGAGTACAGATTTTCAAAATAGCTTCTAATTATGTTTGTATTTCAATCCTGTCTGTTGTGATATTTCTTTTTTCATCACGAATTTTAGTAATCCAAGTTCTCTCTCCTTTTCTTTGTTAGTGTGGCTAAGGGTTTATCAATTTTGTTTTTTTTTTTTCAAAGAACCACCTTTTTATTCTGTTTTTTTCAATTTTTTCCTTTTTGTTTCAATTTCATTGATTTCAACTCTGATTTTGACTATTTTCCTGTCTTCTACTACTTTTGGTGTTGCTCTCTTCTTCTTTTTCTAGGACCTTTAGCTGTAATGTTAGGTCGTTTATTTGTTGACCTTTTCTTCTTTATTGAATGTGCTCCATGAAATGAAGTTTCCTCTTACTACTGCTTTCTTAGTGTCCCAGAGATTTTGATGTGTTGAATCTTTGTTCTTGTTTACCTCTAAGAATTTTTTTTATTCCTCCCTGATGTCATCTGTTATCCATGCCTCATTCAGCAGCGTATTATTTAATCTCAGGTGTTGGAGTAGTTTCTGCTTTTTATTTTGTCATTGATTTCTAATTTCATTCCATTATGATCTGATAGAATACAAGGTAGTTATCTCTGTCTTTTTGTTTTTGCTTTGGTGGCATAACATGGTCTATTTAGAGAAGGGATTCATGTGCTGCTGAGGAAGGAAAGGTTGATTCGCTTATTGTTGGATGGAATATTCTATATATGTCTGATTAAGTCTAAATTTACAATTTGTGTATTGAGATCTGTGGTTTCTTTGTCGATTTTGTTTGGAAGATCTGTCCAGTGTGGTGAGGAGAGGTTGTGGTTACAAGTCACCTAGTATTGTTGTTGGTTGTGGTCTGTTTGGTTTCTGGAATTGAGAAGGATTTGTTTGACATACACGAATGAGTTACTGTTTGGGGCATGGATATTTATGATTGTTATGTCCTGCTGTTTTATGCTTCCCTTAAGCAGTATGAAATGTCCTTCTTTATCCCTTCTGACTAACTTTGGCTTGAAGTCCACATTTTCTGATATGAGGATGGATATCCCAACTTTTTTGCTGAGTCCATGTGCCTGGTATGTTTTTTCCCATCCTTTCACCTTTAGTCTGTGGGCATCTCTTTCTATGAGATGAGTCTCTTGAAGGCAGCATATTGTTGGATCTTTCTTTTTAATCCAATCTGCCAGTCTGTGTCTTTTGATTGATGAGTCAGGCCATTAACAGTCAGGGTTATTATTGAGATACGGTTATATTCCCATCATTTTAGCTTATTTTTGTTTTTTAACATGACTTGGTTTCTCCTTTATTTGGCTATTCCTTTATGGTAGTTCCTCTCTGTGCTGATTTACATCATTGTTTTTCTTCTCTTCCTCATGGAATATTTTGCTGAGAATATTCTGTAGTGCCGGCTTTCTATTTGTAAATTCTTTAGCTTTTGTTTATCATGGAAGGATTTATTTTGTTGTCAAATCTGAATGTAAGTTTTGCTGGGTATTAGATTCTTGGTTGGCATCCATTTTCTTTCAGAGTTTGAAAAATACTGTTTCACGCCCTTTTATCTTTTAGGGTCTCAGTTGAGAAATGTGCTATATTGGGTTGAGAATGTGCTGATATCCGTATTGGTTCCCCCCTGAATGTAATTTGATTTTGTTCTCTCATAGCCTTTAAAATTCTATCTTTATTTTGTATGTGAGGTATTTCATTATAATGTGCCTTAGTGTGGATCTGTTGTAATTTTGTACATTTGGTGTCCTATATGCCTCTTGTAGTTGTTTTTCCATTTCATTCTTCAGATTTGGGAAATTTTCTGATATTATTTCATTGAATAGATTGTTCATTCCTTTGGTTGTTTCTCTGTGCCTTCCTCAATCCCAATAATTCTTAAGTTTGGTCTTTTCGTGATATCCATAATTCTTGTAGATTCTGTTCATGATTCTTTCCATCTTCTCTATTTGGTCAACTTTGTTTCAAGATTAAATATTTTGCCTTAAATGTCAATGGTTCTGTCTTCCAGGTGTTCTGTCCTATTGGTCATGCTTTCTATGGAGTTTTAATTTGGTTTATTGTTTCCTTCATTTCAGGAATTTTTTTTTTTTCAGAATCTCTATCTCTATTGAATAATCCTTTGCTTCCTGCATTTGCTCTTTTAACTGTTGATTGTGTGATTATTCAATGCGTGCATTTGTGTATTATCTCATCGTTTGCTTCTCTGATGATTTTAACTATGACATTCTGAACTCCCTTTCAGACATTTCTTCCTGTCATACTGTCATTGGATTTTATTGATGTAGCATCTAGGTTTGTTGTTGGGACACTTTCTTCCCTTGTTTTCTCATACTGCCTCATGTATCTTCCCTCTCCTAGTCTTCAGTAGCCTGAAGTCTTGGAGGAACTTGATAATGCAGTGACCCCAAAGTATGCTGCCCTCGAGGAATGGTGGACTCCGGGTGGGGTATATTCCCATGCTAGTGGGCAGAGGCACTTCAATGTATTTGACATGATCAGCGCAGGGACACTACACTGGTCGCTGGGTCCAGTGGTCTGGTCCTTGCTCTCGGTGCTACTTCCCTGGCAGGGAAGTCTGTGATGTTTACTTTTATCGTAATTGTTTTATTGTGTTCATGATGCCTTTGCCAAACTCAAGGTTACCAAGATCGTTTCTTCTAAAAGTTTAAAATTTTAGCCCTAAATTTATGTCCATAATTAATTTTGAATTCAGGTGTTTTTTTTTTATGTAGTGGGAATTAAGACTGAAAATTCCTCTTAAAGATTAAGAAAAAAAAAACATGGCTATCTAGTTTCTACACTTTTGTTGAAAGGACTATCATGTCTTCCATTGATGGTCTTATCAGCACTGTCTAAATTGATCACGTGTGTAGTGTGTTTCTGTATTCACTAGTGTGTTTCCATTGGGTCTAGGTGGTCTTTATTGCCAGTATCGCATTATCTTGAGTACTATATCTTAATAATGTCTTGAGATAACGTGGAGTAAGTCTTCCAATTTTGTCTTTTTACTTCGAAAATGTTTTGCCTATTCTAGATCTTTTGCGTATGTCAGTGTTAAACTTTAGACTCAGATCGTCAATTTATACCAGAAAGCTTATTGGGATTTTCATAGAGATTAGCATTTATGTGTAAGTTTGGAAAGAATTAACATCTTAATAATAGTATTTAACCATGAACATGACTTCTTTGTCTATGTCTTAGATTTTTCAGTACTTTCATCATTTTTACTATATTATATATCTTCATATTATTTTTTATGGTATTTTAAATGTTAATTACTATTATCTGCTGTTTTTAATATATAAAAATACAGTAGACCTATGTGTATTGATTTTTGTGTCCCATGAGGGACATTAACTCTCTTATAAATTACCATCTCTCTTTTTTTTTTTTTTTTTTTTTTTGGTAGATTTCTTAAGAATTTTTACATAGTCATGCTGTCCTTGGACAGAAAACAGTTTTATTTCTTGCTGTCTAAATCTGTGTGCCTCTCTTTCCTACTTTTTCTTGCCTATTTTCATGGGCTAGAACCTCCATGACAAGGTTGCATGAAAATGGTGAGATGGATATCCTTAGCTTATTCACAGTTTTAGGGTAAAAACATCCAATTTTTAAGTAAAATACGATGTTATTTGTACATTTTCAAAAAATATTCTTTGAGGAGAATGTCTTTGAGGACTTTCTCTTCTATTCCTAGTTTTCTGTGATTTTTTTTTAAATTGTGAATGGGATTCAGATTTTGTTCATCTACATGTTAAAGCAGGCTTGTACTCCTGGTGTAAATAAACTATTTGTAGTATGATCATTAGCCTTGCATACATTGTTGTATTTACTTCACTAAATTTTTGATGATTTTGCCTTTGTGTTCATGTGGAATTTGTTTTCCAGTTTCCTGTAATGTCTGTCTGATTTGAGCATCAGAGTAGTGCTAAGTTCAAATAATTAGAAGACAAGTATTCTTTCTTATTCAGTTTTCAAGAATTTGTTTTGAATTGATTTTTTTTTTCTTTTTTTTTTTTGCGGTGCTAGGGATGGAACCCAGGGCCTGTGCTTATAAGGCAAGCACTTTACCAACTGAGCTATCTCCCCAGCCCTTGAATTGATATTTTTCTTAAGCATTTGGTAGGTTTTTCTGGTAAAACTATCTGTAGCTGTGGGAAGGTTTTGTTTGTTGGTTTTTTTGTTTGTTTATGTGGGATGATTTTTATCAATAAATTCATTTTCCTTAATAGATAAGTTTGTTCTATTTAGCTATCATTAATTGAGCTCTGTTAATTTTTGCTTTTTAAGGAATTTATCAGTTTCATTTGTTATCAAGTTTATTGTTATAGAATCATAATATTCCCTTATTATCTGTAGTGCCCTGCCTCATCTAATTTGTGTACTTCCTTCCTAGTCTGGCAAGGGGGTTATTGGTTTTATGTTAATTCATTTTGGTATTGTTTTAACATACAGAAAAGAATTCAGTTTTACTGAGTTTTCTGTATTGGTTTTCTGTTTTTCCATTTCATTGATTTGTGCTTTTATTTGCTTTCCTTTTTCTGTTTTCTGAGGGTGACACTTAGATCATTCGTAGACCTGTGTTCTTATCTGTTATGATTATGTAGAGCTGCAAGTTTCCCTATAAGCACTGCTTTCATTACATTTCACAATTTTGATGTGTTATCAGTTTTGTTATATTCAAAATACTTTTTAAATTTTTTTCCTTTCTATAGCTCCTGGGTTACTTGAAGTATGTTCTTTTTCTAATATACATTTTTTAAGTTGTTTTATTTTTATTTATTCTTATGTGGTGCTGAGAATTGAAACCAGTGCCTCGTACATGCTAGGCAAGTGCTCTACCACTGAGTTATAACCCCAGCCCTTGAAGCCTGTTTTATAGACAAAATATATATGATATCAAATTTTTTTCTGCTGCTAATTTTTAGTTTTATTCTGTCAAAGTCAGATAACTTGCTTTGTATGACTTGAATCCTTTTGAGTTTATTGAACCCATTTTATGATTCACAATATGGTTTATCTTATTAAATGTTCCATGTGCAAAAAAAAAAAGTATCTGTATCCTGATTGGAGTTTTTCATAAATTCCAATTAGTTGATAGTATTATTCAAGTTCCATACATCTTTATGGGATTTCTATCAATTTTTTAAAATTATTGATGAAATCATGGTGAAATCTCTTATTATACTTATGAACTTGTCTTTTTCCTCCTAGTTTTTCACTGATGTTTTAAGAGTCGCTTACCACAATGTACATTTATTTAAGGTTGTTGTGTCCTTGTGATAAATTTACCCCTTTAGCATTATGAATTTAGCCCTCTTTTCCCTGTCAGTATATTTTGCTCTGAAATTCGTTTTGTTATTAATGTGACCTCTCTAGCCTTCTTTTGATTTGTGGTATCATAATGTATCATTTTCCATTCTTTTTAACAATCCTTATTTTTTTCATCCAGTCCAACAGTCTCTACCTTTTCTTTGGGGTATATGGATCATTTATTTTAACTTACAAATATCAAGTTTAGTAGTTATTAATAAGGGTTTAAGAGTCTGTGTAACTTGATGGTTTCCATCAAAAAACCTCACTCCTAACATTTACTTTTCTTTAAAACCAATTTGTTTTATTTACACTGTTTCTAGGTTATGTAGAAGATTATCTAGGCTATCTAGGTCACCCCCCCCACCAAAAAAAATTAAAAGAAATAATCAGGGGCTATATTAAAAATCATATGGCTTCTAAAGATGAGAAGTTATGCTGCAGAGAGTTCTTACTTAATACATTAGGTATGAATGGGTGAAATGGAGAGTTATAACCAGAGAGTCACAAACTAGTCAGCAGAAATGTGTAAAACAGGTTCCAGTGTTGCTCTTGTGTCCTTTGTAATGGCTTCTATTTGGCATAGGTTTTAGCTCACTCTTGTATCACCTCAGGAGAATATTCTCACAACTAGTTTATACCATTAAGTGGAATAGCCTTGTTTTTCACTGATGTAAGCTAGATTTAAATTTATCACAAATGCCAAGTTAATGGGAGTATCAATTAGTTATATGGAAGAAAGCATATTCTGCATCTGTCTTCTTAATTAGCCAACAGAAATACTTTCTAGAACATTGATTTTCAAAGTATTCCTGGGCCATCATATCAGTGTCACCTAGGAACTTGATATGCAAATTCTTAGACCTGAATTAGTATCTATTGACAGTAGGAAGGCAGGTATCTGTTTTTTGACAAACTCTCCAAGTGATTCTAATGCACACTTATATTGAGTACCCCTGCTCTAGAATATGATGCACATCAAACTCTAGTAAAATAACAGCAAGCTTTCAGCATCGCTAATTCTAATTTTCAGACAGCTGCTGCATTAGGTTTTAGATAATGATCTCTAAATCCAGCTGGAGCTGAGTCCTAGTTACTCATTATTCCTTTTACTTACTAGTGAATGGAGCACCAGGTGCAGTTGTCGAAGTGTGAAAATAATTCGGCTTTGTAGACACTGCTGGCATTTCTTTCTTGATTTTGAAAATGCTTTAATCTTCTTGGTATGGTATTTATTTCAACAATCAAAGCACATATATTTTAATGGTAGTTTGGACCTCTGCTAAGAATTGAAGAAATCTTTGAATATTCCTGCCTGTTTAACATCAAAATTAATATTTTAGCTGTCTTACAAAGCTTACATGTAATTGAATCCTTTCAATTGTGCTTTTCTGCCAGTGTTTTCATTTCAAGAACAATTTTAAATGTCTTCCCAGAATAATTTACTCTTCACTCTCTTCACATCTTCCACTTTATCACATCTTTGTTTTTACCTTGGGAAATAGTGCCAGTAGAGATTTATTTTAGTTAAATACATTTTATAATAGTAAAACCTAGGGGTGAGAATGGCAGTTAAAAAAAAAAAAAAATAAGGCCCAACTATGTGCTATGTGAGTTACAAAACTCATCAAACCTTCAAAAAAACATTCATTTTGAGTGCTGTGGCACACACCTATAATCCCAATGGCCAGGAGGCTGAGGCAGGAGGATGGTGAGTTCAAAGCCACCCTCAGCAACTTAGCAAGGTCCTGAGCAACTCAACAAGACCCTGTCTCTAAATAAAATATCAAAAAGGACTTGGGATGTGGCTTAGAGGTTAAGCACTCTTGAGTTCAATCCCTGGTATCAAAATACAAAAACAAAACCCCACAATATTCATTAGTAGATAAATGCATGGTCAATATTGCAGGGTTGTTTTTGATTATATTACATATGTCATAGAGACTGTTAGTAATAAACATCTTTAGATCAAAAACTGGTGGTCTCAAAGTCCTGCTTTTAAACTCTTTGTTTTTAACTTTATACCTTTTTGAATTCATTCTTTTGACATCAACTATTTGTGACTACTAAATTTCTATCTTTAGTTCAGAATTTTACTGAGATGTATATTTTCAGCAATCTACACATAATCTGGATATTCCATGGGTTCCTAAAATTGATAATCCAAGTTTCCCTCTCACTAGCCCTGTGATGTACAGAGTCAGAATTACATTAACAGCCTATTTTTCATTTGATCTCCAGCCCAGATATTTGTATAGGACCTCATTATCCATTAAAATGTCTAATATTTATGGAAATCTTTCAGAGATACCTCATATGTGTTTTTAAAAAAGGAAAAGCAGAATTCCCTCTACCTCTACACATCTTCTTGGTCACCTGTTTTTCCACAAGGGTAACCATTTCTAATCAAGCATCATCATCTCTGCTGCTGCCCCAAGAGGAAAAGCCAGTAAATATTATAGCCCTCATGGTACCGAGATTGATGTAGGAATAGAGATGATTCTACAAGAATCCATGTAGAAAGAGATGATATAATAATACTCTTATCACTTGTGAATCTGTTTTGTGTGCCTTTGTTTTGTGAAGAGATGGCTGACCATATACCTACTATTAATGCATTCCTTCTCATACTATGTATTTATTGCTAGGAAACAGCTGCCCAACCAAGAATTAAATTTCTCATCATGAACCCTGTATCTAGATAGGTCCAGCAGACTGGTATTTGCCAACACTAATAAACTAGTATGCTTTTTCTACTCTGTTCTCCTCTATTTGCCCAATGAAGTCCTGGGGTAAATGGCAAAGTCAAAAGAGAAGGAGCCCTATTTCCTGACTCATTGCATAAAAGCCATCTGCCAGCCAAGAACACTCACATTGGTACCTGAACAAGAACTAAACCACCTTTGTAGTAAACGATTGAAATTTTGTTTCTTATGGCAGCTGATGTTTTCCTAGTTAATATGGTGCCCCTGTGTATTATAGAGCCCTTTGTTAAATCATCATCTCCCTGCTTTCCTTTTCTCTAAAAATTAAAATACATTGGTATCTGAATATCCATGGAGCTGGGAAGGAACAAATGCCATATTTTACTGTCTAATCTAGACTTGTTCTGTGATTATGCTTTCTGTACTTAATCTTCCAGAACTTCCTGAATACCACTCTCAAACAAACTAACAATAAAAGCCATTATAAAAATAGACTCTTCAACAGACCATCTATGTATTTGAACTTTAGAGTACCAACTACCCTGAATTTTTCTTCTCTTGCCCTAATCTTTCCCCAATTCTCAAACTCAGTGAATAGCACTATTCTCCTCCTTAGTAAAGAAGCTTAGAGACAACCTCTTCCAGTTTTTTTCATCTACTCTTTTCACCTAAACCTCTGTCCTATGAACCCATCTGCTTCCTTATCATAGTTGCCTTCTTTCGGGTCTTGATCCTAATGTCTTCGGGCCATTGATACTCAGTTCCTAAGAGTTATCACTCTATGAAGTGGTGCCTTACAGAGTCTTTCATCATGGAAGTCCTAACATGAACTGTTACTTAAAACTCTTGAAAAAGGGTTCTTTATTGCTTATAGAAAAAGTTCTCAAAGTGTAGTCCCACAACCCCAGGTGTCCTCAGTACTTTTTCAGGGGGTTCACAAAATAATTCATGTTATGGTTTAGATACTAGGTATCCCTCAGAAGCTCATGTTTGAAACAGTGCTACAATGATTGGGTGAAATGATTGGGTTCTGAGAGCCTTAACCAAATCAGTGCATTAATCCCTTAATAGGGATTAACTTTGTAATTGTAGGCAGGTGGGGCGTGGTCCCTGAGGGTATTATATTTTGTCCTTGTTGAGCAAGGTGGTGGCCTTGTCCTGACCTGCTTTCCTCTACCACATCTTCCACCATGGTGTTCTGCCTTATCTTGAACCTCAAGGAATGGAGCCAGCTATATATGGATTGAGATCTCTGAATCTGTGAGCCCCCAAATAAACTTGTCCTCCTCTGATTGTTCTTCTTAGGTCTTTTGATCACAGCAGAAAAAACAAAACAAAACAAAACAAAACAAAAAACCTGACTAAAACAATTCACAGCTGTTTTCATAATAAATCTGAGATTTTAGTTTTGCACTTTTCACTGGTTGTTAGCATTTGTTTTCATGGTACTGAGGTAACAGTGGTACCAAACTGTATTAATAATCATGGTGTGATGGCAAAACCAAACCTGGTTGTGAAGTGAAATTACGAAAATGTTATGGTAAGAGACCAGTGGCTAGGGAAGGCGGGTCAATTCCCCCCCCCCCCCCCCCCCCCCCCCCCGCCTTTCTCCAGGAAGCCCAATTGACCATTGGTTCCTACCTTTTGCATTGTCAATAACTGCTCTAACTGCTCTAAGCATCTGACTACTTCCTCCTGAAATGTTAATAGATGCCTGTTAAGAGCTGTTTCTTCTTAACTATTCTGTGAGCATGCTTTATGTTAGAGACCTTGCACAAGGCCTTCAGCCACATAGACTAGGGATTTAAAAAAAAAAAAAAAAAGAAGAAGAAGTAAAAGCCCCAATGATAGAATGGGTCTAAGATGATGTCAAATAACCTATAAATATCATGAGAACCTGTGAATCAGGGCTCAGAATTTGGGGTTTTCGTTTTCCTCTAGGTCCTCCAAAATAAAGTTCTCTTCCAGTGCTGCTTGCTGCTTTTCAACCAGTCTGTTTCCTGTAACAATTCTGTTCTTAATGGCCCACCTCTCACAGTCCTCCCACCAAGCCATTTTTTTAAGTGTCCTTCATAAAGAGTAAAAGTAATGAACTTTATTAAATCTTGAGTATTGAGTATATGTTCTTAATATTGTCACAAAATGGGAAGCATATTAGGTACTTATTCATACCAAAGTATGATGGTCATCTTGAGATAAAGCCCTTTTGTGATTGAGTTGCAAACTCACCAAGTCACTTTTTTCATAAAGCACTATTTTTAACTTGAAAGAACAACCAACAAAAAGACTGTTTATTCAGACTCTTTTGGATAGGTGGCAGATATTTTCTCAAAAATGAACAAAGCGAAATTATTACTTTAAATAGAAAAAAACATTATTAGTTTCCAGTTATTTAAAAAACAAACAAACTTGTACCTGCCACCATAAGCATTATAGCTTCCCAGCACTAAAATTTTTTTTTCTCATGAGCTTGATGGTGACATAATAATTGTGGTTTTATTCATGTGTGGTATCAAATACATGCTAGGCAAGTGCTTTACCACTAAGCTATGTTCCTATCCCTGTAGGATAGTTAATTCTTTCAGTAACTATGTTAACATTTGGAGGATCTGCATAACTCCAAGAACTAGTATTTAGTGTATGTTCATTAACATGATTATGAAAATGAGTATTCATTAATATGGCAGTATCACATTGTAGCTAACCTTTAAGAAATTAACACATTTCAAATTTTATAGTAGCATCAAAAAAGAATATTTTCAATTATCTGAAAAGGCTACTAAAATACTGATTTTTCCAATTGTATCTGTGTGAGTCCAATATTCTTCATAGACTTCAACCCAAATAATAAATGTTATTATTTTGAATGGAGAGGCAGGTTTGAGACTCTGTTTTCTGTCAAGCTAGACATTTACAAAGATTTGTAAAAATATGTTGCTAATTATGTTTTTTGGGAATTTTTTTTCACGAAACAACATTTATGCTGTCTTATTTTTTAATAAGTTATTATTTTCTAAGATTCTCAGTTTTGATTTCTAAAGTGATATTGATAAATATAACCCACATGAACAAAATCTGTTGGGAGGGCCTTAATAAATTTTATGAATATAAAGATGTTCTGAGAACAGTGTTTGAAAATTACTAGTTTATAGGATATGTATCAGTTTCCCAATACGGTGATTAAGATATCATGTGTTAGCCTCTGCCCATTTGTCTACCTCATGTTTTACCTTTACTTGTCTCCTTATCCATTTTCTAAGCTTCTTAAGAACCAGTTTTAGGGCCTAACTATACCATTCAGTGATGTGCTTCCTAGGCATGATTTCCCCTATGCTCAGAATTTTTTCCCCCTTTTTTTCTTTTTGATCTATTCAGGAAATGCTTTCTTACCTTTCTCAGTCACTTCCTATGAATCCTTTAAGAACCATCCTATTTTTGGAATCTCTGTTGTATCTTGTGTAAACTTTAAATTTCTTAAACTTTTTAAACTTTTTAAATTTTAAATAAAATTTTTGTGTAAATTTTTTGGAGAGGGGGAACAGGTTGTCACTATGTTTCTTAGACAGGAACCAAACTCTGGGGCTCAAATGAACCTCTTGCCTCAGCCTCCAACATGCTGGGATAATAGATGTGCACAACCACACCCAGTTTGTGTAAATTTTTATTTTGACACTGTACTATCAAACTTCCCAAGAGTAGGTTTATCTTTAGAACCTGATGGATGCAGTACCCAAAATTAATAATTCTCAGCAAATGTTTGTGGAATTAATGAATCCAGTACAAAAACTTGGTCATAAATGATCTCAATATTCACATTATTAATCAAAGCTATATAGTATAGTATGACAATACTCAGTTACTTGAATTCTTATAGTAATTATTTTAGTCAGTTTTTTTGCTGCTGTGACCAAAGGCCCTGACAAGAACAACTTTAATAAAGAAAAGTTTATTTGGGGCTCACAGCTTAGAGGTCTCAGTCCATAGGTGACCTACTCCATTACTTGGTGCCTTAGGTGAGGCAGAAGGTCAGGTGGAAGTGTGTGGTGTAGGAACGCACCTGGGAACATGACATCAGGAAGCACAGAGAAAGAGCAAACTCCCCTCACCACAGACAAAATATAAACCCCAAAGGCACACCGCCATGGACCCACCTCCTCCAGCCACACCCTACCTGCCATAGTTAACCGCCCAGTTAATCCATTCAATTGGACTAATTATTGACCAGATTAAGGTTCTCCTAAACCAGTCATTTTACCTCATATCTTTCTTGCATTGTTTCACACGTGAGCTTTTTGGGGGACACCTAATATTTAAATCACAACAGCAATCATTAAAGATAAATTCTTTATCTTTCTCAAGATAGACAAAAATATATCTGGGTATTACTAAATAAGATCGGGGGATAGGGGGCTAGAGTTGTAGCTCAGTGGTAGAGTGCTTGCCTAGCATACATAAGGCACTGGGTTTGATCCTCAGCACCACATAAAAATAAAATAAAGGTCCATCAACAACTAGAAAAAAATATTTAAAAAAGAGAATTCCAATGGCATTTTAAAAAGAAAAAAGATTGGGGGATAGTAATTCCATTCCTTTCTTCTTGCTCAGTTGTCATTGAATTGCTTCTGTCTGTATTTCTGCTTCTTCCTGCTTTGAGCTTGGAAGTAAGTGAGCAAAGGGAATCCTCCAAAAACACATCTGTTATATTAAAGGAGAAGTTAATATCATAGCTTTATGGAATTTAATGGTAATGTACCTCAGAGGTTCCCTGGTTTCAAATTTCATCGATGCAGAAGTCCTTTTGTTTTTTTCATCCTATGGCAAGTCCTCATACTGCCTCTCTGTGAATAACCTCAGGGACTCATAACTTACTGTCACCTCCTAAACTGCTTATGCCTCTATAATTATTTGAAAGCCCATTTTATTTTGAGCCACCGTCTACTTCGCCTTCTAGAGTAATACTTCAGAAAGGATACTTCTTACTTTTCAGAATAACTTTTTAGATATCCTAAGATATTTGGTCCTTTTATGGATTTTCTAAACAGTTTTTTGTATGGCATGGATGGATAGATTCATCCAATTCATTTGCATTCTGGATGTGCTGTGGTTTTTAGTGTGTGCCTAAAATGACACATAATATTCTGTGTGTTGGAATAAAATTGTTTTTAGAAACTCGTTTCTGTGATTTAAGACAATAATTTGCATTTTAGTTAGTAATGTACGCTTTGGTATCAGATGAAGGTTTGAATTCAGACCTTATTCCTGACAACTCTGTAATTAATCTCTCTGAGTCTAACTTTAGACTCCATTACCATATATAGGATTATTCTAATAATTAAATAATTAATATACATTTAAACAGTAGGATTGTCCCTGGTTCATGTTAAAGGTCAATAGTGGGCATTTGCTATTCTGATTATTAGGTTTATCAGTGTAGCCTAAAATGAAATAGGTTGCAGCTGCTTCACATTACTGTTAAATAATTTTATAATCATTATACTAGTATATTTATTATTTACCAACTTGTGCTACTACTTAGGCTTTTATGTCTTCCCCCATCATTTCCACATTTTGAAAGTCAGCCCCATTCATTCAAGGCTTAGTTATCCAGTATATTTTCCAGAAATTTTTTGCACAGTTCTTGGATCAAGAAGTATTTTGTTCTCATGACATTTGTTTCAATGGCAGTTTTTCAATTTTGTACAAAATGGAAATTGAAAATAGAAATGGTGTACTTGAAAAATTTATATAAAGATGAATGGTAATTTGAGATACAATGTCTCAATAAAACAAAAGGAAAAAGAAAAAGAAATAACAAATTAGTTGGACTCCCCATTTTGTATCATAGTATTCATTTCAAGTGATTGAGAGATGTGAAGGTTGAAACCTCAAAGTTAGCACCTGTAACTTTTAATAATATTTTGTATTTCAAAAACAGGTATTTGGTCCAAACATTATTGACAGCTAAGAGACAAAGGTAAATGACCAGGTGAATGTGAAGACTCTTTTCCCAGGAATGCTGTCCCCAAAACATGGATGTTGTCAGTCTGGCTCTGGTCTGTCCACCTGTGTTCCATTGATACAATAACTGAAGGCAGATTGGCATTTTTTCTGAAATATTATTTGGGAGAGGTTTCATTTTATAATTTTAATAGTAGGTCCCATATCTCTACTGGTACATTTAGAGAAAAACTAAATGGACCCACTTCAGACTTTCTTTTTATCCACATAGTAACCCACAATTGAAGAAAACTTGAATTTTTTCCCTGTTGTTCATGAATGACACTTAAGACTACCATATAACTATGAATTGTGGGGATGATGATTTCAAGAATTGTTTTGGTTTTATTAACCTTTTAAATTTTGAACTACATGTTCTCAGAAAGTTGCAAAGATAATATAGCACGTTTTGTTTTTTAACACCTACAAGGCAGTCATCTTCTGTCCTTCTCTTTACTAACTATAGCATATTATTTACCATGCCTTTTGCATAGGAACATTACAGGAACAAGCTGCAAAATGCTTTTGCAATTCCAAAATAAAATACTTAAATTTTTTTCAAAGATGCTTACAGAAAATTAGGTACTTCTATAATATTATCATAGGATATGTAAGTGTGAGGCTCTACTCCTTCCTAATACAGCATAGAAAAATACTAAATCTCAGACAATTAATATAATGTAGAGGACAGACCCTGGAGTCATATTGACTGAATGGTATACTGACATTAGTAATCAGATAGTGATCACAACTTCTTTGACACTCACTTTGCTAATCTAAATGAAGATAATAACTAGTGCCTCTTAGCGTTAGTTGTTTTAGAAATCAGTGCCTAAGCCTGGTGCAGTGTCTATAATAAAACTCAGGAGGCTGAAAGGAGGATCACAAGTTTAAGGCCAGCTTGGGCAACTTAAGACCCATTCTCAAAATAAAAAACAAAAGGCCTGGAGATGTAAATAAAATACCCCTGAGTTCAATCTCCATTACCACACACAAAAAAAAAACCCCTGAGATGATGCAGATAAAACACTTGAATAGAATATGCCTGTGACATATGATGCATATAAAACACAAAACATAGAGTTCACTTTTTACCTATTTCTGGTATTATTCATATAGATTATTAGTATATTTTCAAATTGATAATAAATTTGTAAATGGTATAAGAATCTCACATTTCTAAACTAGAAGTAATTAAAAATCTGTAATCAAGGACTGGGTGTGGTGGCATGCCTGTAATTCCAGCTACTTTGGGAGGCTAAGGCTAAAGGACACAAATTTGAGGCCAGCCTGGGCAACTTAGTAAAATTTTGTCTTTAAAATAAAATAATTAAAGGCTGGAGATGTAACTCAGTGGTAGAGTACTTGCCTAACATGTACCAGGTCTTGCATTCAATCTTCAATACCATCAAAGCAAAACAAAATTTGTAATCAAGTTTGGCAAGTATATAAAATAAAATAAAATATTACTCTTTCTGTAACTTAGTAACCTTAGCAACAGAAAGAACTGGTGGTTCTTGGATTGATAGGATATTTAACGACTATTTTAATATTTGTAGATCATCTTAGGAACATTAATCAATGTGTTTTTAATGATGTCAGATGCAGTTTGGAAGGAAAATTTGGTTTCTATTTTGTAATAGGTTTTCATAAATGTTAAGATCAATGTATAGTTAATGTGAAAGCATGAAGTATGTATAAAATATGTATGTACAAGGGTCTAGAAAAAGTCCTTAACATGGAGGTGTTCAATTAATATTTGAATTTTATAAACTATTGAATGTTTTATAAGCATTTTTGTTTTTAATAGTTATTAAAGTGAACCCATATTATAAGAACTATTTTTTTAGTACTTTCTTGTTTTTGATAATTCTTTGAAGCAAAATTTATCAGCATAAGCCATTTTAAAGTTCAAAACTGGGCATGGTGCATGGCTGTGAAATCAGTGATTCAGGAAGCTGAGGCAGGAGGATTGCAAGTTTGAGGCCTTCCTTGACAACCCAGGGAGAACCTATCTCCAAAAAAAATGGATGGGAAAGGGCTGTAGGTCAGTGGTAGAGTACCTCTGAATTCAATTTCCAGTACCACAAAAAATAAAAAATGTGAACTGTTTGCTGTTATTTCATGGTATTGTACAACCACCACCTCTATCTAGTTCCAAAGTTTCATCACTGAAGGAAACCCTATAACCATGAAACAGGTGCTTCCTTCATCATCCCCTGACAACCACCAATCCATGTTCTGTTTCTATGGATTTACCTATTATGGATATTTCATATAATATGTGATTAATTAGTATCTTGTTTCTTTCACTTAGCATATTTATTTTTGAGATTCATTGTTATCATTAACAGACATTACTACTTTATTCCTTTTTAAGGCTGACTAGTATTTCACTGTGTTTATGTACCACAGTTTCTTTATTCATTTATAAGTTGATGGACATTTGGATTATTCTCACCTTTTGACTATAATATGCTATGAACATTTATGAGTACTTGTTTAAGTAACTATTTTCAGTTTTGGGGATATATACCTAGGAGTGAAATTGCTGACAATTCTATATCTTTTTGATAAACCTCTAAACTGTTTTCCTTCAACAATGTACCATCCCACCAGCAATCTTTTCCATGGTTATTTTATGTATTTCATTATGTAAATATAATTTGTCAGTTAACTAGCATTATTTTACAAAGTCAAGTAAAGTATAGAAACCTTACCTCCATTTATGTTCATTTTTTTATGATGTGGAGTTACACTGATTGTGTATTCATAAGTAAACATAGGAAAGTTATGTCCAATTCACTCTACTCTCTTTGCTAGTCTCATCCCCCCTCCCTTCCCTTCATTCCCCATTGTTGAATCCACTGAACTTTTCTATTCTTCCATCTCCTCCTGTTGTGAGTTAGCATCTGCCTATCATAGAGAACATTTGACCTTTGGTTTTTGGGAATTGACTTATTTTGTTCCGCATGATCGACTCCAGATCCATCCATTTATTGCCAAAACTCTTAGTCATTCTTTTTTAATGACTGAGTAATATTGCATTGTGTATATATGTGGGGGTTCAGCCATGTCCAGCGTGGATGAGGGAAGGATTAACTGTTGGAGCACTATGCTGGCTATAAATCAATTATCAATAAACTTATCTAGTCAATAAATACAAGAGCCAATACTCTTTTCAAATGGGAGGGGGCGTTCATATTGGGCCATACCAGATACTCCAACAAATGGAGTAGCCCACCTCCCTTTTATTTATATTTGCATAGGTAAAGGGGGCCAAGACCAGTGGGGGCTGCTTCTGTGACGAACAGGATGGGTTGGAGTTAGGGAAGCCATTTGCTTAGGGAACTATATCAGGCGCTAAGCCACTCCCATACAGGGCCACCTACTCCCCGCCATCTGGAACAGTCTCAGGGCTGCCAGTTCCTTGGAGTCAGGCCTCCTCTCTCTCTCTCTCTCTATATATATATATATATATATATTTTTAATTGGGGATCTTATTTAACAGTTTTTTATGTATGTCCTTTTATTCTCTTCCACTTATAATTACCCTAAATATTTGTTCTACATACATTTAGAACCATAACACACAGGGTTATAGTTTTGCTTTCCTTGTAGACATATTTTTTAAAAACTCAAATGGGAAAGAAATTTCATTGAGTTTATCCATATTTTTACCCTTCAAGTTTTTTGTTCTTTCTGGTGTTGTAAGTTTCCATCTTTTATTCTTTATTTTCTGTTTAGAGAACTTTCTCTAGTTAGTCTTTTAGGGTTGTTCTACTGGCAATACATTTTCTTAATTTTCTTGCAGATGAGGGTTATTTTCTCTTAATTCCTGATGATTATTTTTCTGTAGGTGTAGGATTCTTTTACTTCAGCACTTGAAAAACATGCTACATCCTCTGACTCCATGGTTTCTAATGAGAAATATGTTGTTATTCCAGATTTCTATAGATGAAACTTTGTTTTCTCTCATTGCTTTCATGATTCTTTTTCATATGTTAATTATGTATCTTAACCTACATAGATATCTTAAGATTTTATCTTATTTGGAGTTCATTCAGTTTTCTGAATTGTATGTTATATCTCTTGCAAAATATGTAGTTTTCAGCCATAATTCATTTGAAACCATTTTTAGCTCTGTCTTCTTTCTCCTCTCCTTCTAAGACCCTTAACACCAAAGTAGAATCTTCCATTGCAGCCCACAAGTTCCTTGAGAATGTCTTAGTACTTGCTGTTGTTACTGCTACTGCTTTCCTTTTCTCAGCTTATATTCCTACTGCTGCTGTTCAGATTGGTAATTCCTTTTGTTTTTGTCTTCTAGTTCACTAAACCATTCTTCATCCTTTTCATTCTGCTATAGAACATTCACTGAACTCTTTATTTTACTGATTATGTTTTTGAGTTCTAAAATTTGCATTTGGTTCTTATGTGTTCTATTTCTTTACTGAAACTTCATTTGCTGAGGCCGTCTTTTCATTTGGTTCAATCATGTTGATAATTGCTCATTAAAGCATTTTTATGGCTCTTTTAAATCATCAATAATCCTTTGAGATGTCATCTTAGTGTTGTCTTTCTTAATTTTCTTTATTCACTGAATATGAAATCTTCCTGGTTCTTGATAAATAGTATTTGATTGTAACCTGAACATTTTATTCTGAGTTTATTATTTAAGTCTTCTACTTTAATTATTATTATTATTATTATTTTGTCTGATTCTACTCTTGCAAGGAAAGGTGGTACTGCTTTATTACTGCCAAGTGGAGTTCAAGTTCTCCATTTGGCCTCAGTCAACACCTGGTGGATTCATTCTTACTACTAGACCAGGGAATAGGTGACCTGTTAACTGGATGATGGCGAAAATCCAGAATCTCATAAGCCTCTTCTGATACCACCAAATGGAGAAGGGAAGAGTCCTCTTACTACTGTCATGTGAAAGTAGAAGTCCAGACTCCTTAATTGTTCTTCACTGACACTGTGGAACTACCTCATTACTGGCTTCCTGTGTTGAACGTCCTTCTCTGACACCACTCTACCAGGAGTGTTGAGTACCTTGTTATAGCTTTGTGAGTTTTGCTTCCCCACTTGCCTATAGCAGTGGAGGTGGAGCCAGTTTCTCAAATTTAGGTATTTGGCTAAAGTACAGTGGTTATTATCTAAAAGTTCTCTATCTTCTTATGCTGTTCCTCTTCCGACCCTTTGGCTAGAAAGAGCAGATTTTTGTGCCTGTTTCTAGGTTGCCAGTTACTATATGTTCATGTCTGGAATATATGAGACATAAAGAAAATTTAGGCCAGGTACAGTGATGCATGCCTGTAATCCTAGCAGCTCAGGAGGCTAAGGCAGTAGGATCTCAAGTTCAAAGTTACAACTCAGGAGACTGAGGCAAGACTATTGCAAGCCTGAGACCAGCCTCAGCAACTTAGTGAGCCCCTGTTTCAAGTAAGTAAGTAAGTAATTAAATAAATAAGTAAATAAAGGGCTGAGGATGTAGCTCAGTGGTAAAGCACTTCTGAGTCAAATCCCTAGTACGCCTCCCCACCAGTTTTTTTTATTTTACTCCACAACATTATCCTTCCGATCAAAGAGGAAATGTAAACCTTCCAAGATAAGCATAAAATAAGAGTTATCTAAGCCAGCACTGCAAAAGATACTTAAAGAAATTCTATACACAGAAGATAAAAACAAACACCAAGGCTCACGAAAGAATGAATTTCATTAGAATAGTTAAGCAAATGAGAATTAGAGTTGAATTAAACATTATAAATAAATCAAAATGGCAGGGAAAATAAACATGTCTGTATAATAACACTTAATGTAAATGGTCTCAACTCTCCAATAAAAAGACATAGCCTGGCAGATTGGCTCAAAAAGCAACACCCAACTATATGTTGCTTGCCAGAGGTACGCCTCACAGGTGAAGAAACCCACAGGCTGAAAGTGAAAGGATGCAAAGTGATGCTTCATGCACATTAAACCTGAAAGCAAGCAGAGATAGCTACTCTCTTTTTTGACAAAGCAGATTTCAAACCAGAATTAATCAGAAGGGACAAAGAAGGTCATTACATCCTGGTAAAGGGAATAATTCAGCAAGATAATATAGCAAAAATAATATGTCCCAAATGTCAACATACCAAATTTCATAAAACAAACACTTCTTGACATAAAGCCTCAGTTAAATCCCAGTGCAGTAATATTGAGTGATTTCAACACATCTCTCTCACTGATAAATAGGCTTATCCAGACATAAAATCAGCAAAGACACCTTAGACCTAAAATTATTGTAGATCAAATGAACCTAATGGACATCTACAGAAGCAACAATAACAGCTAAATACATTTTCTTCTTAGATGTTCATGGAACCCTCTTCAAAATACATTATATTTTAGACCACAAAGCAAGTCTCAGCAAATAGAAAAAATTCAGTATAATTTTTTGCATCTTATTACATCATAATGAAATTAGAAACCAATAGGAAGTAAGACAACAAAAACTATATGAACACATGAAAACTGAATGACATACTTTTGAATGATGAACAGATCATAGAAGAATTCAGGGGAGAAATTTAAGAATTCTTAGAATCTAAGAATGGATAACCACAATCTCTGGGGCAATATAAAGGAAGATCTAGGGAAAGCTACAAGTGCTAACATTGTAAAATCAAGAAGATCCCAAAGAAACAACCTAATGATGCATCTTAAGACCCTAGAAAAATAAGAACAAATCAATTCTAGAACCAATAGGAGAAAGGAAATAATTAAAATCAGAGCCAGAATTAATGAAATATACAGAATAATTTTTAAAATGAAGAACTAATGTAACAAAGAGTTGGTTCTTTGAAAATGCAAAGAAGATTGAGTAAACCCTTAGCCAAACCAAAAGAAAGAAAAGGCCCAAATTAATAAAATTAGAGATGAAGAAGGAAGTATCTCCATAAACATCACTAAAATTCAAAAAATTATTTTTAAAACTTTTATTTTAATAAGTTGGGAAATGTAGAAGAAATTAACAAATTTCCAGAGATATATATGTTACCAAAATTGAACCAAGAGGATATAGAAAACTTTAACAGACCAATAACATGCAATGAGATTGAAGAAGTAATAAAGACTCTTAACAAAGAAAAGCCTAGAACCAGATGGATCCTCAGCTGAATTATAGAAGACCTTTAAAGAACTGATGTCAGTGCTTTTCAGATTATTCCATGAAATAGAAAGGCAGGAGAAATTCCAAATTCATTCTATGAAACCAATATCACCCTGCTTCCTAAACCAGATAAAGACATGTCAAGGGAAACTGCAGACAAATATCTTTGATGAATATAGATACAGAAATCCTTAATAAAATATTAGCATACTATATTCAACAACATATTAACAAAATTTTACATCACGATCCAGTTGGTTTCATTTTAGGGATTTAAGGATGGTTCAGCATGCACCAATCAATATATAAAATTGACTACATAAGTAGAATAAAAGACAAAATATGATCATCTCAATTGATGCAGAAATAGCCTTCAACAAAAGTTAGCATCCATTAATGTTAAAAACACTGAAGAAACTAGGGATAGAAGGATCTTCAACATCATAAGGGCTATATATGACAAACCCAAAGACAACATCATACTGATTGGGGAAAAACTGAAAACATATCCTCAAAGGTTAGGAACGACTCAATGATGCCTACTCTTACCACTCCTATTCAATATAGTACTTGAAATTTTAGCCAGAACAATGAGGTAAGAGAAGGAAATAAAAGGGATACAAATAAGAAGAAGTCAAAGTATCACTCAGGTAATATGATCCTATTCTTAGAAGATCCAAAATGTTCTACCTGAATACTTCTAGAGCTGAAAAAGAAATGCAGCAAAGTAGCAGAATACAAAATCAACATACGAAACTCAGTAGCTTTCCTATACACCAGTAATGAATCTACTGAAAAAGAAAGCAGGAAAGAAGTTTCCATTCACAATAGCCTCAAAAACAAGCCCTAGGAATAAATAAATCTAATTAAAGAGGTGAAGGACCTCTACAATGAAAATCAGAGTACTGAAAAAAAAAAAAAAAAAGAAAACACTAGAATATGGAAAGACCGCCTATGTCCATGGATAGGCAGAATTCATATTGTTAAAATGATCATAGTACCAAAAGCAATCAATGCAGTCACCTCAAAATACAAATGACATTCTTCACAGAACTAGGGGGGAAAAAAAGTCCTCAAATTCATCTGGAAGAATAAAAGACCTAGAATAGCCAAAGCAATCCTAAGCATAAGAGCAATGCTAGAGATAATACCAAATTCACATTATACTACAAAGCTCTAGTAACAAAAACTGCATGGTACTGGCATAAAGACAGACACATAGATCAATGATATAGAGATCACTGAGACAAACCCACAAACACAGATGATTCTTGACCAATGGTGCTGGGAAAAATGTCTCTAAAAGAATGAAACCAGATCCCTGTCTCTCACCCTCTACAAAAGTCAGCTTGGAATTAAATCAAACTGCAATTGCTAGAAGACACCATAGGATCAACAATCCAAGATATAAGTACAGGCAATGACTTCCTCAGTAGGATTCCTAAAGCTTAGGAAATGGTACCAAGAATTAATAAATGGGACAACATCAAATGAGAAAGCTTCTGCATAGCAACAGAGTGTGAGCAGAGATCCTACAGAATGGAAGAAAATCTTTGCCAGCTACTCTTCCAACAGACTATTAATATTCCAAAAATACAAAGAACTCAAAAATATTTACCACCAAAACAAAAAGAAAACACCCAGTCAGTAAATGGGCAAGTGAACTAAACAGATTTTTCACAAAAGAAGAAATACAGATGGCCAACAAATAAATGAAAAAATGTTCAACATATTTAGCAATCATGCAAATGCAAATCAAAACTATACTGAGTGTCATATTCCTTTAGCATGGCAGTCATTAAGAATTCAAATAAGTAAATACTCCAAGGGTGTATGGAAAAAGGAACACTTAAGACAGTTGGTGGGATTGTAAATACAACCAAAATGAGAACTGATATGGAGGTTCATTTAAAAATTAAAAATGGAACCATCCTATGACCTAGCAATTCCATTCATCTTTATTTATGGAAAAGAAAATAAAAGCACACTATAGCAATACATGTACATCCATGTAGCACAATGCACAATAGCCAAGTTAAGGTACCAACCTAGGTATCTGTCAGTAGATGAATGGATAAGAAAAATGTGATGTATACACAATGGAGTTTCATTCAACCATAAAGAAGAATGAAATTCTGTCATTTGCAGGAAAATGGATGGAAATGTGGAACATCATATTAAGTAAAATAAACCAGACTCAAAAAAATCAAGGCTCAGATATTTTCTCTCATATGTGGAAGGTAGAGAGAAAAATGTAAAGATAGTAATCTCATGAAAACAGAAGGGAGACTAGTAGGGAATGAGGATTAGGATGAGGAGAAGAGGGAGTACTAGGCAATCAAAGTGACCAAATTATGAGCACGTGTGAATATGTCACAGTGAATTCCACTGTTAACGTATAAATATAATTCAATAATTTTTTTAAAAAATCATCATCAACTGTTTTATATAGGATGATTCCCACAGCAGTAACCTACAAGTTTTAATAATAATACTTATATCTCTTGTTGACTCTCTGGAAACCACAAAAGGAAGCACTTACCAATGTTCAAGTTCTATCCCTCCACCTTACATTTATAAAGATATTTTCTGTGTCCCCCATAGTGATAGAATTCAAGGAAAAAAAAATTTCCCTGCCTACAGTTACCATCAAATTAATCCCTGTCAGGGGATTAATGTGATGATTAGGTTAAAACTTTTATAAGATAATCATTTAAAAATTTTTTATTTGTTCTTTTTAGATATGTATGACAATAGAGTATATTATGGCATTTGCCAGTAAATGTATGGAACTGGATACTATCATGTTAAGTGAAATCCCAAAACACCAAAGGCAGAAAGTTCTCTCTGATATGTGGATGCTCAGACATAATAATGGAGGAGAAAGGAAGAATAGAAGTTCACTGGATTACACAAAGGGGAATGAAGGGAAGGCAGGGGAATGGGAATAGGAAAGACAATAGAATGAATTGGACATAACTTTCCTATGTTTGTATATGAAAACATGACCAGTGAAACTCCATATCATGTATAACCACAAGAATGGGATCCTAATTAGAGTATGTTATACTCCATGTAGGTATAATATGTCAGAATTCAAAGAACTTGATTTAGAAAAACAACTCTTAAAATCATGTATACAATCAGACATCCAATTAAATAGCCTCAGAACAGTTTTCTTGTACTGCAGCTTTGTTGCTTCCTAGTTGGCATTGCACATACGTTTTACCAGGAAGAAATTTGCACTTCAGAGCAGCATGGAGATGCACACAGTTCAAGATTTATCCCTAGAAAATGCAAAGGATCCACTTTATTTCTAATATTTAATGGCACCAGCCTTTAGAGCTAGCTTATCTAATACATACTTGCAGAGACGTCCTGACAAGTCAAGTCAATGTCCCAAGGCACCTTCAACCATAAACATTTCTTGGATAAGGACTGCTGGTTTTCTCTTTAATTTCTCTTTGCCTTTAATCTTTACTTGTGACTAACCTTTTATTCTCTGTACTTCCAATACCTTTAGAGAAGTTACTAACAGGCCTCAGAGTCATAAAAGCCATTTTCATTTTAGGGATAGTTAGTTGGTCTCTAAGAGGAAGCATAAAATGCATAAGGCAACCTTTCTAGAGCCATTTATAGTTTCTCATTATTATCTTTAAAGGATCCATGACCCAAAAAATTATGAGCCTCTATTGTATATTTTTGCTCTGGTCGGTTATATGTATATGGTTTAATCTCCAGTAACCACTTTAGCTTTTTATCTACTGGAATCTTAATATTGTTATTTCCAGTTTCTGTATTTTTTCCAACAAAGATATTAAAAATACACATTTTTCTTAATGTTCTTTGGTTTTTATTATTTACCTATCACTATTTTTGTTTTTGTTTACTTGGCAATGGATATGTTTCAGTATTTGAAGGCAAAGCAATTTATTGCTCTTTTCCTTTGCTGTCTTTTTTATTCCTTTAATCCTAAAACATATACTCACAATACAGAAATATTACACATTTTCAGTTCTCTGTAGTCTGATGTATACATTTTTGTGAACAAAATGCTATACAGAATTTAGGTTTTTTTGTTTTTGTTTTGTTTTGTTTTTTCTTTCTGGTACTGGGGATTGAACTCACTGCCACTTGACCATTGAGTCACATCCCCAGCCCAATTTTTTGTATTTTATTTAAAGACAGTGTCTCACTGAGTTGCTTAGTACCTTGCTTTTGCTGAGGCTGGTTTTGAACTTGTGATCCTCCTGCCTCAGCCTCCTGAGCTGCTGGGATTACAGACTTGCACCACCACGCCTGGCTAGTTTGGTGTTTTTAATGCAATATTTTATACTTACCTAGGCCATAGGTTTGTATACTAGAGAAGGCTCTTAAGGCCCTGCTAATGCAGAAATAGGTAAATATTGCTGTTAGTAATGATCTTTTAAAAGACTTGATTTTTTTGATTCTGCCACATAGAAAGATTGCCAGACTTGGAAAGATTGCTAACTTAGGGAGACCCTGTCTTCAAAGAAAAGACAAGGGCCAGGGATATAGCTCAGTGGTAGAAGGTCCCTGGGTTCAATCCCCCATACTGCAGAAAGTTTTGCAATGGTGGTATTTCTAATCTGGTTACCTTAAGTCGTATTAGCATTTATAATCACTGCTCTGATAAATTTTGATAAACCCAGGAGTGTAACTAGATCCTAAGTAATAAATTTGAAAATCTTTACTTACATTATAAGTGATTTCTAAGTGTTTTTCACTGGGAATCTGTTTTTGTGTGTTTGAAAATTCATTCAGACTATAGTACTGTTAGAATGTAAAGTAACTTTTGAACTACCCTGCAATACTCTCTAAGCTATGCTATTTTAATGTTAATGATGGTTTATTATTCTCTTTTTGATATGCATATGTATTAACCTTACAAAGTAATTCTGAAGAATTGGTCCTCTTAACATACATTTAACTGCTCTTACCCTGTTTTTTAATAGGAAAATTATGTTCTAAGCTAAAGCACTTTTAGACTCAACTGGATTGATTCTCCTAAAAACCCAAGCAGTTTTCCCATATTTCCCATATACCTTGGTCCTTTACTTGTATTTTTCTTGTGTTTATTTACATTTTTGTCTTTCCTTATTATGGTCTAGAGTTCACTGTTCATAACTTCCTATTGTATCATTAAAAACTTAGTTTATATTTCTTTTTTTTAGAAAGAGCTATTGCAAGACATGAAGTTCGAGAAATTGAGCAACGACATACAATGGATGGACCTCGACAAGATGCATCTCTAGATGAGGAAGAGGACATGGTGATAATTTATAACAGAGTTCCCAAAACAGCAAGTACCTCATTTACCAATATCGCCTATGACCTGTGTGCAAAGAATAAATACCATGTTCTTCACATCAATACTACCAAAAATAACCCAGTGATGTCATTGCAAGATCAGGTAATTAACACTTAAGCATTATACTAGTGTTTTCTGGTACATCCACAAATTTGTATTTCAAGAAGATAAAGTATTTTATTAAAGAGCTGTGTGTACTAATATCAATGAATCGTAAGCCTTTTATCAACTTCTCTATACTTTTACATCTTCATAGTGTTTTGCACACTTCCTTGCCTACAGTACGTAGTAATATATTTGTGATATAGATGAATTAATGAATAATTTGAATTTTTGAAGAAAATATTGATAATCTTCAGTATAACATCATTTTAAAAATATGAAATATTTTTGGCAAGATACCCTGCAATAAAAATTATTGTATTGTTTCAACTTATTGAGAAATATTTGTTGAGTACTTGTACTTGATTTTATGATTAGCCTCCTGAATTTCATCTTATCTTTAATAATTTATATAAATATTAATTATAAACTCCTGGAGGATGGGGATCGTAGCTTATATCTTTAACGTAATTTTACCTTTAAATTCTCAATAAATTTTAGATAAACACTTGGATAAATAATGTTGTGAAATGAGCTAGGTGCACTGGTGTACTCCTATAATAACCAGAAACGGGAGACTGAGATGGGAGGAATGCAAATTAAAGAGAAGCCTCAGCAACTTAGCAAGACCCTGTATCGAAGTAAAAAGGGAGATACTAGGGCTATAACTTGGTGGCAGAGTACTTGCCTAGCACATGTGAGACACTGGGCTCCATTCTTAGCACTGCATAAAACAAATAAATAAAGGTATTCTGTCTGTCTATAACTAAAAATTTTCTTTTAATTAACAAATAATTAAAAGGGATAGGGATTTAGCTCAGTGGTAAAGACCCTGCACTCCATCCTCAGTACAAAAATAAATAAAGGAAAAAATTTTATGAAATTATTTTAAGCAAAATAGAGGAAGTTATGAAATCATGTTTACTTATCTCTTTAGCAACAATAGCACACAATTCCTCACACCTGGAGCTTTGACTATAATTATAAATAATGTTCTCTATATAAATATTGAAGAGGATGGGAGTTTGGCCCATAAGGAGAAAAGAAAAGAAAATTTGAGAATATGGTTTAGGATCAACTGCCATATTGGAGTGACCTTATTAGACTATTAACAGGGTATTTGTTATAATCCTATTATAGTTAAATATTTATCTGAAAGCAACCTAAGTTGTTTGTTTTGCAGCACCAGGAATTGAGCCCAGGGGCACTCTGCCACTGAACTACATCCCCAGCCCTTTTTATTTTTTGTTTTGTTTTATTTTTTGTTTTTATTTCTCTGAGCTGCTCTGGCTGTCCTTCAACTTACTATCCTATTGCCTCATCCTCCTAAGTCACTGGAATTGCAGGCACGCACCACTGTACTCAGCTGAACTTGTTTTATTGTTACAGAATTGACTGTTTTCCCGCTATTAAGCATAATTATAATTTTTATACTGAAACCAGAGAATGACATTGATGTATGAAGTTAAGGTTGGCCTTCCTGCTAGAGAGTTATTTGTAAAGGCTTATGGTATAGGTAATATCATCTGTCCATATCATTCTTGACTGTCTGCAGGATCTTTGATTACTCTTTTTTATGGAACCAAAAATATACACCTGTCAGCCAAACCAAATAATCCTTCTGAGAAGAAACAAGATTTTTTTTCAGCTAAGTGGGTCATAAAAACTGTTCATTATGTAATAATGTATATCTCAAGGGCAATGATTTTAAATATTCAGTTTTTATACAGCATGTAGTAGGTTTTAAATCTGTTTACTGCTTCTTAGACTATACCTTCATTTAAAAGGAACATGTCTTAATACATAATAATTTGATTTCCGTAGTAATAAATACATCCCCTCACCCCCACCTTTTTTTTTTTTTTTTTTTTTTTTTTGTAGTACTAACACTGAGCTACATCCCCAGTTCTTTTTATTTTTTATTTTGAAACAGGTTCTTACTAAGTTGCTGACACTGACCTCAAACTTTAGATTGTCCTACCTTAGAATCCTAAGTCGCTGGGTTTACAGGCATACAGGCATGTACCACCATGCCCAACTCTCAGTAAAATTTTTTCGAAAAGTAATGATAACTTGTTTATTTGGTTGTTAGTTATTTCATGTCCTATAGCTACAAGATATCTGGCAATGACATGAACCATTTTTTTCATTAAATAGAAATCTGGAGAAGCTTATCGTATATGACATTTATGACCTGATGTAGTAGTACATTCTCCCAGCTGCATTTTTTTAAAAATACTTTTTTAGTTGTCAATGGACCTTTATTTTATTTATTTATATGCAGTGCTGAGAATCGAACCCAGTGCCTCCCACATGCTAAGCAAGCACTCTACCACTGAGCCACAACCCTAGCCCTCCTAGTTGCATTTGGATGAGATAAAGCTTCTGTTTTTCTTTCAGTAGCTTGTTAGATATATATAGGGGAAAAGAAGAAGCATTAATGGTATCTTCAGCAATTGAATTACATGATAAGTGACACTTAAAACATGTTTTGTAGGGGAGAGTAGAAGAATAGTCTTAATCATTAGCTGACTTCTAAATGTCAGCTGGTAGTTCAAAGCATGGTCTTGATTAGAATGACTTGTGACAAATATTTTCTAAAATACAAAATCTACTGGTCTTTTGTTCTGTATAGCAGCAATTTTTCAAAACAAGTCATATTTACTGCTTCCCTTTCCTTCATATAACACATTAGATAGCATTTTTATTTCAGTTTCAATCTAACCTTCATCTGAATGTGAACCTTTAAAATTATACTGTGCTCCTTGAAAGTATTTTTAAAAATATTTTCTAAACCATATTTTATATACTGTACTTTATTTTATGACCATATTTTTGTTGTGCTTGTATACTATCCTCAGCAGCTTATATAAGAATTAAATTATTTATTTGCCCCTCTTCTTGAGAAATATTATCTGATGCAAGTGAGACTTAAAGGAGAAAGTTTTATTTTTAATTAAATCTGCTATTGTGCAAAGCTCCTTTTAAAGACCAAGTTTACTCATAAAAATACTTTGGGATTTAATAGTTGACTATACCCTATTCAGATCCTCATATATCAATCTTAGAAGTACAGTCTGCTCAGTATTTGCTTCAGCCCCAACTCTTTCCTAGACATATTTTGTACATGCTCTACTAGACACTGCAAAATTGTTTACCCATGCTTGATTTTTTTCTTTCAAAAATCTTAGAAGCAAAGCCCAAATATTTTCAGTGTATATAGCAATACATATTCTGCTATCCTTGAAAATAGTTGTCATATTTGCTGTCAAGTTTTTCATTTATTTATTCAGTATGTAATATATAGAGAGATTGTACTACATTCTTTGGGGAAATACCAAAGAAAGAAAATGCAAGCGCACATCATTCAAGGAGCTTATATATAATTTACTTTAAAATTTACTGTGTCCATATTACCTGTAATCTCAGTGACTTGGGAGTCAAGGCCAGTGTTAGCAATTTAGTGAGGCCCTAAGCAACTTAGTGAGACCTCGTCTCAAAATAAAAAATAAAAAGGGCTGGGGATGTAGCTCAGTGGTAAATTGCCCCTGGGTTCAATCTGTGGTTAAAAAAAATAAATAAGTAAGGAATAAAAATATTAAGTGCTGAAGGGGATGTGGAGAAAAAGTAACACTTTTACACTGTTGGTAAGATTGTAGATTAGTGTAACTACTGTGGAAATCAGTATGGAGGTTTCTCAAAAAGACAAGGAATAGAACCACCACATATATGACCCAGCTATACCACTCCTTGCTATTTATTCTAAAGACTTAAAATCACCATACTATAATGATATGTGCATACCTGTGTGTACAGCAGCACAATTCACAATAGCCAAACCATGGAACAAGCATAGGTGTCCATCACTGGGTAAATGGGTAAAGAAAATGTAGATACACACAACAGAGTTTTATTCCACCATAAAGAAGAATAAAATTATGTCATTTGCAGGAGTGGATGGAACTTGAGAACACGATGTTAAGCAAAAGATGACAAACTCAGAAAGTCAAGGGTCTGTTTTCTTTCATCTGAAAGCTAGAGAGGATAAAGGAAAAGAAAGTAGGGGGCAAGAATCTCATGAAAACTTAAGGGCAATCAGTGGAAACCAGGAAAGGGCACTAGGGAGGGAAAATGGGAGGAATAGAGAAACACTGGGGAAGGATTATTTGCCAAATTATATTGTTATTTTATGTTCATGTAAAACCATGTAATAACAAATCCCACAGTTATGTACAACTAGGACTGGGAGTTAGCTCAGTTGGTAGAGTACTTGCCTCGCAAGTACAAGGCCCTGGGTTTAATCCACAGCCCGAAAAAAAAATTATGTACAACTACAATGTACTAGTATAAAAAAGAAAATGATAATGTCCTTGTTCATAAATAATAGATGCTGAGGCTAAGGGTGAAGTATTACTGTCTTCTGTTTTTGAAGGAGGAAAAAGAGTAGCAAAATGTCAACAAGTAATGTATCTAGGTAAAGAGTATATGGATATTGACCACACAATTCTTTCTACTTTTCTGTAGTTCAGAAATTTTTTAAATTAAAAGTTGATTTTAAAAAAAGGAGAAGTAAAAATGAGATTAAAAGATAAACATTTGAGAATATAAGGCATAATATAAGAAAGAGTACACTCTATCAGAGTTTGCATGCATGTGTGTGTGTGTGTGTGTGTATCCATCCATCCACCCACCCATCCACATCTATCCATCCACTCACCCAGCCCCACCTCCAGTACTGGTGATTTAACCTCGGGGTATTCTACCACTGAGTGATAGCCCCCAACCATTTTTATTTTTTATTTTGAGGCAGAGTCTCACTAAGTTGCGCAGGCTGGCCTCAGGCTTGAAATCCTCCTGCCTCAGCCTCCCACATTGCTGGGATTTCAGATGTGCATCACCATGCCAGGTTGAGAGTTACATTTTTGAGTTGGGCTTTACTCATTTAACAGAAATTGATGAGAGACAAGTCATCAATCAGCTTTCTAGTTGAAAGTTCAATTTGCTCTGTTATTATGAAAATATCTTTTACATAGAAAGCATCTTATTTTTAAAGTAGATATGCTAAATAGGTTTGATTGGTAGCATCTTTTATGATTTTTCTTAAATCTATTCTCTCATTTGTTTAGGCCATATTTAGCCCCTTTCTATTAAAACATTGGAAATATCTAGGATTTGTACTTCCTATGGAACAATACAGTAACATACACATACACACACATTCCTTTAATTCACTCCCAAGGTAATTTCCAGTCATTTGAGTTAGAGTCCACAGTTTGCTATGAGTTGCAGATCCTTTTCAGAGCAAAACCTATAAAATGCATGCTAATCACTGACTAAAATGCAATTTTTGGTTCGGAAGGACCAGGATGGAGCCTAATATTCTGAAATTCTAAAATGCTTCTACTTGATTCCCAAAATTGATGGTGCTGGTCATTAAACAACAATTTAAGTAGCAATGATCTAGAACACAGTTTTCAGTGAAACTGTGAAGAGATGCACATTATAATTTTCCCAAAAAACTTTACTTGCCTTTAAATTCATACACCTCCTTCTCTACAAAAACCAAATTTCTTACCTAGGCCCAGAGGCCCTATTAAATCTGGCCCTTGTCCATTGCTCCAACCTGTTATCTACTAACCACCTTAGCCTCTTGGTTCATTGACCTTTCCCACTTTCAAGTCCTCTGCACTTAGAATTTTCTTTTAGATTATACTTTTCCTGTCTTCTTCCTTAGTTGCCTTTATATTATCCGTTTAAAGTTTCAAACAAATTAAATGCCATTCTCCTAGAAAAACTTCACCTGACCATCCTATATATTAAATTTGTCTTCTAAGTTACTGAGTACCGTGTCACTCACCCTTTCCTAGTAGCAAGTCAGCTTATAAAATTATCTTATGTTTTGGTTTGTTTGCTGTCTGCTTTTTCTCTGTTATAAGCTCTTTAAGGGCAGGAACTTTGTCTTCTTCAGCACTCTGTCCCTTGTACTTAGAATAGTACCCCAGTCATAGTAGATACTCCATAAATGTTTTCGCATTATGAATGATTCTGAATAAGCCAACTTAGCTTCTGATAGTAGTTTTTTACTAAGCATGACATCATGATGGTATTTACTGGGAGAGTTGAACCACTGTAATTGACACAGGTGTGTGATTTGGAAACCTCCACCTCCTCCATGGGGTGTGGGGGAGTTGAGCAACACAGCTCTGAACTTGGGACAATAATCTGTTACGGTGCAACTTTTCTTGTATTTTTATCCACCCACCACTCAATTTTCCCTTTAGTGTAGAAAACTTCTGGCTTTGTTGCATAAAAGTATGCAAGAAATGTTTAAGTAAATGCCTCAGTAGGATTTGGGGATATAATAATTACTCAAATTAGTAGTAGTATTCATTCAGTAGGTAGTAATTGCAAAGTTGGAATTTGGCCCAAGTGTTCAGGATGACATTCCTGTTCTTTTATATAGTAAAAACAGGTTCTTTTGTGATCACAGATAATCATAATGTTGAGGTTAACCTATTAAGAATGTATGTCTAGCTGGGCTTGTAGCTCAGTAGTAGAGCGCTTTCCTAGCATGTGTGAGGCACTGAGTTCAATCCTTTGTTCCACATAAATATAAATAAATAAAGGTATTGTGTCCATCTACAACTAAAAATTTTTTTTAAAAAAGAATGTATGTCTAGATACTGTTGTTAGTGTTATAGTATTTTCTTGTAGTATTGTTTCAGATCTTAACAAGCAAATAAATTATAACACCACTACCTACATTGCTTGTGTTTTCCCTAAAGGTATCTTTTGATTACTTGCTAGCCTGACTTTGCTGAAGTTATAAAATCTGACAAAAATCAGAGTTTAGCATCTGCTCCAGGCTAGCCATAAAACCTTTTTTTTTTTTTTTTAATGTACTTTGTCTACTACCTCTGAAAACCTCTTATTGGTAGATTATTTCAATCAAACTGAGAATTCTTTCTGAATAAAGTAACTCTGGTGACTTTATTTCTTGTCCCCATATCAAAGGGTCTCATTGTTTCAATCCCCCAAACTTCACTTGATAACTATTATTTTTTGTTCTATGTTACCATTTTGCCTGCCACTTCATTAGTACCAAATTCAGCAAGAATCCGTAAAATAAACTGAAGTGTGCTCACCTAATCTTCTGTAGCCTCCTCTTACCCCTCTGCATTCCACAGGCTTGTGGTCTTAGCAGAATGCCCCAATTGTAGAGGAACACCAGAAGAACACAAACTGAAAGACAAAGCAAGTGGTGCAAGGGAAGTGAGGGGGCAGAAAATGGAGGAGGAACTGGGACTGAGATGAGGAAAGGGAGAAATGTAGGTGCAAGAGTAAAGACAGGGAAAATTTTAGAGAACTATATTAAACATGGCTAATAGGGGAAGTAACTAAATTAACACTTTAAAAAGTGTTAAAAAGTGTTTAAAAAGTGCTGGGGAGATAGCTCAGTTGGTAACCGAGTGCTTGCAACGCAAGCACAAGGCCCTGCGTTCAATCCCCAGCACCACAAAAAAAAAATAAATAAGTAAAAAATAAAAAAGTGAATAAAAAAACTAAAAAGAGAACTTTTTTAAACACTTTTTTTGGATTAGAACATAATCTAAGGTATATAGTTATTGGGCTTCAATATCCTTTTATCCTTTTAATTTCTGATTCTGTAAACAAGAGTTTGAGATTGGTTATTACACTGGACAATTCATGCCCTCTTCTGTTCTCCGCTTTCAGTAAATTCTTCCCTGACTCCAAATGGAAGCACAGACCTCTTTCACAGACCTTTTTCTTATTTTATTAACATTTGAACTATGTTTCTTAGAGTATTTGGTTCCAGTATGCTTTAGGCATCACTGGAGGAGTGGGAATTTAGGAAGATGAGACCAGTCACACAGGATTCACTCTGCTTCTGTCCTCCCCTTTCTGTTTTATTTATCGTGGTGGTTTATAAGATTATCAAAAACATCTGATGAATTTTAGTATATTTTTATTGAAACAGTATAATAAGGGTAACCTTATTCAGACGCTTCTATAGGCCTCAGGCCTTCCTTGCAAGCACAATAAAAACATGCCTTGTATGGTATTGGCACTAAAATAGACAGGTAGACCAGTGGTACAGAATGGAGGACACAGAGACAAACCCACATAAATAAAGTTATCTCATACTAGACAAAGGTGCCAAAAGCATACAATGGAGAAAAGATAGCTTCTTCAACAAATGGTGCTGAAAAAACTGGAAATCCATATGCAATAAAATGAAACCAAAGCCCTAACTCTCATCCTGCTCAAAACTCAACTCAAAATAGATCAAGGACCTAGGAATTAAACCAGATACCCTGCACCTAGTTGGGTACAAAAAGTAGGTCCAGATCTTCATCATGTTGACTTAGACAGACTTCCTTAACATGCTTCCCAGAGCATAAGAAATAAAAGCAGGAATCCATAATTGGGATAGATTCAAACTAAATGTTTAACATCTCTAGTAATAAGAGAAATGCAAATCAAAACTACCCTAAAATTTCATCTTACCCCAATTAGAATGTCCGTTATCAAAGAATATGAGCAACACTAGGTGTTGGCGAGGATGTGAGGAAAAAGGTACACTCGCACATCGTTGGTGGAGTTGCAAATTGGTACAACCATTCTGGAAAGCAGTATGGAGATTCCTTAGAAATCTTGGAATGGAACCACCATTTGACCCAGCTATCCCATTCCTTGGCCTGTACCCAAAGGACTTAAAATCAGCATACTACAGTGACGCAGCCACATCAGTGTTCATAGCTGCTCAATTCACAATAGCTAGATTGTGAAAACAACCTAGCTGCCCTTCAGTAGATGAATGGATAAAGAAACTGTGGTATATATGCACAATGGAATATTATTCAACTGTAAAGAAGAATAAAATTTTGGCATTTACAGGTAAATGGATGGAGTTGGAGAATATCATGCTAAGTGAAATAAGCCAATCCCAAAAAACCAAAGGCTGAATGATTTCTCTGATAAGTGAATAATGATACATAATGGGCAGTGGGGAGGGGAGGTAAGGGAAGAATGGAGTAAGGATGGATTGTGTAGAGGGAAATGAGGGGTGGGGAGGGGCCGGGGGGAAGGAAATATAATAGAATGAGACAAACATCATTACCCTATGTACATGTATGATTACACAAGTGGTATGACTCTACTTTGTATACAATCAGAGAAATGATAGTTGTACCCCATTTGTGTACAGTGAATCAAAATTTTTTAAAAAAAAGGAAAAAAAACCATGTCTCATATGAATAAAATCAAGAGTTAGTTCTCACACATGCTAAAGCCTTGCTTCTCAATGTGGCCAATGGACTAGCTGCAAAGCCATCCCCTGGGAACTTGTTAGAAGTACAGAATGTTCTACATTAAACTTTCAGCATCAGAATCTGCATTTTAACAAGAGTCCCAAGTGATTTTACATTCAAACTGAGATACCTGACTGTAGTCCAGGTATTCCACAGCTTTCTGGACTCTTTACCTCAAATTGAAGGACACACATTGGATGAGGTGTCATTCATCCTGAGAAGTTAAATTTAAGGTTAAGAAGTTTGGAGGAAAAAAATACTTGAAGTTTATATCCATCTTATTTCTGCCAGAATCTTTCATCACAGTATACTCCAAGTTTGTACTATGGTCTTCTCTAACATTTGGCTTATATAATAACATTTTCTCAGACTTCAGTCTCACTTCTCCTTTCATTTCCCTCCCACACCACAATGTCCATATTAAATCTCAGCTTCTAGAAAACAGAGCTGAGTTACTAAATATGTCTTAAACTTTCTTTAATCACCACTTCCAATTTCTTATTCTTTTTGCCTTCTCTATTTTTTTCATTTTTGTTTGAAATACTGAAACTCATTTTCATAGAACCAGAAGTTTATATGAAGTAACTGACCATTAAGTGGTGGGACTTTTCATGTTCAACGTGTAATTGTTTTGAAGGATGCAGGTTTTAGATTAATTAATTTAATATTTTTTTTCATTTGCCATTTGGTATTTTCATTCTACTTGGTTTCTTATTTGAAGAATGAATAGGAAAGAACATGACAACCTCAAATCACACATTTATGTGGCTCTTTGTTTCAGTGCATAAAAAGTTAAAAATATGTGCCAAAATGAAATTGTGTATTTTCTAATGGAACCTAAATTTATATACATTTGATTTTCATATTTTATTTTAAGAGTATGTATGTATATGGAGAAGATATTAAGTAAGGCTTACTTCATTTCCATCCTAAAAGCCTCATTATTTCTTTTAGTATAGGGGTTATTAATACTTCGTGTAAAAAACAAATTCTTGCAGAACCCTCCGTTTTCCCCAGTTCACATTCTCTGACGTATGATTACATCTGCATTTTCCCCTCCTTATCCTACCAATAGTCCTTATCTAAAAGCAGCCATTTTCATTCATTGTTATTAACTCGATGACACTAATCCAGTATAAAGTGCTCCAGAATCTTTTCATGTGACTAACACTATACTAAAATATAAATGAAGGATTGCTAAATCATCATAAGTATGTGATTGACAGACCTATTCTTTCCAGGCTGATGTCATAGCTTTTGCAGATGCCTTTCGTGTAGTATGGAAAGGTGGGCCTCACCACCCCAGTTCTCTGTACTGTATCTAGTCTTAAAATATCTCAACTATTTGGTGTTCATCATACAGATATTTGCTTATAAAAATCTGCCATTTTTCTTTGAGAAATTATATATCATTGCTTGGTGACTGGTGATACTTAGTTTTATCAAATTCTATATTAATTCTTTAAAAATATTAATGTATTTACACTTATCCAATTTTTCATAATTACCATTGCATACTTTCAATTCTAGTAAATTAGGAAATATTTAGATGTTTTAAATTTTTTTATTTGACCTAAGTTATATCTCTAATTTTATTAATCTTTTTTATTGACAAGCTTGTGATACCTGCTCTTAACTCTTAAAACCTCAATTATATTTTCTTTAATGGTTGGCTTAAGAATTACTTCTTACTTGATGAATTGCAAATAAAAATTATTTTTTAATAACAAACTATTTGATAGAATGTTCCTGTGCTGCTAGTGTTGCTTGCTTCCATATGTATTTAAGGATTGAATACACTTCTTTCATCCCATGTGAATGTACACCCTAGTCAGTGTTGTATATTGTTGCACTGTACAATTTTGTTTCCAGAATCATCACTTTTTTCTGAGTATGGTGAAAGTAACCCTATGATGAATTAATCGTTACAGATTACAATTTAGGTCAAACCTATGTTTCTAGCTCTGTAATTGTCAGTGTGACTGGTTTCAAATTTACTTCCATCAAATTTCATTTTCCTTAAATTTTACTTCAGTAATGAGTATGTTTTCCCTTTTTAGGTACGCTTTGTGAAGAATATAACTTCCTGGAAAGAGATGAAACCAGGTTTTTATCATGGACACATTTCTTATTTGGATTTTGCCAAGTAAGTTGTACCTAAAGTGACAAACCAAAGAATGTTATGTAATTCAGCAACCTAAAAAGAAATAACCTTATTAAATTATTCTGAGTATCATTCCCTTCCCCGCCAAAAAAGGAATATATTCACAACTTGGCCACTTTCAGATTATAAATATTCCTTCTAGTGTTTTACTGCCCTCTAGTGTTCGTAAATTGGCAGTTCTCATGTTAATTATAGAAATTTAAGTTAAATTTAGGTAATGATCTTTAAAGTTATTTGTCATTATTTTTATGTGTATGTTTCTTGTCCAGACAGGATGAAGCTATTCCAGAAGAATAGCATCTAACCTAATCAATCAGATTATGACTTAACACATTGAGAATGGCAAAAGCAAAGAAACTCACTTTGTTATTAATGTCCCAGGGATTCTGCTTCTTATCCAGATACACTTTACGTTGACTACCTTGCTTTAGTTTCAAAACTATAAGAATTACTTTTAAAAAATAATGATTTTCTTTTATTTTTAAATTAAGATGTGATTGGAGATAAAGTCTCATATCCCATATTTTTGGGAGGAATGAGGTCAGAATATTTCTGTCATGATTCTTTCAAGGATAAGTTCAAAAAACTACAGACCTGCTTAAAATATTAAAGCATTATGTGGCCTTCTCTAGAATTTGTGCCACAATAAGTTCTAATCAGAAACTGGGTTAAAGGGAATGATCTAAACATATGGAGTCTCATGGATCCATTTCAACTTTTTATATTGTGCACATAGTGCCATTAGAGTAAAGCCTCAAATTCAAATGTTTCCCCTAATAATATTCCGCATTACCTTCAGAAACACCAAAAAAAGTTTTATTTAATCTTAGACCTGTTCAGGTTTTTAATTTAGTAATCATAATAAAGAAATATACCTTCACCCAAGATGGTAGCCACCATGAAGAATGCAGCTGCAGGAGATGTCACTATCACTTTTGAAGATTAACAAGATAGACAGATTTGCATGGAATACAAGTACAATGACAGAACTAAAGGAAGAAATAGAAGTAAGCAAGAAACAACTCCAAAATTTAATAGATACTTGCGATGACATCATGCTTGCAGATGATGACTCTCAGTGATACATTATCATATTGGAGATGTTATCATTAGTCATTGTCTAGAAGAAATATAGGAAATGTTAGAGGAAACAAAGAAAAATTTGCAAGAAGAAATTGTCACCATAGAATCCAGAGTGGAATCAATTCAGTGGTTGTTAGCCCATTTGAAAGTTCAATTATATGCAAATTTTGGCAGCGACATAAACTTTGAAGTTAATGAAAGTTAAATATTTTATAATACTTTAAAAAATATTTTTAATAAACTTGAATATTGTTTTAAAATATAAAGTAATACACCTTTATGTGTTTGTCAGCTTTAAAAGGCATTCTGTATAAAATTTGAAATGAAAATGGTATCTTGCTCTCCTTAAATTTGAAAAGAATGAAATATTACTGATTCAGATAAATAATAAATCTTAACTTTCTTGGAAATTATATAATTTTAAAAAAAGGAATCACCCAAATAGTACATACATAAATGATAAATTTGTATTTCTAATTTGTTCACATAGTACTCAAGATCTTTCAATAAAATGGTGACTTTAAAGTTAGATGTACATTTTTCTATAAATAATTCATACTGCAATATTGAAAACATTTTATAGGCAGCTTTAAAATAAACTAATTATTTTTTCTTTGCAGAGGCATTGAACCAATTTCATAAACTTCATTCATATGCATATTTTCCCTTAGGGCTGCATTATCCTTGAATTGAATGTTTGTTACCCTTTCACCTAAATGATTTATTTTTTCCACACACAGCTTGGTTTCTAATACTTCAGGTTTTCATTATTAAAATTATGTATTGAGTGCTTTTGCTTTGGGCAAAGTCTTGTACTTAGAACAAAACTCTGGTATATGCTGAGGTTCTTGTATTTGAAAAGTCTATAAAGCTTTTTGAAAGGAATAATCTTATTTATTAAATACTGACATAAATGTTTAAGAGTTTGAATATTTTCATAATGGGTCTGATGTTACTGGAAGTAAAAAAATACTGTGAAAATTTTAATAGACTTTTACAAAATTTGAAAATCTAAAAAAAATTAGAGGAAATGTATTTAATGTATTTTAATGGTAAAGAACTATTCTAGAGCTAACTATATCTTTTTTCATTATCTTTTAGCTTCATAGCCATACACTCCATGAATGTATAAGGAAAAAGAAAGAAGCATCACTTAAAATTTTTAAAATGCTTTATTCTTCAGGATATTTTCTTGACTGACATGGTACTTTGTAGAGTCCATTAAAATATTTGCTTTCTGATGAAAATAATGAATTTGGTAAAAGAACTATTTAGTCATGTAATTTTTCAGTTGCTTTAGCAGAGACATTGAAGAGTGTGAACCCCAGGAAATAAGATAGGCCAAAAAAAAAAAAAAAAGTCATCTTTAGTTATACTCATTACTAAGAACACACATTCTATTTGCAAGCTTATGTCTGCTCAAGCCATAGGCCAGATTTTTCCCCCCAGTTCTTTAGGATAATAACAAAAATGTATATATTTGTTTTTCACATTTTACATTCCTGTCCTGTCTTGCTTCCTTTTTATTTTAATCCTGTTCTTTTTTAGCATATTTCCTAGTTCTTCCCATTTTTCCCTCAAGTGCTCACTTTGTTTTGTTTTTAGTACTGGACAATTTAAAAATAATGTAGAGATAATAAATTAATGCCATAAATTGAGGTATTTTATAGTTTAAAAACTGTGTAGGTTGGACATTTTCAAAATTTCCTGTTATGTAGAAAATATAGTAAAGTTGCAATTCTTGACTCTAATGAACCATTGAAACCCAACTTTTTTCTAGATTTACTAGTTTATAATGTTTCATTATAAACAGTGAAAATTTTAGATTTCTGCCATTCTAATAAATATGTAGTAGATGCCCCTTTTAAAATATGTAAATAAAAAACAAATACCAATAAATCATTCACTTTTAAAAAAAATAAGACAATGGGAACTTCCCACTAGAATTTAAAAGCTTCTGTGACCCTTTAGGGCTTAGAGAGTTCAGAATAAATGTGTACAATACAAGGCATAAATGTCCCTGTTGAGACTGATGCATAAATAGAGATGTTAAATCTGGTGTGAAGCAGAAATCTCAAATCATAGCCCTTTCCAAAGGCTATTTAGCCCTCTTACAGCTTCATCATCTCCCTTTCAGACTTTGGCCAGTAGACAAGGTTCATTACAAATGTTCTGAGTCTGCACTTGTTCTCTCTACTGTTGTTCACTCTCCTGGCCATGCTATCTACAGAACATAATTATAAAGAAATGATCCTAGTTTTAGTTTCTCTTTTAAATACCACTTATGTTGACAGGGCAAGAATGAGTTTCTTAAACCATCTTTTAACCAACCTGCTGATAATATTATGGACTTTTTTTTTTCTTCTTTTTTGATAGCTATCTGCAGAATTCTGCCAAATATATACTCTTCTTTCCATGTAGAACATTCTAATAGGCAACTAGCGTGAAATAGTTTATTTTCCTTAAATAAATAATTTTTAAAAAATTCTTCCACCTGAGTCATCTACAGTTCAAATCACTGGTCAGGTTTAAAGGTGAAATCCATGACTGCAGAACTTACCTTTTCCAATATGTAAACTACCTACTTGGAAAAAATTTTAAATCAACAAATCATGTTAGCTTTGTTTTCTAACCAGCGAAGCTGTGCAGCCCAGATTTTTTTTTCAGATGCCATTTTTATCATGCCCACCTTGTGTTATAATTCCTTGCTCACATCCCTTCATGCCAATATAACCACTTCATAACTTACAAATAATTCTTATCCATTTTCAGAATGAATTCACTGATGATCTCATTAAAATCATACTTCATACATAATAAATGCTCCACAAAGCCAATCCACAGATACCATTTGCTAGACAGTAAGGAAGGTTTTGTAATGTGTCATACCCCCTTTTCACTAGTGCCTGGTAAGAACTGCTACCTACTCTACATGTCAGGGATAAGGGGAAAGGGAAAAAAGGAAGCATTTGTGTTCTAGGAGAGGTTATTCCCAAGGGAATGAGTGGAGCAGTGACCAATGGAGAGTATAGAAAGGGTTCCCACGGAATCCCGCAGTTTTAAGAATGAAATCATTATTCCATTATTCAGTGTTCTTCCCTTCTTGTAGCTTCCTATCACAAGACTCTCAGCTTTGTCAGCTAAGGTAACAAGAATGTTTTTCAATGCCTCCCTACTCTTCTCACTGCTGGGTACACTCTCCCACAGAAAGGTCTTTGTAAGTGGCAAATTCATAACAATCTGTTCTTCACCCATTTGTTGGATGTGGTGCTAAGCACTAGATAAAGCCATGAATAAGAGGAAAACAGACTTTACCCTCATGGAGCTACTAGTCTAATAACCTTGTATACCAGTGCTGCCGATCTGCAACAGTACAGTTTGTTCTAAAAATTTGTGAAATAAACTTTCACAACATTATTAATAGTCTCTACTGATTTATAATGCTGTTGGGGAGAAAAGAGGAGCAGGAGAAACACTAGTAGGACAAGCTGAGTTAAATTGCTTAATGGCACCAGCTCCAAGTAACGGAGGTATCCAATGAAAGCAGATAGCATTATGTGTATAGACATCAGGAAGAAAGGTCACAAGATTTTCTTATAACTCCTCTATTTATTCCTTCAGCCTTTTAAAATAAATCATATCATCACATTTGTCTGCTTAAATCTTCCAGTGCCCTCATCCAACTCTGCAAAAGTTATGGTTATAATGGTCTACAAGACGAACACAATCTGCATGCACAATCTGCATTACTTCACTTCCATTTCTGCCTCTTTTCTTTCATCCTCGGTTACTAGCCCCTCTGATTTTGCAACCAGATTGATTTTGCTGTTCCTCAGAATGCCTGGCACTGAGAAGCTTTAGAGCCTTCATACTTCCCTCTTCCCTACATGATTTCTCCCAGGGATCCCAGATATCTGCATGGCTTCCTCCTCATTACATAAATCTATGATGTCTTCCTAAAAACACACCATTTGAATGGTGTTCTCCTTTACCTGCCCTCATATTCCCTTTTGTTGCATTTTTTTTCTCCTTAGTATGTTTTACCATCTGAGACATATTCACTTATTTATGTGTTTATTGTCTGTCTCCTCCAGGTAAAATGTTAGCTCCAAAGAGGCGAGGAATTTTGTCTCCCCCCACCTCCTGCACACACACCCACACTTCTATTTCCCTAGTATTTAGGATACAGTTTGGCATACATTGGGTACACATAAGGTTTTTGAGTGAATTACTATAGAGGAAGAAAGAATGGAAAAATGAGAGTAGCATTCTCGTTAAGGAAGACAGGATGAACAAAGGCATATAAGGAGGAATAAATAAGTATGATACATGGGAGGAGGTAAAAGAAGCAGCCCTGAGTTAAAGAAAAGGACCAAGAAGGCAGTAATTGAGACAAGTCAAAACAAATGTAAGATAACCAAGCAAAGGAGTTTAGGTGGGTTTTTCATTATTGTTGGGGGCGGCGGGGATCAATCCCACTGCCTCACACATGTGAGGCAAGTTGTTCTACCACTGAGTTACACCCCCAAGCTCCAGGAGTTTAGGTTTAATGTTATCTAATCAGCAAAACTGTTTCAGATTCCTAAGAAGAGTAATCTAGCAAATGATGTTTTAAGACCATTAGTTGGAAATTGGTGTGGAAGGTAAATTGAAAGGGAAAGAGACTGCATATAAGAAAACCAACTAGATTATTTCAGTAATCTAAGCAAAAGGCCCATCAAGAGGGCGGTGGTGAAGAGAAAAAGAATGATGAAGATAGGTCAAACCTGTGAGAAAACCTACAAAGGACAAATCAAAATGCCTTGGTAACTGTATTAAATAAAAAATGAAGGAAAGGGAAGAGTCAAGACAACATTTCAAGACTGGAACAGAGCAGGATGTTAGGACAAGGAGCCAATTAATTCTAGGGTCTGCAGGTGTTGCTACAGTAAAAATCATCTGTAATCTGTTAACTTTTTCATTCTTTAAGGAATTAATGTCTTTAAAATCAGCAAAAGTAGAAAGTAGATTCAAATAGTCACCCTTGAGTTAACTAATGCTGTAGCACTGGATAATGTTTACCTCATTTAATGAACTAGAAATGAAAACTCCTTGCTGCATAGGTATGTGCTAATTCATGAGGGACTTGTCTACTTGAACTTGGAACTCCAGAAGGCTATGGCATTCACACTTTCTGTATAATTCTTTCCAGTAAAGTTTAAAATTATTTTTCATTCATTTTCCCTTCTTTATCTTCAGCCATAATTTTAAATATATGCTTATTTTAAATTGACGTAGTAATTCTATATAGTTATGGGGTATACTGTGATATTTCAATACATGTATACAATGTATAATGATCAGATCAGAATAATTGACAGGACTATCACCTCAGACATTTATCATTTGTTTGGATTGGGAACACTTAAATCCTCTTTACTAGCTATTTTGAAATATTTGATTAATTATTATCAACCATAGTTATCCTGTTTTGTTAAATGTTCTTCCTGCTGTCCAACTCCTGTACCTGTTAACCAACCTCTCTTCATCTCCTACTCCAACACCCTTCCTACATTCTGGTAACCACTGTTCTGTTTTTGAGATTCACGTATATGTGAGAGCAAGCAGTATTTGTCTTTCCATGCCTGAATGTTCTCTTCATGTTGTTGTAAATGACAGAATTTCTCTTTTGGTATGACTGAATAATATTCCTGTTTGCATGCACATGCACACACAAACATATGCACATACTGATGTTGTTTTTTTTTTTAATCCATTCATATGGACACCTAGGTTGAATCCATATCTTGGCTGTTGTGAATAATGTTGCAGTAAACACATCAGCACAGATATCTCTTCAGCATACTTATTTCATTTCCCTTGGCTATTGACCCAGTAGTTAGTTGGATTGCTGAATCATATGATAGTTATGTTTCTAATTTTTCAAGGAACCCATTTCCATTCAAGGTTATTACTGATAAGTAAAGACATACTCCTATCATTTTGCCAATTTTTTTTTTTTTTCTGATTGTGAATGTTGTTTGTTCCTTTCTTCTTTCCTCTTTTCTTCATCTTTCTGTTTGGTGGTTTTCTGTAGTGATAAGTTTTGATTTTCCTTCATTTATCTGCTCTACTAGTGATTTTTGTTGTTTTCTTATGTTATTATGATGGTAGTTATCATCCTTTTGCTTCTAGGATAGGACTCAAATATTTTATGTCTAGTGGTGATGAATTTCCTCAGTTTTTGCTTGTCTTGGAAACACTTTATTTCTTATTAATTTCTTTATGATAGCTTTTCTGGTCATAGTATTCTTGGTTGGCAGGTTTTGTTTTGTTTTGTTTTCCTTACAGGAATTTGAATATTTATTTCATCCCATTTTCTCCTGGCCCTTAAGATTTCTATTGAGAAGTCTGCTATTAGTTTTCATGGGGATTCCCTTATATGTGACTTGATACTTTTTTTGTTTTTAAGAGTGTTTCTCTTTATCTAATGCTTCCAACAGTTTAACTATAATATGCCTCAGAGAAAATTTTTGTTGATTGAACTTATAAGGGTTTTTGGATCTTCCTGGACCTGGATGTTAATATCTTTCCCAAGATTTTGCAAGTTTTTAGGAGTTACATTATTGAATAGATTTTATTTGCCTTTCCCCTTTTGTACTCTTTCCTGGAGCACCCCAAAAGCAAAATTTACTGGCTTAATAGAGTCTCATCAGTCTCAGGCTTTCTTCATTTTTTTTTTTTTTTTTTTTTTTTTTGGTTTGCTCTAATTCTTGGTCAGGCAGTTCTTCAGTTTCCTTTTTTTGGGGTTTGTTGCCGAAGAGTTTGGTTCAGACTTCTTGTATCCCTATGTTGATAACTTGTCCGTTGGCAATCATTTGCCTCTACCAATTTTACAGGGTGGCTTTCATAGTAAGAAACTTTCTCCTGGTTATGTGTTCTGGGTTGTTGGTTTGATAAACTGTGTTATCTTTGGTTCTAGGTGACTGCTTTAGTGTAGGTCTATGTTTCTGCTCCAGTTATAATCAACATTGGTGATATCTGTACCTCAATGGCCTAGGCTACAGAGGTTGTAGAATTGTACTATCAGCTGGGATGCAACTTTCATAGATGTGGTTGGTTTACTGGCAGTTCTGGGTGTAGCACACACAGCTGCAGGTATAGAACACCAGTTTTCAAGTGTTTCATGGGGGAACCACTTTGCCAGGCCTGCGCAAGTGAGGCACAACTGGTGTGGCAGCAGAGGCATGCTATCCATCAGTTTCCAAGGGCTCTGGGAGGTTAAGGGTGCTATAGTGTACCCAGGTGGTTGTGACACAGTGTATCCAGGAGTGGCCTTTCAGTGTCTGAGGGCCACTTGGAGGCCAAGCCACACCAGTAGGCCAGATGAGGTACTAATCAGGCCACCTCACAAGGTCTCTGGGGTCTGCTTCTCAGAGTCACTGTGCAAGCTTCTGGGAACAGCCTACTCAGCTGCTTCCCAGGTTCCTTGACCTGCTGAACTACTCAAGGCAGGATACTTGACTGCTTCCTGGGTAGTGGGTGGGTTGGCAAGACACATATGAGTGTTTCTACCTAGGCATCTACAGGCCAAACCTCTGGGAGGATTGCCCAGTTGTTGCCCCATGATTTTGTAAATTCTTATTTCACATTTGCTTTCTCATGATGTAAATAATGATGAAATATTTCCCAATCTTTACATAATTCTATTTTCCTTAAATTCATTTTCTTCTTTTCATATAGGATCAATACTTAAAAATACTATGTACAATTTCTGGACTTTATTAAAGAGAATAAAATGTTGATTTCAACACTTTTAATTTTGTTCTATTTCAGATTTGGTGTGAAGAAGAAGCCAATTTATATTAATGTCATTAGGGATCCTATTGAGAGGCTTGTTTCTTACTATTACTTTCTGAGATTTGGAGATGATTATAGACCAGGATTAAGGAGACGAAAACAAGGAGACAAAAAGGTAATACTTTAGTTTTTAAGATATTGTCATACAGATAATTGTTTATTAAATGCAATGACTAATCCTCTTTTTAAATTTGTTGTTGTTACTAATAATAAATGTACTGCTTGCTATTTTGGAAATTTTGGAAGGAACTCTGAAGTATATAGAAAGTAAACTGTGTAGCTAATCCCTTGAAATATCCATAACTTTTGTGATTTTTAAAAATATTTTTCTTGTTGTAGGACTGAATATCCATTTTACTTGTCCTATTAATTTTTCAGGGTTGGGATATAGCTCAGTGCTAGAGTTCTTACCTAGGATGTGTGAATGTGTGAGGTCCTTGTCTTGATGCCCAGCACTGAAAAAAAAAAAAAAACCAGGAGACCATTAAGACTTTTATAATTATTGATTAATAAGATGTATCTTCATATATATTTGGGTTCTCTTAGTCTTAATTATGGCAATTTATATTTACTTGTAATCATCAGTTAGGGCTACTGATCTGCTAAAGCAGCTATTTTTGTTTTTTTCAGGCAAAGAGAGAATAATGGCTGGACAATGTTTGTATCAGGTTCAAATTCGAGTTGTCTTTCATTTCAGTATATCCTATAGAATATCACCAGATTTATATTTCTATGAACTATAGTCATTTTTCCCTTTTCTGGTGGAGCACCTTTTTGGGGAACTCAGTGCTCACAGAATTACCCAAGGCATGGGAAACACAGTCTGACAGGATCTGAGACCTACCTCTCCTGTCTGTTTTTGCACCAGATACCCAGCCAGCTGTTTCAACCTCATGAAATATCACCATCCTCCAAACTTACTATTGATTCATACTCTTTGCACATGCTATTCCTCATATTCAGTTTGCCTTTCCTTTACTCCGAAAACTCTTATTTACCTTTCAGATTCCTTCATGTTCCCTCTTCCAGAGTCTCTTCTATTGTACCCAAGCAGAATTAGTCATATCTCTTTTAAAGTTCCCAGAGCATGCCATTTCTGCTTTTAAACATTTATTTTGTGATATTTGGATTATGTTTACATATTGTCTTTCCCAAAATATAGTGAACCTCCTGAAGCATGCATTTATCTTTGAATCCCTAGTACTTAACATGGTACCTACTTTATCTGTAAGTGCTTATTAATAAATAAATGTGTAAATTTTGCAAATTTTAAACTTTAAAGTGTTATACAGGAGTGATGCTAGATATGTGGTAAATAATAGTAATAAATATGCAATAATTTTTTGAAGTTAGGTGTTTCTTCTTTGTCACATGATGGGGCAGTAATTTTTTGTTTCTTTTATTATATTTTCTAGAAATTGCTATTCTTTGCTTAGTCTCAAAACATTAGGCAGAATGTACTGATTCAAACATAAATAACTAACCAAATCTTTTTCCAGAGTACACCAATATTTTAGCATTAATTTATAAAAATATTATTACTATTTTCTACAGAATTTTGTGAAATCTATTAATATAATTATTTTGTGGCCTAATGCTTTATAGAATTATTTTGGTATTTATTTCTAAATTCACTTTTTAGAAATTATTGATTTTGCTCATTTTAGTTGTTACCGTTCAGTCTATTACTCAATAAACGTTAGTACCCATCTATCTCCATTGATGAAAGGAGTAAGACATGTAGTTCCCATATGCCCCATTTGTCACTATCAGCCCTGGATAGCATGGTTTTGTGGTTGCTATCCTATGTAGGTTAGGGGATTGAACAATAACAATGCTTAATGAAATTAACAATTAACTCACATTTATTGTTTATTGTATACCAAGTACTATTTTAGGTTATTGGGTTTTCACGTAACTTGCACAATTCTATGAGGTAATTGCTGTTATTGTCCTCATGTTACAGTAAGGAAGCTTTGATACAGAAAAGTTTTATACCTTGCCTAGTGTCATAAGCTACAATTTAAATCCAACCACTCTAATTCCATAGCCCATAGTTGTAACCCCTCTTTTTGTCCTTAAAAACATTTTTATGTGAGATGTGCCAGAAATACTTTTAATACTCATGGAAATGTCCAGGAAGATATTTTAACATCATCTTCCTTTTGTATATATGAACTTTTAGGTAGATATGCCATCCTGTGGAACCATTTTGCATCTGATGATAGGACTTAGTTTTTTTTAATATTTTGTTATAAAACTATATATTACACCTGTTAGTTTAGATGCAGTATTAGTAACATGAGCAATATACTATCTCATTGTCTGAAGTCTATTGAGGATAGGACCAGTACTTTATTAAAGGATAATATTACTTGTTTTGTGATAGAATGAATTTGTTAAGTTTTGAAACATATTTATAGTTAGGTATTTTAAATAATTCATCTTGTTTCTCATGATATAAATATTGGTAATGTTCTGTGACCTATAGAGTTAAACAATATTTTTTTTTAATATCTTTAACCAGCAAGAGTTTTCATGAAACTAAAAAGTTGATGAGACTGCATATATATAAAACATTTCTGAAAATGGAGACATACTTGAAGATAATGGAGATTAAACTGTGGCCATAATTACATTGAAAATACAAAGACCCTATTTTCAAAAAAGTTTGGATTGCTTCATTCCCATGAAATTGTATATTTGCACCTCAAATGATATTCAAAGCACTGTTAGGCAATATTCAATTCATTACTCATAGCAATTATTATGTTATAAACTAGCACTCTAATAATCTGAACTGCTCTCTGGTTGTACTGTCAAACAGTAATTTGAAACACATTTCAGATCTATTTATACTTAGGATAGGTTTCAGTTGGTCTTACAAGGAACAGATTTGTTTTGCTGCGCAAAGTGGTGCACGCCTGTACTTCCAGCTACTTGGGAGGCTGAGGCAGAAGGATTACAAGTTGAAGCCCAGCCCCAGCAACTTAGCCAGACCCTGTCTTAAAACTAAAAAGTAAAAAGGGCTGGGATATAGTTCAGGGATAGAGCACCTCTAAGTTCAATTCCCAGTACTGCCAATCCCCCCAAAATCTTTTTGTTTTATTTGGAAGATTTTAAATGCTCTGTGTTCTATATTTTAGATCTAGATTTTTACTTAATTACCTGGAAAGTAGATATATAGAGAGATTTGAAGGTTTTTATTGAATAACCATATAGATTAAATTGGTAGTTCTCAAACTTTTTAAATTCAGAATTCCTTTTATACTCTCGAATAAAAGTATGATGAAACACAAAGAACTTTGGTTTGTGTGGGCTAAATCTATTGTAATTTTCCAATAGCAATAAATTTCCCATTTTTTTGAGAAATTTTTAGATGTTAATTTTAAAATAACAATGGGAAACCCATCTTATGTTAACATAAATAATTTCAATTCAAATAACCATATCCCACCTTAAAAAAGTAAAAAGACTAGTATCATTTTACATTTACAAATCTTTTAGTATCTGGCTTAACCAGCCTGATTTTTATGTTTCTGAATTCAGTCTGTTGTTACATTCTTTTCTTCATACAGGTGTCATTGGAAAAGAATTTTAATAACCTTTTCAGAAAATTGTGGCTATTTTTAATATTTTAATACAAAAAACTTAAGTGGTAGTTGTGAAATCTGAAACCACATCAATGAACTTTTTATATTCTGCTACATTAATATTCAGTGATATATGTTACACTTTGAATTATTAACCGAGCACAATTTTGAGACATCACACGTTGGTCATTTGGAATACGTTGATTTACTGAGTTATGTGAACCTTTCAAATGTTAGCATTTTATTATACAGTATCAGAAATTCTCATTCATTAATATCATAGTGTGACTGGGGATATACTTCAGTTGTAGAGTACTTCCTTAGCACGTACAAGTACCTGGGCTCAGTCCCCAGCACTGCAAAAAATGAATGTGTGTAGGGGAGCAGTATTTATCACTACAGTTACCATCAAAAACATTGTGTGTGTGAGAGCAGTGGGGGTGAAGCCAGAGCCTTGTGCATACTAGGCAAGTGCTCTACTGCTTAAATATAGTACCAGCCCTTTTTAAAATTTTATTTTGAGACAGGGTCTTAACTAAGTACCCAAGCTGGACTTGAACTTGCAGTCCTCCTGCGTTAGCCTCCCAGGTAGCTGGAATTATGGTCATGCACCACTGCACCCAACTAGAAAAGTCTAAGTATTGAGAAATTGTTAGGCGTATGTTGGTAAATGTGAATTTTCCAAAATTTTATTTCTTTGCTTAAAAGTTAACTCTGTGTGTATGTGTGTGTGTGTACACAAGGGATTGAATCCAGGGTGCTGTACCACTAAACTACATCTCCAGCCCTCCTTTTCTCTTTTCTTTCCTTTTCTTTTTCTTTGAGACAGGTTCTTGCTAAGTTACTCAGGCTGGCTTCAAACTTGCAATCCTCCTGCCTCAGCCTCCCAAACTGCTGGGATTATAGGCATGTGCCACTATACTTAGATAAAAGCTATTATGGTACCTTCAGCATCACTCTTGTTGTTCAGTATTGCTTTGGCTATATCTTTTATATCACTGAATATGCAAGAATTTCTCAATCTGGACACTGGTATTCTTTCAAGCCAGATCATTTTTGTCATGAGGGACTTCCTATTTATTAGAGGATGTTTGAAAGCATCTGTGGCTTTAAGTGCAATGGCACACATCTGTGATCTCAGCAGTTGGAGAGGCTGAGGCAGGAGGATAGTAAGTTTGAAGCTAGTCTCAGCAACTTGATGAGGACCCAAGCAACTTTGCAGAACTCTGTTTCAAAATAAAAATTATTTTAAAAGACTGGGGATGTAGCTTGGTAGTAAAACAGCCGTACATTCAATCTCCAGTACACACACACACACACACAAACACACACACACACACACACACACACACACACACACTCTGTCTCTCTCTCTCTCTCTCTCTCTCTCTCACACACACACACACACACACACAAATCCTCTGGCCTCTACTTTAGGCTCCCGTACCTCAATTCTAAGAACCAAATATGTCTCCAGACATTGCCAGATGCCATCTGTATAGCATAACAGCTTGTTATAATTTTAGCTTCCTAGTAGATTATTAAATATTTTTGTTAACTTTTTTTTTTAACCAAAAGGAGTTTATACTTATAGAAAGAGTAAACATGTATGTGCTTTAAATAGAAATCCAAAGAGAATTAGTTTGTGTATTAGGAAGTATTAGGGCTGGGGATGTAGCTCAGTTGGTAGAGTGCTTGCCTCACAAACACAAGGCCCTGGGTTCGATCCCCAGCACCACAAAAAAAAAAAAAGAAAAAGAAAAAAAAAAGAAAAAAAAGGAAGTATTTAACAGCTCCAGAGATCACAATTTCTCCCCCAATAAACCTTTTCTATTTCTTTATTTAAATTATCTAAAGTAAATTAAGATAGCTAGGAATTATAGTGAATTTAGTATATTCTACTTAAAAATAGATATTAATTTGCAAAAGATAACAAGGTTAGAAGTCCAGACTTAGTCCTACCTGATCCTAACCATGGGCTTACAAAATGTTGTCTCCGTAGTACTTAGCAATGCCCTATTCTCTGAATATGTTTTGCTTATGGAATGTGAATTTTACTATTTTGTGTCACAGAAGCATTTGAAAATCATTATTCCTGGGCACAGTGGCACACATCTTTGGGAATTTGGGAAACTGAGGCAGGAAGATCATAAGTGAGGTTAAGCTTGGCCAGTTTAGGGAAATCCTGTCTCCGAATTTAAAAATTAAAAAGGACTGTGGATATAGTTCTGTGGTAGAGCACCTCTGGGATCAACCCCCTGTACCTTCAGTGGAGAAAAGAGAAAAAGAAATATGTTATTGCTGTTTAGAAAGTATTTTATGTGTAAAACACCACAGAAAAATCAATATAATAGCTTAGTAGGTGGCATATTTAAAGGTTTTATAACTTCTCTTTGTGAATTACTGTTCATCTCAGTCAGAGGTACCAGTATCCACACAATGTACATCTCAAGAGTCAAACGTGACATCTCTTCTTCCTAGGTTTCTGATTGGACTAAGGTAGTTCTTTTCATGAAAGAGAAAAACAAGAAGAGTAAATTATAAGGGAGTTAAGGAAGAGATGATGAGTTCTGTTTGGACTTGGCTTTGAGTCATCCATAAATTGGGAGAGATATTCACTAGAAATCTCTTGACCTCAGACATAGATCAAGAATGCATGTTTATTCCAATGCCAATGCCATGATGCTGATTTTGATAGGATAGCTGTGTAGTATCATTTGAGATCAGGTATCATGGTGCCTTCAGCATCACTTATTGCTCAATATTGCTTTGGTTATTCTGGTTCTTTCAGTTTTCCATGAGTTTTAGGATTTTTTTTTTTTTTTTTAGTTCTATGAAGAATCTGTATATTGCTTTAGTAATATGGCCATTTTGACCATGTTAATTCTGCCTATCCAAAAATAAGATGGATAGGTCTTTCCATCTTCTAAGGTCTTCTTCAGTTTCTTTCTTCAGTATTCTATAATTTTCACTATAGAAGTCTTTCACCTCCTTGATTAGAATTATTTCCAATTATTTTATTTTTTATTTTTTTATTTTACTGTGAATGGAATTGTTTTCCTGATTTTTTTCCCCAGGAGATTCATTATTGGAATAGGAAAGCTATTGAATTTTTATGTTGATTTTGTATCCTGATACTTTATTGAATTTTTTTTATCAGCTACAGAAGTCTTCTGGTAGAGTATTTTGGGTTTATTAAGTATAGGATCATGTCATCAACAAACAGACTTTTCCTATTTGTATCCCTTTAATGTTCTTGGTGTTTATCCAAAAGAACTAAAATCAGCACATTGTAGAGATATGTGAATACCAGTGTTCATAGCAGTGCAATTCACAATAGACAAGTTATGGAACCAGCCTAGGTATCCCTCAATATAAGACTGAATAAAGAAAATGTGGTAAATATATACATCAGAGGTTTAGTCAGCAATAAAGAAGAATCAAATTATGCCATTTGCTGTTAAATGGATGAAATTGGAGAACATCATGCTGAGTGAAATAAGCTAGACTCAGAAAGTCAAGAGTCAGATGTTTTCTTTCATTTGCAGAAGCTAGAGAGAAACAAGAATTTAAAATGGTGATAGCGGGGGTTCTCATGAAAATAGAAGGGAGAACAGTGGAACAGTGAGGTAGAGAAAGGGAATTCAGGGGGAAGAAGGAAGGATAGGAAAGGGGGAGAACTATGAATGAAGTTGACCAAACTTCATCATGTGCATGTATAAGTATAACAATGAATTACACTTTTATGTATGTCTATAATGTACTAATTAAAAATATATTTATAGAAGAAAGGCAAATCAGTAGAGGAGAAAGGGATTGAGGGAGGGAGGAGGTAGGGAAGGAGATAGTACTGGTGCTTTAGTCAGCTTTTTTGCTGCTGTGACCAGACCTGGAAAGAACAATTTTAAAGAGGAAAAGTTTGTTTTGGGGCTCTTGATTTCAGAAGTCTCAGGCCATAGATAGCCAACTCCATTCCTTAGGGCCAGAAGTGAAGCAGAACATCATGGCGAAAGTATATGGCAAAGGAGAAGGAGAACAGCCAGGGATGTGGCACCACGAAACAGAGAACTCCCTTCACCCCAGACAAATATATACCCCAAAGACAGGACCCCAGTGACCTACCTCCTCCTCCCACACCCTACCTGCCTATAGTTACCACTCAGTTAATCCCTATCAGAGGATTGATTCACTGATTAGGTTAAGGTGCTCATAACTCCATCACTTTACCTCTAAACTCTCTTGCATTGTCTCACACATGAGCTTTTGGGGGACACCTTATATCTAAACCATAACAACGGATGATTGAAACAAAACAAATATGTGCATTTAAGAATGTCAAAACTAACCCCACAATTATGAATAACTATAATACACTAATTGAAAAAGAAATAGTTCTCACACTAAATTGGGAGATGTCAACATTAAATAGAAGTTGAAACCATGAGACTGAATGAGATTGCACTTGGAAAATATAGTATAAAAAAGGACCAAATGAAAAAAGAAGGAAAAGCCAGAAGGGCGAGTACGTATGTCTGGGGAAAACTAACACTTAAGGAGTAGGCAGAGAGAGTAGAGCATGTCAAGGAAGCTAAGAGAAGGGAATCAGAAGACAAATGAGGTCCTGAAATGGATAGGAAAGAGTTTGATTTCAAAGAGGTCAGTGAAATGACAATTGAAAACTGACCCTTAGATTCGTCAATTGGGAAATTATTAGGGACTTCAGAGGAAGGAGTTTAAATGGAATCCAAAAGGTTAAGGAGTAACTAAGAAATGAAGAAGTTGGAACTGAGAGGTAAAACTACTCTGGAAATAGAAGTTTGGCTTTGAAAGGAACAGAAAACATCGGAAATATTTCTTACGTGACAGGCATTTGGACGTATGTATTCATACATCTAAAGAAAGCAAAATGAATAATTAAGAAACTAGAAAAACTGATAGAACAGGGTCTCAGAAGGGGAGAGGATGGTATTCCCATGTTAAAGATGGGAGCAGTCAGAGGCTATAGGTGGTAGTAAGCTTTTATCTAAGCAGAAAATCAAGAGAGCTCACGCTTAGCTTCCATTGTCTATGTAAAATATGAAGCAGATCATTTGCAGAAAGGAATTAGAATGTAAATATAGTGTTCATCATTGTCAAACATCAAACTTTAATTTTTCAACTTTAATTTTAGGAGTTAGATACCTAAATGAGTAATCTAAATGGTCTAAAGAACAATTTAATGTTTTATGGCTTTAAAAAAATCATTTGTACCTGGTTCATAAAAAACCACCTCCTCACCCTCACCCCCAGTTTTAGCATTTATTGTCAACTGCTGAGCAGGCACTGTGTGGGGGTGCTTGCAGTCATATTACACCTCACAACAATCCTGCGAGGTCAGGGTTATTCCTACTGTACACTCTAGACCCCAAGACCTCCAGCATGTAGACCTCCAGCATGTTGCCACAGCTCACACAATTAGGAAGGTGGTAGGATTTGGGACTGAATTCAATTCTTATTTTCTTTTTTTTGCGGTGCTGGGGATTGAATCCAGGGCCTTCTGCATGCAAGGCAAGCACTCTACCAACTGACTATCTCCCCAGCCCATGAATTCAATTCTTTTTTGACTCCAGGTCCAGTCTAGCTTTCAGTTCCTTCATTTCATAAAATACAAAAGGCTTAGTCCCAATCCAGGTGACTCCATTAAATAAGATTATGGATTTTGTTCCCAACTCTTACCCCTATAATCTTTGGTTTTTTTTTTTTTAATTTATTTTTATTGTAAACAAATGGGATACATGGTTGTTTCTGTTTGTACATGGAGTAACAGCATACCATTTGTGTAATCATACATTTACATAGGGTAATGATGTTTGATTCATTCTCTTATTTTTTCCTTCCCCCCACCCTTCCCACCCCTCTTTTCTCTCTATACAGTCCCTCCTTCCTCCATTCTTGCCCCCCTCCCACCCCCCATTATATGCCATCATCCGCTTATCAGTGAGATCATTCGTCTTTTGGATTTTTGAGATTGGCTTATCTCACTTAGTGTGATATTCTCCAATTTCATCCATTTGCCTGCAAATGCCATAATTTTATTATTCTTTATAGCTGAGTAATATTCCATTGTATATATATACCAAAGTTTCTTTATCCATTCATCAATTGAAGGACATCTAGGTTGGTTCCACAGTCTGACTATTGTGAATTGAGCAGCTATGAACATTGATGTGGCTGTATCTCTGTAGTATGCTGATTTTAAGTCCTTTGGGTATAGGCCAAGGAGTGGGATAGCTGGGTCAAATGGTGGTTCCATTCCAAGTTTTCTAAGGAATCTCCCCACTGCTTTCCAGAGTGGCTGCACTAATTTGCAGCCCCACCAGCAATGTATGAGTGTACCTTTCTCCCCACATCCTCTCCAACACCTGTTGTTGCTTATATTCTTGATAATCACCATTCTAATTGGGGTGTATAATCTTTTTTGAAGTTTGGAAAATATAATTAAAAAATGAACACTGGTGTGTTTTCGGGAGTTCATATGAATCTGCATAAGAGCAGCTGATCATATCTTAAAAACTTTTCAGTTACTTTTTATGCCGATCTGGGTTTTTTGAAAGAGTCTGGAGTGTTTCTGTTCATTGCATTTGTCTGATCGTTTTCCTTTTTATTTAAGGACTTGAAGTTTAACAAGAGAAAATTACTCATTTATAGAAAATCCTATTTCTGAAATATGACTATAATATTAAAGAGATGGTTAATGGGAATTAGCAAGTAACCAAGAAAACTTTGGTGATCACGCACTGTGTGACAGTCTTTTGTGGCATGAGTAGAGAAGCCCAAGAGCTAATGTGATTGTTGGAATCAGTGAGGCAGTTCATCTCGATTGAGATTTCAGAGGATTGACTCATAAAACTGCATATAGTAAAGATGTGCCTTAATTTGATCTCTTTCACTAGGAAATTTTAGGCTTACTTTATTCATCAAATATTTAAATAGAAAAGGAATAAGTTCTGATATAGGCTAAGATCTGGAACATCTGCATGTATGAACAATTTTTGATTATTCATAATTTTTTAAAAATTTTGTTACTGTTTTTCTTCACATCTTCCTTTCTACCGACCATCTTTGGGTTCTTTTATTTGACAGGAAAGAAACATCTTCCTCAAAAGATCGTGATCAATAAAGAAGACAAAGCCCAAACTATTATTTCACTTTTATATTATGTAATTAAATATTTGGTAGATGAGTTAAGCAGATGCTGTCAACCTGCTAAAACAAAGAAGCCCAGATGGTTAAAATAAGATTCTGTCTTTCACACATAGAAGCCTAGAGTGAGAGGTGCAGGTTCTTGGGCAGCTTTGCTCTACACTGTCCTTCAAAGACCTAGGTTCCTACCATGTTGTTGTTCTGCCATTATTTAGGGTGGTTGTTACATGCTTTTTTGAATTTGGGTCACTACTGCATCTGCTTTCTAGCCCATGGAAAGAAAGGAAGTGTTAATAAGCAAGTAACCCAGAAGTTGTGTACATCACTTCTGCCTTTCTTGCTAGTGGCATGGAACTCTTAGTCTATTAAAGTAGGTTAGCAGATTTTAAACTACTGACCAAAAAGAGATTTCAAGATTTTCTAAATATTTTGTTTGTTTAACGTACTAACAAACTTGAAGTACAGAAACCAGGAGTTGGCTAATTTAAAATAGCCATCCTGCATGCCTATTCAGTTTTAATTTTAATAGTGTACTTTTAAATTCACAAAGTGTCTACATAGTGATTCTATGGAAACTTCATATTGCAGCCTCTTTGGATACACCATTTTCTTGTATTTAAGGAAAATCTTTTTAATGCCTTTGAATCACACACACAAAATAGTGGTAAATGTGAGTTCATCCATAATCACTTTAGTAACTTACTCCTTTTCTCTCTTGTACTCTAGTTAGATACACCATAAGGAAGCAGAGTACCTCTGTTAAGTTTCAGAGACAACATATTATAAGCAAAGCCTATTAGAAATTGGATAGAAATGGAATTAAAAACTTTTTCCAACCTGTCATCACTCAGTTCATTGAGCCAAAGATTTCATGGAAATTGAGACATGGTAGTGATTGTTAGATACATACTTTTTTATGAACTAAGTTGACATAAATGATAAAAAGCACTTTTTAAAAAATGGCTTAAGGTAGTAAATCCAAATCAGACCACCTTCACTGAAATGAGTTTATTGGATCTTAAATGTAAACGTTTTCACTTTAAAAAGAATTACAGAGAATTTAGGAGAACTCTAAAGGACTGTCAGAATGCTTCATGAAAAAATGTTATTTTGTCTTTAGCTCCACTTTAATACTCAGCATAAGCCCCCCAAAGTGCCATCTTTCCAGTAGTAGCTTACAAATACTAATTATGCAGTTTTTATAGCATTATGTTATATGCTATGAAGGACATGCATAGTGATGTTCCTTTCAAGTTTTCATGATCTTTGGGGAGACAGAATATAACACACATTAAAACAAAAAAACATCTTGCACATAAAGCAAGATGTACATATATAGACGTACATATATACACATATAGATACCTAGATCCTAAGCAGGCTGTTACAAGGTAATATTAGCTAATTTATACAATGTGAAAGAAAATAAGATTGGCTTTATGTTAAAGTTGTTCTGGAAACATAGTCTTCATGTGGACTCTGTTGGTAGAGGGAAGCTATGAGGTCTCCAAGTAGAAGATGTTAGAAATGACTATTAACCTAATCTAGTTATTGTACAGAGCAGATTAGAAAGAAGGATGGGAAAGGAGCCTAGTTAGAGACTGTTGCAGGCTGGGATTGTGACTCAGTGATGGAGCACTTGCCTAGCACGTGTGAGGCACTGGGTTTGATTCTCAGCACCTCACATAAATAAAAAAATAAATAAATAAAGGTCCATTGACCACTTAAAAAAAAAAAAAAAAGAACTGTTGCAAGAATCAGTATACACAATATTGTAAGATCCTGATGGAAGTAAGGATGGAAAAGGTGAAGATGATGTGAGGCGATGGAGAAGGATAAGAAGTGTTCTGAAATCTCGAGTCTGAGTTGTAAAGGACAATATAACCCTATTCCAGAAATAGTAAATATGAAGTAATACTAGAAAAAAATTAAATGCACAGTAAGTATTAGAGGATAGATAAGAGGTGATTTGGAGGTATTCGTTCGGAAGTCTTCTGTCTAGAAATTATCTATCAAGCCAAGAAAGTATTGATAACTATGCTGAGGGAGGGAGTGGGCAGAGAGAAGATAGCTGAGATGAATTGGTGAATACCTAGTGGAAGGACCAAAATACACCTTCAAAGAAGATGATAGTACATTTAGAAAGACACCAAGAACCACCAAAAGAAGCCAAAAAAAGGTGTTCAAAGAAATAGAAAAGACTATATTAGTGCCAGGAGAGATCAAGAACTATTTCAGAAAAGAGTAGGTGGGACCAAGGTCAAGGAGGAAAGAACCAACAAAACATTGTGTTTGACCTAGGAAGGAGATGTGGGGAGAGAGACAGGACACAGGCATAATGACCTCTCATTTATTAAATGCCTGCTATGAACCAGTCATTGTGGTAGATTCATTCCTCAAGGTAAGATTATGCGCTCAGTTTTTAGGTGAGAAAACTAACACAAAACTTAAGTTTTCTGGGTTCAGCTTTCTAAACCAAGTTGTGGATCGTTTCACTATGTCATGGCAAAGGTCACCTGTAAGAGAATTGTGGGTTGTGATTTGCCAGGTTTAAGAAATTTGGGGCCTTATTCTCATAGATTTTTTGATTAAATGAACCCTCATTAAATTGTATGGGTTAGAAAAGTGCAACCTGAAGACCTTGAAGAGTTACTTAAAGTAGGGTCAAACCTGATTCTAGAACCTTGAAAGCTTCTCTCAAAACAGATATTCTTACTACTCTTTCAAACTTCTTTCCAGAAATAACAGATGGTATTTGTAAATCCTTCACTGTAACAACCAAATTTCCCAAGTTTGTTCTCTGGTACCTCAAATACATAATTTCCTTTAACAAAGAAAGTAACATAAATCAGTGCTTACTTTTTAAAAATAAAGTATTATCTGGGAGAGTTTCCTTTCATGCAGCAAAGAATTCTTAGCATTGGCATAAAACAAAGTTGTAGAAAAAAAATCGATGTTTAACTTTCCTCAGTATCTTGAGTATGTTCTTATAACCTGCCCATTCCTTTCATTTTATTGTCTCATCTCACCTATTCCCATTCATTTATTTAATAACTTAGCACATTAAGAAATTTGATAGGTGAAACTTGAATTTATGTCTTACCAGTGTTCACTTTGTCTTTGTTTCAGACCTTTGATGAATGTGTAGCTGAGGGCGGCTCAGACTGTGCTCCAGAGAAGCTCTGGCTTCAAATTCCATTCTTCTGTGGACATAGCTCCGAATGCTGGTAGGGAAATAGTTAGCTTAAATTATCTTCCTTATTATCTCTATTAATCTGCATTTCACAAGTAAATGTGTTAGTCAAGGACTAGCTTTAGGGGAAGTCAGTAAAAGACTGACTAAAAATAATATGTAATTAAATAATAACTGACTTTGTTGTTTATTTTTAAATGCATTTAAAAGATTGCTCACATAAATATCCTTGTACTCTTTTTCTCAGAAGCTAGATTTTATTTATTTGTTTTTGATGTTTTGCTCTATTCCAGCAAAATTCTTAGAGATCACAGGTCACTTCATAAACCTTATTTTGTCCTAAGCTTACAGTTTTAGTTATTTGAGTTAGATCAACGGGGCAAATTATTTACCTAGTTTTATTGTTAAACTGATTTTCACTTTAAGAGGAGCCGAGGTTATGGTTGTGGTATAGCTGTGGTGTAGCGTACTAATAAACAAAATATAGACAATATATTTTATCTCGAATAAAGAATTTGTTTCTTCAGAGTATGCTGAGTGTTCAGTTTTTAAGAATAATTGTACATTATTTGTTTGTTCTACTCAGTCATTTTAATTGCAAAAGTAGGGGGAAAAAATAGGAACATATTCAAAGTTAGTATAGTTCCTAAAACCATACTGAAAAATGCAAGAAATTTCTTCACTATTTGAGGTGTATTATTTGATTTCTGTGAAGTCGAAGGTCCTACTCAGTAGATTATTTCAAAACATCATAATAACACAATACTTGGAAGCATAGGAAGAATGTCATCTCAATTTTTAACCATTTCCTTAAAATTCAGATTGTCAAATTAAAACCTACAGACCACATTTAGCACATCACCTAGTTTTTTTTAATAAATAAAACTTTATTGGAACAGTCATATACTGTTTATTTATTGTCTATGACTACTTTCAAGTTGCAATAGCAGAGTTGAGTAATTGTGACCTAAACCATGTAGCCTGCAAAGCCTAAAATATTTGCTCTCTGAACCTAGAAAAAGTTTGCCAAGCTCTGCCTTCAAACTGTAAGCAGTTATTGCTCTACTGGGCATTACTAAGATTGTAATTGAATTTCCATATTCAGAATTGGGGGAACCTTGGAAATAACTGATTCAATTCCTTTCTGCCCCTCTCCTGCTTTTTAATAAAATAAAAGCAAGAAAAGAAAATCACAAAGGTGGAAGCCACCAGTTCAAGATCGATCACACTGTTGCTTAAAAGCAAAGCTGGAACTAGGATTAAAGAATGTTTGTGCTAAAACAAACCACAAACTGCCATCTTTTTAGGGCAAAATCTGTTAACAGCTCTGACTGACAATATAAATAAAAATAAAAGAGTTTTAGCCTTTTCTTAACTATTTTCTGTTTCTCAAATATTTCAGGAAACACAGCTGGGTGCAGGGGAACACACCTGTAATCCCAGCAACTCAGGAGACTGAGGCAGGAGGATTGCAAGTTTGAGACCAGCCTCAGCAACTTAACTTAGCCAGATGCTGTCTCAAAATAAAAATTTAAAAAGGACTGGGGATGTAGTACCTCTGGTTTAATCTCTGGAAATTTTTTTTCCCCAAAGAAACACTATGCTCAGCACAAACCAAAAATACTAAACTCAAATTAAGATGAGTGCTAAATCAGGCATGGTGGCACACACTCATTATCCCAGCTCCTCAGGAAACTGAGGCAGGAGGATCACAAGTTGGTCTGCCTGGGTCACATAGGGAGGCCCTGTCTCAAAATAAAAATTTCAAAAAGTCTGGGGTGTGGCTCTGTGGCAGAGCCCTTGCCCAGCATGCATGAGGCCCTGGGTTCAATGTTCAGTACCTAAAAAAAAAAAAAAGATAAGCACTAAACACAAATTGCTTAGACTGTCCTAAAAAACTCTTGAACAAAGTTTACAGTGGTTTAAAAAAATTATATTGACACACTAAATCAGATGGAAGAAATATATATATTATATATGTGCATTTTGAAAATTGACCTCAAAGTAGACTTTGTTCATATTAGGAATTCTCTAGTGAAGTCTGAATTAGCACTGCATTTTGAGCAGAAACTGGATGGAGGCAAAGGAAATGAAAAACAGGTGTTCCTCCCAAAGGATGTTAATAAAAGGGCATTAAAGCTTTGTATATACATGTGTTTATCTGTTTTTTCCATAATATACAGTATCAGAGGCATCAGATACTTAAGCAGATTTCACAGCCAGTTTTTTAACTCCCTTTTCTTTGGTTTCAGGAATGTGGGAAGCAGGTGGGCTATGGATCAAGCCAAATATAACCTAATTAATGAATACTTCCTGGTGGGAGTTACTGAAGAACTTGAAGATTTTATCATGTTATTGGAGGCAGCTTTGCCCCGGTTTTTCAGGGGTGCTACAGAGCTCTATCGTACAGGTATATAAATGATGGGTTTCTTTGTAAAGCTGTCCCTAACTTTTTTGTTTGTTTGTCTGCAACCTGAAAAATATGTTATTTGAAGTTACTTCAGTAAAACACAACAAATAGCTCCAGAAAGGCGGTATATTGTTTTTTTTTTTCTGTTCACTATTTTCAATACAAAACAGTGCCTGGCACACAGTGTTCATTAAATAATTTTTTAAATGAATGAACATGTATCAGGTAAAATTAGAAGGCATTGAAGGAATAGTGAAATATTTCAAACTTCAGAACTAGCTTAGAAATGTGTCACATGCAGTAAGGCCAGATAACAACCATTGGGACCTACTTACTACCATTTTAAAGAAGGTTAAGATGGTGGGACTGAGACATGCTAATACAAATGTAATATGCTGCTTCTGTTATAGTTTGCCAAAAGTCTGCTTCAGCAGCCTTGATACTATGGCATATCTGAAAGTAAGTATGCAGATCCAATCTAATTCTGATTTTTTTTTAAATTTCTTTTGGCTGTTTGATAAGATGTAGTCATTGGAACTCCTATCCTAGAGTGTGCATATGCCCTAGCTTCTACGGTCTTATTAACAAATATAGGTTATGAGAAAGCAGAATTAAGTTTGGCAATAGATATTTTATCATTTTTTAAAATAAACTAGTCTTAGAGGCACTTGAAATACAGTGAAAGCACTTGAAAATACAGTGTATGAGTTGACAGCCTACAGATTACTGAATGGTAATCCTTACACTTACTGTTTGACATTTCATTAAATCTTCAATGTGTTAAGGATTTACATTCTAAAAGAATAAATCACAGTTCTAGTATGATCAGGGCTTCATTTTTTACTGGATTATATTAATGTAAATTTGGTTGCCTGTCCTTCAGTGTGTCATACTAATTTAAACCATCTCTTCAGATAAAGAAGCATTGATCTTTTGTGTGTTCTCTTAATTGTTTACCTTTCCTTTTTTTTTTTTTTTTTTCCTTTATAAGTAGGAAAGAAATCTCATCTTAGGAAAACCACAGAGAAGAAACTTCCCACCAAACAAACCATTGCAAAACTGCAGCAGTCTGACATTTGGAAAATGGAGAATGAGTTCTATGAATTTGCGCTAGAGCAGTTCCAATTCATCAGAGCCCATGCTGTTCGAGAAAAAGATGGAGACCTCTACATCCTTGCACAGAACTTTTTCTATGAAAAGATTTACCCTAAATCGAACTGAGTACAGGTGTGACTGTTAAATTCTTGAATTAGAACTTTGATCCTGCCTTCACCTTAGATCCCAGCTTCATAACCTAGAGCGCTGATCATATGTATAAGACAATTCGTATTGAGCTGAGTTAGGAAAAAGACAGTAACGTCAAGGAAGTAGATACTGGCTGCTATGTCAGAGTTCTGAGAAGTTTTAAGTTTCAGGCATTTTTTTTTTTTCTGTTTAAATTTGGTGAGAGTTATAACCTCCTACCTGGGGGGAAAAACTTGCATCACCTAAAATAAACACATGGCAGGTCTAATCAAAAGACTAAATACAATTTCAGAAAAGGTTCTGATTCTTTTGTTTTGATAAAGCATTTTTTTCACCTAACCATGACTGAAGATAAATCTATTTGCCACTTCACCTCTACTGAATAGTGTTAATAACTGTTTGGCAGTGTGTGCTTTGTTTTTGTGAACCATGTCTCATGAAATTTATTGGAATGTTTGATCATGTTTGCTAAGAAATATTACTGCTGAAGTTGGAATTGCTCATATTTATGTAGGTGGCTTTAATTTTTTTTTTTTTTTTTTGGTGATCATTAGTGTTAAATCCCAAGTTAAACCATGAATGATGCTATAAAAAGTTAGAGTCAAAGCAGTATTTCTCATTCCTGTCTCCCCAGTATCTATTATTGGGAAGATGCTTCTAAGAATGTTGGCATTGTCTGAAGTTTTAGTTAAGACTTCAGCACATTAATATTTTAAAAAGCAGGTTTAGTATTTGTTTCTCCATGGGTTGTTTGTACAGCTGTAAACTGAAATATCAGTGACTCCATATTATGACTCCATTAGTGAGCTGTGGTATGGGTAGGATTTTCCTACTACTTCTGTACTTTTTCCTGTAGACTATTTTTACTAAGGTGCTTTATAATGTGTTTTAAAGCATTGCATTTACAAAAAAAAAGGAAAATGCTGTAAATATTGCATATTTTATGTATTTGGACCAAAAGGTTACAAGTAATTAGACAAAGTGATTTTGCACCAATTTTATTATGTCAAGTAAAAATCATCAGGTCTACTGTTCTTGTATTCTCATTTAACTTTACTGTTAAGACATCACTGAAATGAATTTCAATAACCTTTCAATTTTGATAGAGTACATTATTCATAATAGGAGGCAGAATAGTGGAAAGAGTACTAGGCGAGGAGTCAAAATTTTTTGATTTCTGGTCCTTGCTCTGCAATTTCCAGCTGTGTGATCTTGAGAAGTCACTCAGCCTCTCTTTGCCTCAATTTCCTCACCTTGAAATGAGGGTAATAATACCTGCTGTACCTACCTCACAGGGCTGTTGTGAGGACTAAATGAGATGGCATGCTGAAAGCACTTTGAAAACTGTAAAGCGATATATAAATGTAAGGTATTATTATAGAAACATCTTTAACATATAGTTTCATACCATTCATTTTTTAACAAAGAAAAGTCCACTTTTAAGCTTTGTGAAAAAAAAGAAGTTTATCTTGGTATAAATTTGTGTTTGATAAATATCTTCCCAGTGTTTTATCTTCCATGTTTCAACAACTATTGAAATATGAAACATCTGTGAATTCTTGAAGATTCATGAGCAGCTGCTTGAGTTCAGGAGATTCCCTTTTGGAATAGACTTGGTTCATTCACTAGAGATAGGGAAACCTTGCTCTTCAGAGTTCAAAGATTTTTTTTTTTTTGCTTGTATTTTATATTACCATTCAAAAATGGTAGCTATTTTATACTTATGGTTTTTAAAATATATTTTGCAGAGTTTAATTTCCCTGTGCATTTTTTACCTTCCTCCTCTTGGAGTAACAGAGATGAAGAAATTAGAAACATATTCTAAAAGAATAATCTTTAATATGTTTAGTTTAAGAGAATATTGCTGATCAAGTCTTCTCCCAACTCGGCATTTTAGGCAGATTCCCTTAATGGTGGTAGGGGAGGAAGGAGCACTACTTAGCAGCAAACAGTTATAAACAACTCAAGAAACACTAACGGAGTGACAGAATCATTTTTAGTACCCTTTCCCCCAACTAAAGAGAAATATTGAGAGAACATAGCCAGGCATATGTTTGGGGGATTTTTTGTTCTTGTTTTAAATTTAACTTTACAGATACTTGCTGAAAACACAGATTGTTCCCTTGCCCAAAAGTAAAATACCACTTCTGGTGGGGTGTTTGACGTTCTCCCACTCATGAACAAACCCCAAGTTGTTCTTGGAGTACATGCTAAAGTCTTCTTGAGGTGCTTTAACTCTTTTAGATAACTAGAGTAGCACTTAGTAGTACACAGATCAGGAGGTCAGAAAACTACTTACTGTGAAGGACCAGAGAGTAAATAATTTAGGTCTCTGTCACAGCCATTAGATTCTGTCATTGCTGAACAAAAGAAAAAGAAAAAGCAGCTGTAGTACAGAAACAAACAAGCATGGTTATGTTCTGAGAAAACTTTATTTACAAAAACAGATGACATACTAGATATGGACCATGGACTATTAGCCCCTGCACTAGAAAAATCATATTTATGGAGAAACCATTTTTGTATCTGTACCCTAGAGGCCTAAAAGTTTATATACTTCCAAAAGCTCCTGGTTTATATCCAAAGAATAACTTTCGATTCATGCAGTCTCTCCCACAGATTCATAAACTTTTATGTATATTGCTTCCTAGTGGGCATGTTTTCTTTCCCAGGTTAACAGTTCAGAATAGGGACATATATTTTAGCATCTTTTAGAGAGGGTTAGGAGTGTCCTTTCTGTAGATTGAGAAAGGGATGGATTGAATTCCATCTGGTCCAGTACAGTCCTAGGAGTCTGAGTCCTTATAATACATAACTTTATAATCAAACAAATAGAATCACTGAGACAATATGTATTTTTTTAAAGTGGCAACCGTGGTTTTCTTTTTTCAGCCTTCGTGCTTTTTGACCATAGGGAGATATTTTTTTTATAATGCAAAAGTAAATTAACCACTTTGAACTTTAAAGAAAATGTTATATGTGTATGTGTATATATATCTATATCTATGTTTATTTCCTTAAAAGTACCTTTTTGTTCAACTTGTATCAACTCTTGTTTTCTAATTGCTGTGAAATGACAACTTGATAAATTATTGTGATTGTTTTAAAATGTACTGGGGAGGATATATTTTGATTTTACCCAGCTTTAATCTGTAAAGTATCACTTAAATATATCTGATAGCAACACTTAAAATATTGCATGGGAATTACTTTTTTATCATCCATATGCATTTGTGCAACTTCTAATATATTGGGTGCATCTGAATTCTTGATGATTGGATTTAAACTATTGAAAATCAGAGAACTTAAACTTGCTGACTTTTAAATTTTTAATTTTATTCCCTATTCTTAAAATTCAGTTAATGCCTATAATTTGAAATCATTGTTCTTGCTCTTTATATGTCCTATTGGAAATTCCTAAAATTGTTAGTGCTGTGAGTAATTTCCCAAACAGTATTTTGATATTGCAGATGATTTGCTCATTGTATTTACATAGTTAGAAAGAAAATAGTTTGTAGACATTCTCTTTTTTTAATAAAATGAAATAAAATCCTAAAAGCACTAGAGAATTTAACTAAAGACTGGTTCCCAAATGCATAGCTGGTATTTTAATTTATATTTAAATTCTACAGAGAACATCTGTGTAAATCATCTAGCTGGATTTTCCCATTGGTCATTGTCAAACACACCTATGGTCTCAGAATCCTTTATTATGAGGAGCACCTGGAACTGTAACCTTTTATGAAGTTTGTCTTTAAGAGGCCCAAGTGCTTCTGCTTTATGATTTGAATGTTTGCCTCTTTTTAAATTTAGTGCTATTTACTCTGAGAGGAAGTGGGGCAGTTGCCATTAAGTTTTTGCATCCATGCACCCAGCGCAAAGTTTTTGTGAACTGCTCTCCAGGCAGTCTCCTGAAGAGAAAGCAACCCTGTTTCAAATGCACTGCCAATTCAGCTCCTCTGGAGTAGAGCTTGCTTTGATTCCCTGGAGGGGGAATTTTAGAAATTGAAATGAGTGACCATTTAGTCAGATTTATCCTATAATTTAAATTCATACAGCTTTTCGACCTTTGCAGTACTATTTATAAAATGGCCTCTGATGATAATGACCTCTTTAAAACATATTCTTGATAAACCTGTGACAGACACACTGGTGCTGTCCATCTGGTTTTTTATTTAGACCGCTTTTGTAGCTTTCTTTTGAGAGTCAGGTATGTGAGCATCTCTAAAACTGTTTTGAATGTAATTTAGAGAAACACATATTGTCTGTTTTGACTTTTCTTTTATAAATAGCTAAGCAGTGCCTTCCCCCCACCACATGCAGTCTTCTTGGAAGATGCTCATTACTTCTTTTCCTGCCCTCCCCACCTGCCAGTTGATTCATTTATGCAGCCGTTTCCAACTTGAAACCATTTTGTCACATCTGTTGGAGAGATAATCACTCCTTTTCCTTAACACTCTGCCAGCTTTCTGTTGTTGAAGTGTTTCAGTTGACTACCTGATGCAAAAGCTATAAAATAAACACTCAATGGGAAGGGGAACATGACTTGGTGTCCTGTCTTAATATTTTCTTTTGTGGCTTTGATGTTAACCGACATTTCTAAGCTGACTCAGTGTTCACTCCCAGATATTGTTGCCATCAGAAAGGCATGCATCATGGTTGATTTGTAATGATTTCATGGCTCCTTTGTGGCTATTTTATCCAGACTGACATGCCTCTGCTGCTTTTGCTTGTGTTTTAATCACTAGAACTGAAATTTCAGATAGATAGTTTACAAGACATACTTAGGGTATATATTTAACTAGATGAAAAAAGAAAAATGGAAAAGGGGTATTAAGATAAAAATGAAATTTGAAAGAAAAAAGTTATATTTATTGTAGAGTTTGAGCATATGCATAATGTTTGAGAAACATTTCTGATTATTATTTTTTCACTCCAAAAGTTGAAAAATCTCAATTCCTAGTCACTGGCTTATTATTCTAAGAAATATTTGCTTGATTTTTTAAATATTATATCATTAGGGTGAATAAAATAACCATTCAGTGGTAAATTTTGTAAACAATTTGGTCTGTACCACAGAGGCAGGGCAGAAAGCATGGATTGGACAAATGCATTTAGCAGTGTGACATTAGTAAGTGGAGATAACAGGATTGTTGTAAAGGTTGGGCATAATTGATGCAAAGTGCTGACTGGGGTAGACTTACTAACATTTCTATGCTGTGCTACAATATGTTAGGAAGCCAACCTCCCTTCTCACCCTGAAGAATCTTAGTTGTGTCACTTTATAAAGGAGGGTTTCATAAATATTTTTTGATACAACTGAATACATTTTTTAACTCTTAAAACCTATCATCTTAATGCCTTCTCAGTTATATACCTGCAGCATAGATATTCTTGATTCTGACACTGGCTGTCTTTCCACGTCCCAGTCTCATGAGAAAGTAGGGGTGGGTTGGGGTGGGAAATGCTGATTGTTCTAAAGGAGACCACAACTTGCTTTATTCCAGAAGTGGCTTTGTCCCATAATTTATTGTATTTGAACATATGAACCACCAAGTAGTACACATACAATACTCAATACCTTAAGTAAAATAATTTGAACCCTTTTAACAGAAAGGACACTTTATCTCTGCAAAGAAAGAGAACATTGCCTTATAATTGTAAATAACTGATCACATTAGAACTCCCAAGTTCTGAGAATACTGGAAAACAAACTTAGTATGCAGTGATTTTTGCCTAACTTGCATATTTTAATGGTATTCTTATGGTTGGTTGCCAGCTACTTTCTAAAACAGGAGTTGAACTTTCCAAATATTTTTCTGGTAGTAATGAGTACAGAAAGGCAAATCCCAAATCACTGTCCACCTGTTTTCTTTCTCTGAAGGAAGCCCCTTGGCCCTTCCTGTACTTTGTCTTCATTACAATCTTCCACCTTTGTTGCCACAGAGCACAGGTGTGGCACCTTGGCACAAAACAGCATCAGTAACTCACTTCAAAATGCAAGTCCCCACTCACCCCTTCCTTACGTTTCAGGGATAACCAGCTAAGCAAACAAGGAAAGATTTTATAAACCCACTGTTCTCTTTGTGGTTTACTGTATTTCTTCTAGTAGCATGAGACTGACTATTCAGATAAGAAAGTTTTAAAATATTTCAAGGGCCTATTTAGTGTACAGCATCCTTCTAGCACTGGAGACTTGTGAGGGGAAACAACAGGGAAATGTGAAGACCTTTTTCTTTTCTTTTTTATGTTTTTTGCTTTCACTTATTTCATTCTCCAAAAAAAGAAAAGTTCCTTGATAGATTATTTTTTTGTTTGAAACAATGGGGATTCATGAAAAGATTATCCCTAAGAGCTAACTAGTTATTTTTTTCTTTCTACCCTTTGGCCATGTACTTATTCAAAGTCAGATGACCAATTTAGGTCTAAACCAGGGCCGCCAGCATGCTAAGCAAGCACCCTCTACCACTGAGCCGTACCCCATTCCTTGATAAATCTTGATATCCTTACTTTTTACCTTGAAAACTGAAGCCTCAGGTTTCATTTGATTTCTAATATTCCCATAGCATTTGGTACTTGCCTCTTCCCTTTCTCTATAGCCCTTTACCATGTGCATTATTGCTTCTGGATATTCTCATAGCTTGGCAACTGAAGTGACATTTTAAAGGTGCAGTTGGAAGGTGTTAAGATCTACAATGAAAGAAAAAGGCGGTTTGCAGAAGTTTCAGGTGAGCGCTGGAGCTCCGGCACTTGGTATCTGATCTTGAAGAAATTAACTCCCCAAGGCTGTTTTCTGGTCTGTAAAGTAGAAACATCAATGTCAAGAGAATTAAGTGTACTGTTGTACATGTGTCGACTTGGTTCTTAGTTCCTTTTACATAGTAAGCTCTAAAGAAATGTTAGCATTATCTTAATGTGAAAAATGAGGAATCATCTATTTGAACATACCGTTGAGGTATATATCCACTCATTAACATTTGCCTCGGGTGAGGAATATGAAGGGTGAACAAGAGGCATGGCCTCTATTTGTCAGGAAGAGATGGGTAAAGAAGAAGCCACCATGCAAAATTCCCTGTTGGTCTGGGGAACTCAGTGATAGAATATGTACTTCTCATGCCTGGGACCCTGGGTTCCATCCCCAGCACACCACACACACAAATTCCTTTCTTATTCATAAGTTTTCTCCCTTTTCTGTTGTTCAAGTTTTCTAAAACCCTAGACCTTTTAGTTTAATGCATTTAATTTTTAGTTTTAACCTGGAAATAGCAGGAACATTAGCCTATCCCAGGTGATCAAGTTGTAGACTTCCCATACCCAATAATTTGCTCTGAAGTGTAGACCTCCATATTCACCTATGTGATAGGCTTAATTTCATAACATATCTGTCCTCTCACTTCAGACGCCCAATTGGGTTCATGGGTTAAACAGCAAGACTTTACTGCAATGGGTACGGCTAACATACAGATGGAATTTTTAGTTTTATTTCAATTCCAAAGTAATTTAAGCAATAAGAAATATAAATAAAGCAATATACACAGTCCCGATCTTACAAATGGCTTATGTTCTCAGAATTCATTATAAACTGGTTGTTTGGAATCTATGTAGAACCAGTATTATACCTGTGGGCCAAATACACAACAGTCCATTTAGACATTCATAGATTTACCCCTTCACTAGAGCAGAGCTTCCTAAAGGCTCTCTCTTTCCTGGGGCTGCTTGTGGGTTTGTTGCCATTTTCCCAAAGGAGGTTTTTTCAGTCTTGAATCCCAAGCTGAGTAGTATGGATTTTAATGTGTGAGTGACAGAGATTGTATGGCAAAGGGTGAGGTCATTTTTGAAGTTCTGAAGGATATTTGCAACAGTACCAAGAATGGGCCCTCCGGCTAAATGGAAGGAATACAAAACCTCTGAGGAGGCAAATGCATTTGTCCAGAGGAGTAATAAGACTGGGGGAAAAGAAGATGAACTTGAGGGCTAGAAACTTCAATGTTTGGTAACAGGTGGGTATGACCAGTAAATAGGCAGTGGAGGTGATAATGTGGGTTGTAACAACATCAGTGCAAATTCTCAACAACCTTGTCTTTGTGTCAATTGCGAAATGATGATTATTTTTAAAATCGAACTTTATCAAAAAGACTAGTGTTTACACAAAGAACCTAATATCACAAAGGCAATTCCACATCTATCTATCAAATGTTTAATTCCTTTGCCTCTTTTGCTCATTCAGGTTTTGTCATCTGGCATAGGGTTTAAGAGAAACTCCCAGAAACGCCCCTGCCACCCCATGGTTTGACGATGGAGGCATCTAATGAAACACCAGCCTCGGCCTCTGCCTATCACTGTGACTTCTCTGAGCTGAAGCTTAAAAACCAGAGTCGTGCCTGGAAATGTTGGACATCATGAGCACTGAAAGTGATTACAGCAACGCAGAGAGAAAGTTGTTGGATCAATTTTCATTTCAGGGTTCTTGTCAAGAGTTTGAGCACTAGATTACCAGTCTTCACCTGTCTTATCAAGTGATGCTGGCAAAGGAGCAGGATGAGCTGTAAGTATGGCAACTGACCTGGTCAGGTTTGGTGGCAAAACACACTTGTCCCCATGAAACAGGCAGCAGAAGTATTTTGAACTGTAAATTAAGCCAACCAGGTGTGGTGGCACATGCCTATTATCCCAGTGACTCAGGAGGCTGGGGCAGGATTGCAAGTTGGAGGCCAACCTTGGCAATTGAGCAAGGCCCTAAGCAACTTACTAAGATCCTGTTTCAAAATAAAAAATTAGGACTCGGGATGTGGCTCAGAAGTAAAGCACCCCAGGGTTAAATCCCACTCCTCCCAAAAAAAGAGGTAAGAAATTTCTCTCCCTGAGTAGCAGATCAAAAAGATTATCCTGGGATTCCAGGTCTCAGTTTAGTTCTTTCTCCATCTCCTTCCTTCCTTATCCCCAATTTAAATTACTCCATCTCTCTTAGTAGAAAATTGACATCACAGAAACTCTTCTTTAAACTCCTAATTTGAGATTTTTTAAAGTGCATGCCTCCTAAAGGACCAAGTTAAAGCTTTAACATGCATCTAAAAAATGTTGAAATCTGGTAGATTAGACTTAACAGTTCCCAAGTGATCTGGCTTCTGAACTTTGGTTTACTTTCACAAATGTGAACCAATTGACCTAAACCTTGGTATTTCATGTAGCTTGCCTAGAATTTATTTAGTGTTTGTGGCTTTTAATTAGTATCCATTTGATTGATTCTTGGTGCCCCCTTGATAATGCAGCCAGGTTGGACATAAAAAATCAATGTACAGAGTTGTTAGTCTTACGTATTTGATACTGTCCCGTGATTTTAAGCATCTCTCAAAAGAGACTAGCTGAAATACATCTTTTTTGGGTAACCAAGCTCACAAGTAGTTCCTTCCATTAAAGTGGGCCGAGCCTTCCTAAAAATGGCTGAACAGGAATAAGCATTTTATTCAAACAAGAGTAACCAGAGACTTATTTTTTATCCCCTTTAAAAGTAATTTAAAATTGTCCAGAGGATTAATAAATTAGGTCTCTTGGCATAGCATGGTAATCTGATCAGACTGTCATGCCCATAAACAGTGAAATGCAGGATGTTGATTCATTCGCGTGCATGTTTAAAGCAGGCTGTGGAGGCCGCCCTCCTCTGTCTCACATTCTTGTTCTGTTTCTTGGTTTCATACAGTGGCTCTTTAAATAGCACCTTTAGACAAGAACAATGTTTTAAAATTTGGCCAGTTTTATTTCGCTTCTCTATTTCTAATACCATACTAATGGCTCCTTACTTGATCATTTAAACACGGATCCAAATCCAGATGGAATTAGATGCCCCTTCCTGCTGTGGTCCCACAGTCAGACAGTCTGTAATGTTTGATACAGATCTTCCGAGTGGACAAGATGAAATTAGATTGGTCTCTCTGGGAGCCAACTATTCATTTTGTAAGAAAGTGATCCTGGAGGCCTGAAGACTGCCAAGAGCAAAGTGGAAACAGAGCCCAGCCTTCTCCTCTTATCAAGATCCGCAGTTGGTTCCACATTAAGCAGTGGAGCACTCTATGGTAAAAGGATTTGAATAATGAATTGAATCAGAAGCCAAGAAGGAGGTCCCTGCCACCCACGATTGGAATATGAATTTCATGTGTTACAACTTTATTACCATTCTTTGTTTTAATATACAACAAAGACTGAACTCTAAATATCCAGCATGGAGTTAGTGGCTATTTTTAGTTACTGGTGGGTGGCTATTGCTTTTTTATCATATTTATTGAGCCCCTTACTATATGCTAGGAACTCCACTACAGACTCTGCACATGAGCTATGACCTTTAATGCTCATGTTTAATCCTTTACAAGTGTTCAGAACTTCCTAACTTTAGGAGGCACTTTCACATTATCTTCTTGGTTAGATTCTCACGTGGAAGGTGGATATTATGGTTCTTATTTTACCATTGAAACTGGCACAGCTACAAAGTGGAAGGTGACTCCTAATCCCAGCCCTGATGCCCTTCTGCTATCTGCCTTTCTCAAAGTGAACAAGGCTTGCCACAGACTCAACACTGCAGCGGTTCTTACACTGTACTCACGTCTCTAGACCAATGCCATTGGCATCACCTGGGAACACGCTGAAATGAGTTTTACCCTCCAGACCTTCGAAATAGGCCCAGTGATCCGTGTTAACAAGCACTCCAGGTGGTTCCGACCCATGTTAAGGTTCCAGGACCACTGGACCAGAACAGTTTACAGATGCAGTGACAAGCCTAGTTTAGCCTCTCGGCTTGAGTAGCTAAGGCCTTTCCTACCAGAGGTGATGAGCTAGAATTTGAACCCAGATCTGTCTGGCTCCAATATCATGTTTTCTACAATGGGCTTCCTCATGAACTATAGTCTATCTTACATACTCCATCCTTGCTAATTCCTTTCTGAAACATCTTTTGGGGAAGAGGAAAGCAAGTCCATAAGAAGAAAAAGGTCCCTGGGCATAATGGTGCATGCTCATAATCCCAGCTACTTAGAAGTCTAGGCAGGAGGATTACAAGTTCTAGGTCAGCCTCAGCAACTTAGTGAGACCCTGTCTTAAAATTTAAAAAAAGAGCTGGGGATGTGAGTTAGTGGTTGAGTGCCTCTGAGTTCAATCCCCAGTACCTGCCCCCCATAAAAAAGGACTGGAATGTGGCTCAGTGGCTAAGCGCCCCTGGGTTCAATCCCCAGTACAAAAAAAAAGAGAGAGAGAGAGAGAGAAGACATGGAGGATGGAATTCAGAATGGCTACTAATACCTAGAAAGGATGGGAAGTCCAAGAACAGATACCCAGAGTAAGCACATGACATCTGGACCTTTCCTGTGCTGGGTTTGGGTCTGATGTTCACCGGTCATGCCTAATAGTTTACTGCAATGTATTTAATAGCCAGAGAACTCCTTGACCTGTCTTGGCAATATGTGTGGGACTGTGGATTGGCATAATGTGGGATACCTGTGGCTCTTTGGAAATCCTTGCTGCTGTCCTCATTGGCAGTATGTCCCAGCTGAGAGTCAAAGTCTGTGGTCACATGTGGAGTCTTCTAGTTGTGGCTTACACAGAAATTCCCATCTGTTGCTCACAAATTTCATCTGCACATTTTTCCTTGAATTAGGGGCCCCAATTTAGGCTTAGTTCATAGCTCTAGGGGCTTCCAGGGAACTCAGCGCTGACCTCTTCTAGCTTGGTAGTGCCAATAAGCTTCCTTCCACAAACTCTAAGGAGAAAGAGATAGCAGAGGGCAGCTGAGCCTTCAGGTGCAGTGCCTCGCCTCAATACTTTCTTCTTGAGCGAGGAAAAGTGTTGCCTCTGTGTAGATCAAGTCCTGTGTGCTGGCATTGTCCCAAGTGCTGTGCTTTTGATATCTCACTTCATTTTCTTAAGCCTCTAAGTTACAACCATTAGGCCCATTTTACAGGTAAGAAAAATGAGGCCCACTGAGATCCAGACGCTTTTTCTTGGTCACACAGCTAGGAAGTGGTGGAGGCAGAATTCAAATCTCAGTCTGACTGCAAAGCCTCCTCTCTTCACCACTGTGCCACACAGGCTCCGTCAGCTGTGACAGGCGAGGGGGAGGGTTTGTTGTGAAAATCTTGCCACATGTCTTTGTCAGCCTCTTTCACACAGTGCCACAGGGCTTGGCAACAGAAGTGAGACACAGGGCTGTGGCACTCACTCATGTGGGTGACAGCTGTGGCTCTAAGTCAGCAGCGACCTCTGACTGGAAGGACTGGGAGTTGGGAAGAACAAATTTAGGCCATTGTGTGTTCTTAAAATGCTTCTCCCTACTCTTTTTATTTCTGGCTTCACACATCATTCTCAGGTCAATAAGTGATAGTGTTGTTTCAAAAGTAACCAGATTCCAAGATTCATTATGAGAAATTCATGACATGTCTTGAATCCACTTCCAATGTGCCCAGGAGTGAGTGCTGACCAAGTCTGAATCCCTGGTTCCCAAGGGTCAGCCAGAGCATCTTAGGAATTCTCCCCAGGTGCTCTAGTTCAAACAGGTTCTCCACATGCAAACTTGCCTTTGCACATCAGCCACCATGACAGGAGGCTGTCCAAGCTATTCTTGGGAGGAGGAAGGTGCTGAGCAGCTGGGTGCCACCAAGATCCAACATGGCGACCCAGCAAAGTATTTTTGCCACCCAACCATCCCCTCTCCTCTCTGTGTACTGCTCCCATGCTCTCTTCCTCCATATGCCCAAGTGCCTTTATGCAAAGACGATTTCAGAGACACCCATGACCAGCCAATCTGACCTCCTCCGGTGGAGGATGTGGCAGAATTTTTTGCAGCCTATCAAGTCTGGAAGGCAAAGGAATAAAATCTCTGCCTTGGGGGAATCCAGGTATTCCAGAGCTGGGAGGAGTGACACAGTAACCAGTGGGTAGGAGGGCTTCCTGCCCAGGAATCTCTCTTCCTAAGTTTCACCTGCTCTGGGCTCTTCACAGACCCATGAATCTGGTTATACCCTCCATGACTGCCTCACTCCCTTGCTCCTACCTAAATTCCTTTTGTGTTTAGGGGAGATTTCCCAGAACCTCCCTGGTTAAAAGATCTGATCTATCTGAGTCACACCAAGCCTCCCATTTAGTCACTTAGGCCTTTGGAGTCCGGGTGGGTCAGGCTTCATGCCAAACTCACTAAGGCTAATAGCAATACTATTATAATGGCCTTTATACTTAAATTCCCTTTCTTCCAGGAGCTCCAAGGTCTTCTTGCATTAAAAAATGCAAAATTATGCCGAAACCCCAAAATTAGAAATGGAAGGAAAATGCACACCTTAAATATCCCAATTCTACTTCTGCATCGGCCTTCCATAGTTGCTTTGAAAAGTGGATCTTTACAAAGATTTATAAACTTGGGTGGGAGAGAGGGACAGATAAAGGAGATCCAAGGCTTTCTTATTCTTTTAGGGCCCCCAACTTTCACCATATTCTCTGATTTTTCAGCTCGAAGACCCAGGATCATCTGAATGAACCTAATAAGCATGTGTCCAAGAAGAAGAGATCAAGTTCAATATGATGATATTTGCAACTCATGCCCCCAGAGAGTGTGGGTCTAGAAGTGTTACTAAGCCCAGCTTTTTGTTGGGTGGCTTAAGTCAAGGATGACCTTCAACAAATGCCTGAAAGATAGTATTTGCTTGAAAGGCAAGAGCTAAGTTTTGGCACACACCTCGGTCCTTGGCACCCTTGACCATCTCAGGTGGTGAAGGGAAATAGAGCACGACCCATTCCTCTGTGCCTGGCCTGCTGGGTGTAGAGAGACAGCCACCAGTGGTGGGCTTGGCACAGACCTGCCCTCCTTTCAAGGGTCAGGCCACTTTGATTACCGTAAGGGAGAGCACATTCCTCTTATATCCAGCACTATAGCTTCTTCGGGTTTCTGATTGCCCCTTTCCCTGCCTGGGGTCTGGAAATGTCTGCAAGGTTTTTTTCTTTTTGTTCAAGGAAAGGATGCTAAGTACAAAGTGTGCATCCCCAATCTGAAATCTGAAATGCTCCCAAATCCAAAAAATTTTAAGCACAGACATGACGCTACAAATGTAAGATTTCTCACCTGACCTCATGTGAAAGGTGGCAGAGTGCAGGGGCACTAAATATATTATTACCTTCAGTTGATGTGTATAAATTGGATCTGAAACATGAATTTAATGTTTAGATTTGAGGCTTTTCTTCCAGGTATTTTATCATGTTTATGTACATATTCCAAAATTTAAAAAAAAAATCTAAAATTTAAAACACCATTTAAGGTCTAACACAGTTAGCATCTCTCTGGGACCCTTTCTTTGACCCTGAAAGTCAGAATGGAGTTACTGTCACTATACCCACAAAGCCCACTACTTGTCCCTGTGTTCAATTTCAATGATGTATAAGACATGTAAAGCATGTGCCTTTGGAATGGGATGGATTTGGATTGAAGTCCTTGCTCTCTCACTTACCTGCCATGTGCATTTTGGAAAAAAATCACTCATTTTTCTCGTTGTCCTACAAAAGGTAAAATCAAACCTTATTTTACCTTAAAATGTAAGACACAGATCAAGTGAGGTCACTACTGTAAGATTCTTGGGAGAAGAAAATTGTGGGCAAATTGAAGGTGGCAAGAGTGTCATATTTTCCAACATTGTGTGCTAGGTCTTGTCAACTGGCCAGTTTCCCCACTAGGTTGCAAGCTCTGCACTCATCCTTGCTAGGCATCTTGACGTGTGTCACCCAACTCCAGCACCATGCTGGTGTGTTCCCTGAACATTTGAAATGTTAAAACATTGTAAGCACTTTTCTTCACTTCCTCAGTTTCTCTAGTAGTGACAAAGAGTAGCAGAAAGGAACATTCTGGGCTCTGAGGAAGACTCAAGGACAGAGCCTGTTGTTAATTGGAAGATAAACAGCTCTGAGCTGAGTGCCTTCTCCTTCCATTCGGCCCCCTGCAGCGCAGGTTGGGAGACAGTTACACCTCCTGTGAGGACAGTAATGACTGCCCAGACTCCTTTGGAAGAACATTAGGAAGATAAATGAGACAATACACCTGACAGCTCTTTGAGCTCTTATGAAAAGATACCCTTGAAATATAGGATACAGGTGTGCTTTGCTTTGACTGTGAATTTGGGGGATTTTATGAAAATCTGAACCTACAAAAACAGACAAATTAAGGGGTGAAAATTAGCATCACAAACAGCCTCTTGGCTTGACAAAAAGATTCACAGCAGGATCCCTTTAAATAGCCAGCTCCCCTGGTGCATTTAAAATATGACTCAATTTACAAAGAATTTGATTTACATATACCCAGTTAGGAACTCGTCAACTACTGAAGGAGAGGCACATATGTTTTTTATAATAAAGATCGATAACTGTGGGATTTTAAAAATATAAAATATTTCTTTCTTCTCATCTTTAATCCTGCAGTTAATGCTTCCAATGCTAGGAAACGGCTCTGAAAAACAGACAGATGTTGTGCAGAGGTTGGATCAGGCCCATAGGAACACATCCCCAGGCAAAGTGCCCCAAAGCCTGGGGCGGTGGTGCCTGCCTATAATCTCAACAATTTGGGAGGCTGAGACAGGAGGATCCAGCAATTTAATGAGACCCTTTTTCAAAATAAAAAGTAAAAGGGAATGGTGATGTAGCTTGGTGGGAGAACAATCCCGGGTTCAATCTCCAGTTCTGAAAAAAAATTTTTTAAAAATTTTAAAAACTCATCACAAGCCCTCTAATCCTAGAGACTTGGAGGCTGAGGCAGGAGGATCACAAATTTGAGGCCAGCCTCAGCAACTTAGTGAGACTCTGTCTCAAAATAAAAAATAAAAGATTGGGGATGTGGCTCAATGGTAAAGCACCCCTGGGCTCAATCACCAGTGCGGAAAAAAGGAAAAAGAAAGAAAAGAGCCATTCAGCTGATAAAAGAGTGACATAAATTGGCTTGAGATCACATTTGAATGCAATGTGCTGTTCCTGATTGGGTTAAAACATTTCTGACAATATAAGATTAAATCAGCAGGGAGTGGATCTCTGATGTCTGAAAATGTCTCTGATATAGAAAAGCCACCATATGTAGTAGATACAGAAGTCACTACAAAATGAGTGAGCTCATTGTTCAACTTTCCTTTTTGGAAGTGTGTGTATTTGTGTGTGTGTGTGTGTGTGTGTGTGTGTGTGTGTGTGTACATGCCAGCCAGTGCTTGGCAGGTTTGAGAGAAGTGTGCTAGTCGGAATAACCACCTCCCAAAGACAAACACTTCCTACTGCCCTGCAAATATGGGCCTGCAAATATGCTTTATCTGGAAAGGGCAAATTGAGATTGTAGATGAAATTAAATTTGTTAATGAGCTGGCCATAAAACAGGAGATCTTATCCTGGATTATCTAGCGTAATTATAAGGGTCCTTAAAAAATAGAAGAGGAGCCAGGCACAGTGGTGCATGCCTGTAATCCCAGTGGTTTGGGAGGCTGAGGCAGGAAGATCAGGAGTTCAAAGCCAGCCTCAGCAAGAGCAGGGCGCTAAGCAACTCAGTGAGACCTTGTCTCTAAATAAAATAGGGTTGGAACATGACTCAGTGATTGAGTGGCCCTGAGTTCAATCCCTGGTACCAAGAAAAAAAAAAAAAGGGAAGAAGAAAAGTCAGTACCAGGCAATGCCGTTCAGAGGTGTTACCAGCATCTCAGACCAAAGGCCTGACTCCAGGGGTCCCAATTAACCAGTGAGCCAGATGCTCACTCCAAAAACCAAGCAGAAAAGGTAATGTGAAAAGCAGGAAGGGAAACTTGAATCAACATGGCCATATTGGGAAGGCAAAGTGAGATTCAGCCTCTCAGCCCTGTCTTCACAGTGCTGACAGAAGCTCTAGGTTTAAGTGGAGGAAAAATTGGGACAGGGAGTGAGAGGTTTGCATAATTAAGCGATCTCTGTCAAACTCTGGTCTGTTTGATCATTCTCTTAGCCCTGGCTCTGGCAAGTGGTTCTGGAGAAGTCTTTATCACTTGAGGGGTCAATTTCCATTTGCTGCTTGAGATGTTTGTCTATCAGACCTGTGATCCTGGAAGGGGACAAGAACTGGAGACTTCTAGGCACCACTGCAGGGGTCTGAAACAAGATGCTGCAAATCTGGCCTCAGTTTTGAAGGGGGACGAGATAGGATAGGTAAATTTAGGGCTAATAAATCTTGTACTACTAGTTCTTAGATGAACACTCCTTAAATGGACATGCCTAGGTGCAGAGATAAGCAGGCACCTGACCCAAAGTTTAAGGTAATGGAGACATATGTAAACAAAGGCAGTGATGCCCAGCTTCATCCTGCTTTCAGTTACCCCTGGGGCCTCTGTAGGCTTAGGTAGACTCATTGGATTCAGCAAAGGCATCCTCTCTGAGTCCCTGTTACAGAAGTAGAAAAGAGTCCCCTGGGCATTGCTGGCTTTGAAGATGAAAGTGTCCATGAGCCAAGGAATGTGAACAACAGCTTCTACAAACTGGAAAAGATAGGACAGCAGTCTCTCCCAGGACTTCTAGAAAAGAATGCGATTCTGATGAGACCTTGATTGTGGCCTAGTGAAATTCTTTTCAAACTTCTGACCTCAAGAAGAAGAAGATATTAAGTTTGTTATGAATTATTAAGTTTGTAGTAATTTGCTACAGCAGATACAGAAAATGAGCATGGGGTGGTGGTGGTGGGATGGTTATGGGAGCTGCACTGCACCCTTCATGCTGGTGAGACCTGGGCAAGATCTCTGGATGTTTTGATGAACGAGGAAATGACCTCTCAGTCACCTGCTACAGGCCCCATATGCCACACCACATTCTAACTGATAACAGGGAGCAGCAACGTTTGGAACAGTGACAACAGAAATGAAATCAAGCTAATGAGCACTTAAGCAGACTAAGTACCCCCACCCAAAAGACCCTTGCCATAATTAAGCTTCTCCTCTTGTCAGACCAGCAGGATGTCTGCAGAGGTTATTGTAGTTGGTAGTTTCCTTTTTCTTACAAAGGCCAGGTTTGCACACACAAGGTGTGACAGAGTTAGTCTGCAAGCTTGTTGTACAAGAAGATATTATCTCTGTTTTCTTGGTAAAAATTTGCGAAACCTGTGTCTGGTGTAGAGGATGGAACAGAGAACTCTTGTCTCTGTTGAACCTCCAAAACCCACCGCCCCCGCCACAGGACATAAAGTTCAAAGAATTTCCAAAATCTGTGTTCAGAGGAAGGATCCTTAGGTGAGAGCCACCTCTGAACCCCGCAGTCAGTAAACTGGCTTCCTGAAAATTCCCTGGATGTCCAGCCTCTTCTGTCCTACTTCATTGCGACCACACAGGAAGAGAGGGAACACTGCCTGGACAGCGGAGAAAACTAGTGGACTGGGGAGAGGGGAGCTAAACTCTGATCTGTACCCTGGAGGAAAGGAGATCTAGGCGACTGCTTAGTCTCTAGTGGAGTTTGCACCTGGAGACCCTGACCCAACAAGTTTCATCCTAAGTTGGCCCCTGTTGTCTCACCAGAGTCGCCAAATGATATCAGAGATGGAAATTTTTGACTCAGTGCTGGAATCTGAGAGGAGTAAGTATGAATATACAGGCAAAGCTCTAACTAGAGGTAAAAGGAAAATGAACAGGGGCTTCACCTCCAGGTGAAGATGATCATCCCTGAGCCAAAGAAAAGTCAGAGACTGCCCATCAACAATGGTCCTGATATTTATTGAGTGGCTGGGTTGGGAAGGTCTAGCATTTTTATAAATTTAAAGGAGTTTTTCCTGGCACTGCCTACACCTAGTATTTATGGTTGATCTGATTAAGGAGAGAAGGGTGGAAAGGTGCATCGTACACCCTGTATAGCTGGTGTTCAACCCCAGGGCTACAGAAGCCCCAGCATACTGTCCATTGATCCGAAGAAAGAACTTGGAGGACTTGATGAACGGGGGTTGAACATGATATTACTCACAGATTCCTTGGTGGTCTCAGGAGGCCAGGATTCTAAATGGAGGGCTGCACTGTGCCTACAAGCTGGGGAATATACAGGACAGGTTGCATGCCCACTGTGCAGACGGAGCTCTTCAGATGCTTTCTGAGTAGGTTCCTTTATGACCAAGGTGGCTCTGCTGTGATCCCCACCTACAGACTGGAGACCAGGGAAGTAGCCAGCTCCCCTTCTTCTCGCCAAGATCACACTCCTTGGAGTCTTTTTTGTCTTGCCACCAGGAATAACAGGCCTTCCAAGGCCCTAAGCGGTATTTGCCCCAATATGGGGGAGAAGGGAAAGAATTTTGGGAGGCAAGGAGTAAGAACAGGCCTGAGAGTATACGATATCTCCTGGCAGTTACCTCATACCTGGCATTTATAGTTGATCTCATTAAGAACAGGAGGGTAAAAAAGACACATTGCATACATTGTAAAGGGGGGCAGGGACTTAGTAACTCATTATGAACTAAGACCTGAGAGATGATCCACCATTTTGTCCCCATGGTGGTCCCTGTCTCATAACCAAGAGGTGAGATACAGTTGAAATCAGTATGTTATAGGTTGGCCCTTGGACCATTTTATGTGTCACATAGCATGAAAAAGACCTAGGATTCCTCTGCTGACAATGACCCCTGTCTTCCAGTTAACTTCCATTTGTAGACTGACCCCTCAGAGCCAATGGCACATGCATGAACAATTCCATGCTCCTCCCTTGCCCAAAGTTACCGCCCCCTCCTCTGGCCTCAACTTCCTCTGTGCACAGAACCCTGATTCCTGCAGGCCAGCTGTTACAGTTTAGATTACGAGGTGTCCCCCAAGAGCTCATGTGTCAGACAATGCAAGAAAGTTTAGAGGTGAAAGGATTGGGTTATGGGAATCTTGACCAAACCTTGTGGGAGCTGTAGGCTGGAGGAGGTGGTCCTTGGGGGTGTGCCTTGGGATGTATATTTTGTGAGCTGAGCTTAGATTTTTCTGTCTGCTTCCTGGGTATCATGTTCCCAGCTGTTTTTCTCCACCTGACTCCTCCACCATGATGTTCTGCCTCACCTCATGCCCTAAGGAATGGAGCCAGCTGTCTATGAACTGAGACCTCTGAAATAGTGTCCCTAAATAAAGTTTTTCTCCTTTAATTGTTCTTGTCAGGTCTTTTGGTCACAGAAGTTAAAAGGCTGACTGAAACACCAGCCATCTTAGAACTCCTGTGTCTCTCAGCCCTTCCTTTTGTCCTTCCTGAAGAATGGGATGTAGTGAACTGGCCGGCTTAGAACAGAACTTCTGTACAGAAGGTGGAGCACTATTGTGCCTTTGAGATCTGCCTACTCCTGAGGGGACTGTACCTTTCTTTGCCCCTCCCAAGCAGGGCAGTGAGTGTGTTTCCTCTGTGCCCAGGCTGGGGCCCAGGAGTTGTCTTTCAGGTCTGAGGAACTATGGGGAATGGTCTATAGAACACCAGGACCAGGGGAGGAGGAAGAGACACCATTACCTGGGTTGTGAAGAACCCCACTGGCAGATTACCCCAGAACCAAGGAAGTAGAATTAAGTTGGGTGACTACAAGTCCCATGAGGTCAGGTCATCTGCATTTGCCTCTGTTGTGGTGCGTTTATAAAGCATACCACTTTTACTCTCAAAGTTGTCTGGGTTTAGACAAGAAATTATAGAATCCCACTGTCATAGTCAGAGGTAGCCATACCAGCTAGCTATGAGGGCCCACCAGGGGAAGGTGTCCTTCCCACCCGCTCCTCCTCCTGCCATGTTCACTCCTGAGAAACCTTGACAATTGAGTGGGAGAGAGAGAGAGGAGTGGAAATGTTGGTCTTGGAGCAGGAACTCAGGAAGCTGCATAGGCTGCCCCTTGCTCCTGCTTCCTGCCTCCTGCCTCTTACTGCCTGAAGCAGGCCAAGTTGGAGGACTAGGGAAGTAAGTTGGTGTTTCTGATTCTTACATGGAACTGGACATGTTAGTTCCTGAACCATGATTAGAAGTGACCAGAGTACTACGTTACCTCAGCTGAAAGGGTAAGCTCTAGTGTTGCCTGAGAGACACTAGCCCAGAGTCAGTCTGAATAGACAGTGGGAGTGGAACACATAATAGTAGTCCTTCCCCACACCACCCCCATACTCCCCTCCCTTCCTTTCCTTTCATTTAAGAGAGGGTCTCACTTTATCACAAGGAAAGGATAAGGGCCTCAAAGTCCCTAGGATCAAATGATCCTCCTGTCTCAGCCTTCTGCATAGCTGGGACTACAGACTCATGAAGAATGGTGGAAGTTATCCAGACACTCATTCAAGTCCTTAACCAGACACTCATTCAAGTCCTTATCCAGACACTCATTCACATCACAGTGCCTCGCAGTGTGGTTTCTGGTTATACTGTTTATTTCCTACTTGTTAAAGACACCAGTTATGCCATTACTATCATCCTCCTCATTGCTATTATTTCTAGCTCTGTGAATATCCAAGCAACTGGACACTATTTCTCACAAGGGCTTTGACCTCAAGTTGTTGTTCAACTTCCTACTCCAGGGCTAACTGCCATGGGCCTCATGTAAACCTCTGGGAATTATTTTGAATTTCAAGTTCAAGGCATGGACAGGAAGCCGAAGTTGCCACGTGTCTTTCTCAAAGACCAAGAAAGGAAAGGTAAGAGTAAAGACAAAGGCAAAACCCTTTCTCTCCTGATCCTTCCCACCATATTAATAGAATGATAGAAGTTATCCAGACACTCATTCAAGTCCTTGTAGTTCATGGTTGCATGGTGAAAGTCATGAATACATGAAAATATTTGCTCATCAACTCCATCTCCCCTATCTCACTCATCTCATGAAGTCCCTTTTGGTCCAGTCTTCTGATGACTGTTTCAGTCAGCTTTTTCACTGCTGTGACTAAAAGACCTGAGAAGAACAATTTTAAGAAGGAAAAGTTTATTTGGGGTGGTCATGGTTTCATAGGTTTCAGTTCTTGGACAGCTAGATCCATTCCTCAGGGCTTGAGGTGAGTCAGAACATCATGGTGGAAGAGTGTGGCAAAGGGAAGCAGCTCACATGATGATCAGAGAGCAGAGGCAGAGATTCCACTCACTGGATACAAAATATATACCCAAAGGCACACGCCCAATGGCCCTTCTCCTCCAGCCACACACTATGCGCCTTCAGTTACCATTCAGTTAATCCCATTAGGGGATTCATTCACTGATTGGGTTAAGGATCTCAACCCAATCATTTCTCCTCTAAATCTTCTTTTGTTGTCTCACACATGAGTTTTTGCAGGGACACCTCATATTCAGACCATAACACTGACTATGAGATATAATAAATATTTGACAGGACAAGGCAAATTTTGAAAATATATTTCAAAGTATATTTTTACAGAAGATGGAGGAATTTCATGTTGTCGAGGAGAATTGCTGAAATTATAGCAAGTTGTTAAAAATAGTGGCATGGTGGAGAGGTGCCAGGTAACAATGGGAAAAAAAAAACAAAACTGGCCGCGACAGTGACCCCAGAGGCAGGTCAAAGAGAAAATATATGTATTCAACAGTTATTAGAAGCCTTTAGGAAAATTCATGAAGCATTGAATACTTTAGTAAAAATGCCTCTTTACATGATTAGTTATAAAAGTAAAATATAAAGCACAGGATGTAATGTTATTATGCAATCATTTTGATAAATTTTTCAAAAATAAGTTATTTCTTTGTTCAGATTAAGCATTAATGCATTCATATAATTATAAGTTAAGTTGTATTAAATACTAAAAGCTTAATTTTGCAATTTTGAGTTTTGTTTTTCAAGTTTAAGCACTTATTGGATCTTTCTTTTCTCTGATTAGTATAAAATGATCTCTTAAGTAGCTTGCTATTAAGCGGCCATTCTAGAATTATAAATAATGGAAAAATGTTGCTCCTAGCACCTACTGTAAACAATATTATTTGCATGTGGATAGCTGACTAGCTTTGCCAAGGTCAGGACTGTGGGAGGTCCTTGACTTACTCCGCATGATGGAGGAGGCCCTGAAGGAAAGCTCTAGAACATAGAAAGCCTCTGCTCCAAAGACAGGTTTACATCCTGTATTCTTTTATTGCCGTTGTTTCCATTTTCCCTGTCTGAAAGCCAAACTTGAACCCTTACAGTGAAATGCCAGTCACTTGTTACCCCTACTGGTGGCACCTGCCTGGCCTCCTCACCTTAGTGCTGTGCCTCCGCCCAGTCTTAGTCCACAGGGCTTTGGAATGCAGGAGGAACACCCAGTTCCATAATGAAGGCTTCAATTCTCAGTGAGACTGAGGACAACCTGGCCGGTTGAGCCACGTCCTTCATACCTGTTCTCCTGTGGAGTCTCTTTTCTGGGTGGAGGTGGGGCACTGTCTCCCAAGTGTCTCTGAACCCCATCTCCCTACATCAGTTGCTCAGAGGTTTGTGGTATCCTATGAAGAGAGGAGTCCCTGTAAAAGGGCTTGTCCAGTACCATTGACTATCTTTTTGCTTCTTTACTTCAAATCTACACCTCCTCCAATTCTCTCCACCCTCTTCCACTGCCTCCCATAACCTCAGCTCATTCCTGATGACCCAAACCAAGTTTCCAACAGTCAAAAAGTCATGCCACCTCCAAACAACTTTGTGACCTCCTCCATGGGAGAAGGCAAGAATCTCAGACCACAACCAAATGTGCAAAAACATTACATTTTTAGTAAATTGGTGTAATTTCAATGTCAAGTCCCCTTTTGACTTAATGGCTATCAATTTTACTGCTAGGTAGTATTTATATCCCTGGGGGTTGTATCCTCATTCTTTCATTCTGGGTGGCTTATTATTGCCACAGCAGTGTGTGTGTGTGTGTGTGTAGAGGAAGTGCCTGACACAGGTCATCTGTCCACCCCAGCCTCCCAGCTGACCACACTGCAAGGCTTGTATAGATTCAGTTCTTTCTTAACGACTTCTGTGTCCCCTTTGAGGACCCAGAGACCCCCTGTACTTTTCCAGGGCTGTGGAAATTCTATAGTGGTGCCATGGGCTCTAGACCTTGGGTACTCTGGTTCCCTGAGGACAAGCAGACATGCCTCATGCCTGCTGCCACACGTGGGAGAGTCACAATGCAACGGACATGAGTGAATGTGTCAGCGTACGGTCCCTCATGACCAATGTTGCAAGATGCTGGGCACAAAGGTAGAGGCATGCTGCGGAAAGCACAGCCTGTGTTCCATGCACCTGTGGTGACAGGCACTAAACCTTGGGACATACCATTCTGCTACAAGTTTAAATTTGTGTATCTCTTTGGCCCAACTAGGAAGGTAGATATGGTCTCCCTTTTGTAAGAACGGTCACTTGGCAATTTCAGCATTCTATGAACCTTCATCTGGAAAAAAAATCTCCGTTTGTTGTGAGTAGTTAAGTTCATTCAACATATAAATCTCTTAAAACCCATGCACTTAAATAGTTGTGGTCATGTGGGATATTATCAGTGTCAGGGATGGGCAGAGTTGAAGGCATTTTGGGTTAGTCTACTTTCTTTAAATCTTCTCCAAACATTTTAGGTTTGGCAAAACCTGAATTGTGTTTTGCCAAACCCCTGTGCCTGTAATTTGTAAACCCCTGTGTATTTTCAGGGAAATGTAGTCCATATGTTTCTGATTGATTTACACTTAACTCATCTAAACGTTGTTTTGCTAGTGTTATTTGATGTCCAAAGGGCCTCTGAGCCTGTTTACATCTGTCTAAACTGCTTTTTTTCTCCCCAGAGACTCAGGAAGATCTGTTTTGCCAAGAGTAAACTATGTTGAATGCTGCACCGCCCCTACTCGCCTCCACCCCCAAGTTTGAATCTGAAATAAAGATCTGAGGAATTTGCATTGGGCTTTGAAGTTGACCAAACACTGCTCTGCACTTCACTAAGAGGAATTGGAGCCCAAGGCCTCCCCGCTGGGGACTATGACCAGAAACACCAGTGTAGAGAGCACCCCCAGTTTAGCCTCTTTCCAGCCTGGCCCTTTCCCTCTGGGTCCTGGCTCTCAGCTGCAGTTGGTCAACCACCCTGTCTCCATCATCCCTTCCCTTAGGACCTCTCATCCAAGTTTCAGAAGAGTGAAATAGATTTTCTACAATGAGTAAAAGTGATTGGCCTCTTGTTAGACCTGTGATAACAATCTTGTAGCTCAAGACTGTGCCTTTAAAACAAAACAAAAGAAACCCTCAGCTAGCACTCCACATCACTGAACCTTAATTTTAAATCATCTGTATTTGCCTTGCAAATGAATCCCAAGATTACCAAGCCACAAGCATTTAAAACCATCTTATCCACTGCCAGGAGTATACCTGGCAGACGGAACCAGGCTGGCCCTGTACTGCTCTGCCACAGTGAAGTGCGTGTATATATATGGCTTGAATTTACACAATGCCCCACAGTTTTGGGAGCATGCCAACCAAGAATGGGGACAAAGTCATTGCAACTTTACAATTCATCATGGAGGGAAAGTGGCATTTCGTTTTGGAGGAAGAACTTCGATGAGCATTTGGTCAGGTTCGAGCAAACCTTATTTGCAGTGGAGATATTTGAAACAAAGAGGAGCTAAGTGGCAATGTAAAACAATGTGACAAGTTGCCTTCTTCATGTGCAGAACTGCATCTCAAGATTAATATTCACTGGAGGCCAGTCTGAGATTTCCTATCTCTTTTTTGACCACACAATGTATTGGAGAACCTCAATTCTAGGTAGAGGGGATGTTGTCAAAGCATTTAATAGGTAGAAAATAGGGTGTCCCCTGAAATGTGGGGAGCAAGTTAAGGGGTAGGGCTCCCTATCCCAGGGTTTAAGCATTCTATTTCTATATTCTAATCCCTTCGGCTTTCTTTAAGTCCTCAGAAAATTTCAATCAGGTTAATAGTTTGGTTTGATTATATTGGAGTCATTCTTCTGGGGTCCTGGGGAGAGATCTGTGTCTAGGCTATGTGGGGCTCCAGTGATGTAGAGGAGTCAGAGGAGACTGGGAAGGAAGCACTGGTCCATCCTTGACAGTGTGACAAATGACAAACAGCCTCATCTCTGTCTTATGGATCCAGTCCTAGGGAATTCTCAGAAATACCTGGGACGGGAAGAATACAACCAGATTGGCTTCCACACATGCAGCTTCTTGGGACAGGAGCCAGGACTGCAGTTATTTGGGTGTTAAGGAAGAGTCGAGCCTTAACGCCTGGTGGACTTGAGGAGCTGGGCTTCATACCCAGGTTAATTCTGTGGGTGGTCAGATGGCTCTGCACCTGCAAGTTCTCACTTTGAAGCTGGGCACTAGTGATGCTGTCACAAGCTCCCAAACTGGGCAGAGGACAAGCGGGCTACACTTCCAGGCCATGAGGGCAGATGGCTTCCCCTGCCTCCAAGAGTCATCCAGTATGGTACCCAGGTTGTGTTATATCCCTTGGTCATTGCACTGCTTTCTCTGAACTGCATTTTAGTGAGAAGCCCACCGACCTGCACTGTGGGCTGAGAGGCATGAGACTGGCCGAACGGGTTGAGGCTGCCATTCATGATCTTAGGGTCTCCTTTGGGTGGGGCTCTAAGGAGAAACTTCTTCCTCATTTCAGTATCACAGAAGTGGTCCAGCTTCTCCCTTTTTTATTTTTATTTTTAAGTCATGGCTTTTGGGAACTGTGGTACAAGGCATACGAAGTAAAATTTACCATCCAGGCCATTTTAACAGACGCAGTTCAGCGAAAGTAAATCCATCGACATTGCTGTGCCACCATCTCTGCCATCCATCTCCTGTGCATGCCTCCTCTTCCCAGATGGAAGCTTACACCTGCTAAACAACCTCCTCATACCCCTAGCCCAGGCCCTGTCTCTGAATCTCACTCTCCTAGGTACCTCATACAGGTGGAGTCACGCCAGTATCTAGCGTTTGGGGCCTGGCCTATTTCACAGCCCTGGCTTGTTTTTATCTTATGTGACTGAATTCTGTAATGAATCAAATGTTGCCCTCCCCCAGGTTTTTTTTTTTTTTTTTTTTTTTTTTTTTTTTTTTTTTTTGTCATGGCAGCTCGAAAACAAAGCCAAATCTCTGCCTGATCCAAAACAAGCATATGTGGTAGAAATGGTTGTGGTGGCCTTGTCCTTTATTCCACTTTCTATTTTGCAGCCTTGTCTTTTCATTTCTACCAATCATTTCTCATACGGTTCTTTACCTATAGGTGTTTCTGGGAGGCATCTCCAAACACTTCCATAATAAAGAGGGATCTACCTTTAAAAACAATAACAGGCAGTGGATGGAGGGACTTAGGGCACCGGGCCAAGCACTCAGGAAAGTAGGTTCTCAACACCGACGTGAGGCTCATCCAACCGATTGCCAGTCCTTGCCAGCAGGCCCAGGCAGTGGGGACACCTCACTGCTGCTCTCTTCTTCCACGCTGACCCTCCACGGTAGTCAGAGCACTCAACTTAGAAGCCCAGGTTCTTTCTTATAACTCACTGTACTGGCCTAAGCTAGTGGGTTCCTTATTCTGCATCTGGCTGCAACGTATCAGTTTTTCAGGGATCCCTCTGAACATTTTCTCTCAAAGTGCTTTACCTCTGGTATGGGGAGCATGGAGTTTTGGGGGTCAGATTGGAGCTGAGACTAGGGTAGGAGGTGAGGGGTGTGGCAGATGAGAAAGGACTTCTTATTTAAGCTGACACTGCCAATGAGAACCCTGGAGTTATTTTTCCATGGTGGAAAGTTGATGTGACCTTTGGGCCCTTTTGCTTTTGCTCATCCTGGGCGGCTCACCTTCAGAAGCCTGAACCAGTGCTGGTTGGGGCACTGCAGATGGACGTTACAGGGGCTCCCCCTTCGTAACATCTTCTACCTGTCAAACTCCCTGGTTACATTTAGTCTTTAGTCAACAAAAATGGGCGCACCCCAGTTGGAAGGGTTGAGTGCAGTATTTGCAGACGGGAGACCCCCCAAACGCACCCCTGCTGCTCACTGGCAATGTGCTTAGTGCAGGCTTCTTCACCTCTGAGACTCATCTTCTTCCTCCTGTGGATGAACATGACTAGACCTTCTTTCAGAGCTGCTGTCAGACCAAGGCAGGTGGGTAACCACATGCATAATAACTTGTTATTACAATTATTATTATGGAGATCAACTGATTATTCGACCTTGTATTCTGGAAACATGGTTGGTGCCCAACTCTTTTATATCAACTTCGTGCTTCTCTCTTCGCCAAATTTTTAGAAATCTGAGAGTTTGTGCAGAAGAATCCTGAAAGGTCATCAGGACCACTGATTCCCAAACCTGGCTGCATGTGAGAATCACCTGCAAAGCTTTAAATGACATTAAGTATGAGCTGAGGAATCTGGAATTTAGGTCACTTCCTAGAGGTTTGGCTTTATTCGCTAATGTATCTGAGTTAGCCGTGGTCCAGACCCTGTCTCTGCCACGAGGCAAGAACTAACAAGCAGGGCTCTGCGTGCCATGGTAGGATCCTCCCAGAGTCTGATATCCACTTGCTGCTCTGTGTTTTCCTTTGTAAAGATTTGAATGGCTTGTGATTACCATCAGCCAGTTTTGCTGTCTCCCAGTCTGGTCATGATCTTTGCCTCCTCCTTAGAGAGAAGGGTTTTCTCATCAGTTTCTTCTTGCTTTTCGATGAGGCTAGAGTTTTGCTAGACTCTTAACTTCAACTCTTCATTCCTTCCCTACACTTTCTCCCGTCTGGAGTTTGGGTTATTTTTCTTCCTGCCTAACTACTTCTAATATACTAAGTCAATAAACAGATTCTCTGTGGTTACATATGGCAAACAGCTGAAATTTACAGTTGAGAGTAAAATTTCCTCATTTGGGAAAAAAAGAAAAAAATCATTTCACAGATTTAAAAGTGGTCATTCTGATCTCTAGGGCAAATAAAAAGTGTTTTAAACCTTCCACAAAAGCTTATGCCTTGATTAAATTTTTATTATGAATTATTAATTAAACCAAGGAAATGCAGAGGCCTACCCCTTTGCTTAAATTTGCTCCAGATTGAGACACAAACCAAAGGCGGCCAGAAACCCTGAAGGGGAGGTTTAATGATGAGCAACACATATAAAACTATCCAAGCACTTTCATCTGCCCAAAGGCTCCAAACCAGCCATGTAAATGAGCCCACGTGCCCTGGGCCAGAACAGAGGTTGGCAATGGGCCTGGAAGAAATAGGACCTCCTCAGCTTCCCTCCCTTGGGCTCTGTGTTTGGGCTTCATGGTGCACTGTGTCTCTGGAGGTACACAGGCTTTTCACTGTGGGTAAGTGGGGAAGTGGCAGGCCAGCAGAGTCAACCAGCAGCCTGGCTTCTTGGAAGCTGAGCCAGAGGTCAGGAGAAGTGGCATTGCTCTCAGGGCCAAGCGACTGATTCAACCAAGGCCGCCCCAGTACATTTACATAAGTTGCCTGGGCAAGTGGATTCTGAAGTCCAGCTCATTTACTCCTTGCCAAGCTCTGCTCCTTGTTATAGGGCTGCGTGACTCTGAGGAAGGGCACCTGAACAGGGGAGCCATATGGCCTTGATTGGAGACCAGTAGTACATGTAGGGGTGAGTGGAGGGATGGAGCTGCATTCTTCCAGAACAAGTATCTTTTTCTTAGAACATGAAGGGGTTGTTTAGGCAAGTGACAGCCTACAATTCAACCAAGAGATTTGGGGGGTGGGGGAGTTCACATAAAAAAGGAAGAAGGCTCTGCCTTTAAAGCGCTCACAGCCATTTGAGTAAGCAGACGAATTAGAGAACATGACAACGTGGTGGTGTCAAATGCTGTATGAGCCATCTCCTGGGTCCTCACCCAGGAATCAGGCCACAGGGTATCAGGGAAATTTTTGAGGATGACATATAAATAAGACATACAGTTTGGAACCTAAGTGTCTCCTATGTCAAAGATTTCATTCCCTGCTTGTCCCTATAGGGAGGTGGTGGAAACTTTAAGAGGTGGGCCTAGTGGGAGGTCCTTAGGTCACTGGGGACATGTCCTCAAAGGGGATTTTGGGAATCTGGTCTCTTGCTCTCTCTTTTGCTTCCTACTCATGATACGTGCAATTTTCTCTACCATGCACTCCTGCTATGATGAGCTACCAAAGACCCAAAGCAACAGGGCCAATCAGGGGCTAAAACCTCTAGAACGGTGAGCCAAAATAACCATTTTTTTTTCTTTTTAAGTTAATGCTCTCAGGTATTTGTTATAGTAACAGAAAGCTGACTAACATAATCAGTCTTGAGAAGTGGAAGGTGTAGGCATGAGCAGGTACAGAGTGGGCAGGCCCTGAAGGCAAATGGGATAGCACAACTGAGCAAAAGGAGGAGGAAGAAACACAGATATCAGATGAGAAGAAGGGCTTTCAGAGAAGACACAGAGGCCCTGGGGCTCCCTACCCTCCACGGTTGTACTTCCAGCCATTTTCAACCCTGAGCAGCTCTTCAGAAAGAACAAAGGGGGCGAGGCTCATTTCCTTTCCCCATTGGTGGAGCGTGGAGGGCTTCGGACAAAAACCAAGTTCCCAGCAACTTACATGCTCTGGTGTTAGTTTCTTTCCCTCCCCACTTCCTCCTCACCCTCCATTTTCAATATGAAAACAGAGATATGTCTATGTGTGTTTTACAACATTCAAAGAGGAACTAACAAAAATGTGAAGTGAAAGGCACTACCTTGACCCTTTGGCCTTGGGCAGTCTCTCATGATTTTGTGTCCCACTTGAGCTGGCTTCCAAGAGTGCACTGAGTTTATGTTCCCTCAAAGAAGTTGACCTCCCCTGATCAATTACTTCAGAGGAGGAGAGGAAAAGGAAGTTTTCCAGCTGCCCCCATAAGCAAACACTGCTGTCACCGGTTATCTTGAGGGTATCTGCCTCTCTCTATGGATATCCAGAGTCCCAGACATGACTAGAGAAGATTCTCCATGGAGACAATGTAGCATGTATTTGGCTTTTATTTATATCGAATTCAGTGCTCATGGCAAGTGGCACATTGACAACATTTCTTCCCAGGGTTACATCACATAAATAAGTTTGAAGATACTGCTTAATAAGAACTCTGTAAAGATAAGAGAAATGCTAAAAAGAATTGAAGGATGCCATTTCCTTTCTAATATCTGCCATGAATCACAGCCCAGAAGGAAGACAGAAAACTGAGGCACTGGCACAGGGTCAGGAAAAGGGCTTGCAGTGGGGGTGTATCTTAGATCCTGCTGTGGATTTGATCTGTGACTGGGAGGTGCAGGGGTGGGGGGATCTGAAGGTGGGCTGGGGCGGGTGGGAGGCTTAGATGGCATCCAGTTTCATGATCTGGTACATCCGAGCTTTGCACCAGCTCACTCAATTTGCCACCTAATTATTACCTATTGTGAGGCCAGCACAGCAGGGGTGCTTGGTCTTTCCAAGCTAATGGTGCTGCCACTGCAGAGGCATTATCTCAGTCCTCTAGGATTTCTCCTTTCAAAAAAAGGGGGCACTCTTTTTTTACTCTCATCTACCCAAAGTGAAAATAAAGTGCAAGATTCCGAATCTACTGTGAGTCTCTTGGAAACACAGGGCTCTATTCCTTTCCTTTGAAAGTTCTTTCCATGGAATGTAGCTCATTGTGTCCACCCCTGCCCCCCCGCCCCAAGAAAAAGTCCCTGAAATGTTAAAGAGAGAGAGACGGTGTGAGGTCAAGGCTTTAGAGTAGTCTAAGATAACTCTTGGTTGCTATCTTGTTGAACCAATTGCTTTGCTGATGGGAGCAACTGCTCCAGAGTTGGAGGGTTAGGGTAGATGCGCCTAGGGATTGCTCAGAAGTTAACCTCCAGTGATCTTGTTGGGAAAACCCCCATCATCCCCCATCAGAACATTTTGAAAGTAGAATATTCTGCCAGTGGGAGGTTAGAAGTGTGAGTAACAGATGGCTTCACTCTTTCTCTTTTTTCCCCAGGGCTTCATGGATGCTAGGCAAGCACTCTACTACTGAGCTAACCCCTTACCCTGGTATCACTTCTGAAGAAGCAGTCCCAGTGGGGGCTGCTTTATGAGGTGAGGGTCTCTTCTGCGTTCCTCAGCCAGCCTGGCAGAACCAGTTGTTGACTGTGGGAAGGAGCCTGAGGATGAAGAGGTGTGGTCAGGGAATGAGAGATGTGTGTGTGTGGGGAAAGATATAGAAGCACAGAGGAAGACTGTAGTGAGGGAGATGGTTCTTAGTGAAACCTCTGACCTCTTGTAAACCATAAAGGGGTCCTGCTGGTTTGATTCAGGTCCATAAAATAGCCCTGGAGGATTTTAGAAAGTATTTAGCTCAAACCACCGATTTTAGAGTTGAGGTAACCATGGTAAGGCCAGAGAAATTTTAACTTGCTTTTGGTAATAGGGTGAGCCCATGGCCCAGCAGGGTCCAGGATCCTTTCTGTAGTTCATGATGTTACGTCTGCCAGAGGGTGCAGGCTGGGAGTTGAAGTTCCTTCAGCTTGTTCCGGTATGTAGAGGAAGAGCCCTTGAGGAAAACAGTGACTTTGGTTTTGGGGTCTAGTTGTCCAGTTCCTCACTTTCTTAGCCAGCATATTTCCTGTGAGTTTACACACAAGGGCAGAGTGACCTCCTTGCTCTCTCAGGCAGGGGACCCATTTGAACAAGGAGAGAAGGATTGAAACAAGCTAGAGGCCCACTCTGAGCTTCTGCCAAGTGTCTACCCCTTCCTTCTTTCAGAGGTGGCAGTACTGGGCAACATGACCCCTGAAAGGGAGATAAGTGCTTCAGATAGAAAGGTTTTATCTTTGAGGTTATTGCAAATGTGCATGACTTCTTCATCTAGCTCTGTCCAGATCTGAACTGGTAGCCAGATAAACCGTTGGCTGCCTGATTTCATGTGTTTATCAAGTCTAAACAATTGTCAGAAGGCAATTATCCCCTGGGAGGCCAGTGGCTCCAGATAAGCAGTGCCCTGTAGTCTGGTTTCAGCCACCAACTCTGACTCTATAGTCCCTGCCCTGTGCAGATTTTCTCCTTTTCCTTGCTGTCTTAAATTTTAAAGAGATTTGATGTCCCAACACATTTGTTTTTGGTGTTCTTTTGCCCATAGCCGAAAATAAAATTCAATGGTTTTTATGGGTGGATAAATTCTTTTTAAAGACCCTTTTGTTATCACCACGGGGTTTGTGGGCACTAAAACTGGGTTTTAAGGGGCCAGTGAAACCTTAGAATCACAGTTGCTGTATCTGGAAGAGACTGAGTGACCAGTGGTACAGCCCCTTCATGTTGTAAAGGAGTAACCAGAGTACAGAGGAATTCCACGTCAGAGGAGCATGCTGGAAAAGAGCTGGGCAGATGTGGGTTTGAAGCTTGGCGTGGCTGCTGACCTTGTAAATTTCTGGAGCCCCAATTTTCTCATCTATCACGTGGAAGTAATAATCTGGATCTCACAGCATTTTGGGGAGAGACAAAAACTGTCTTGCCTGGCCAAGGTCACACAGACAACTGGGAGCAGAGCCAATGTCAGAACTCCAGTGTCCTGGCTCATTATTCTTTCCATGACACTGGGGAATCTTCTCAGGAATTACCAGTAAATAAAAAGTAAAGATTCTTCTTTGTCCCACTCAAAGTTCTAGTTTAGTGTTTCTCAGACACTGCACCTCCAGATGGTCGGAAGCTCAGTTCTGCTCGGGGACTCATGTTTCCATGATGACAGATCTATATTTTTTCTGGATGAATTAATAATCGACTTGCCATTGTATTTAGGAAAAACCAGACATCACCTCATGAAAGTCTCACAGAAAGGAGTGTCATTTCTTCCGCTCATTCTGGTAACTTCTTTTATTTAGGTTTGGTGACAGCAGGAAGAGAGGCTTAGGGAGCTTTTTGCCTGGCCGGAGGGGGTCATTGGTGCACAAGCAGGAGCCCCCCATGATGCTGGGCCCATTCAAGTCGGGCCTGAGTCTGAGGTCCCAGGACTGGTTCTCAGCCTGTCCGTGCAGGCCTCGCCAGGGCGTCGTCTGCGCCTCGGACACTAGGTGGCGCCACAGGAACATCCTCGCGGCCCGAGCCGCGGCCGCACTGGGTAGGACTCTCGCCGCACCTTGGAACTCCGGCTTTACACCGAGGTGGGTTCGGGTCGCCGCTCAGCCTTCGGCCCTCCCATCGGAAGCACGGCGCCTCTCCCGGGAAGGCCCGGTGCTGTCCTGCACGCGGAGGGAATGTGCCGGGTTGGGCGAGGAGTGTCCAGGTCGGCGTTTCAAACACCAGCGGGCTAAGCCTGCCGGCTCCCCATCAGTCGCCCCGCGCCCCGTCCGCCCCCCGGGTTATCAACGACTCATTGCTCTGAGTGGCATCAGTACAAGGGGTTGAGTGCTAAACATACCTCCCTGCCTTTTTATTTTGAAGAGGCTGCAGACGTGCTACAGATCTTGCTCGCACGACAGGTGCCTCGGTGGTGGCCTGAAGAGGCTGCGGGGGACTGTGGAGCGAGAGGGTCGCAGTACCACCCACGTGTCTCGAAATCTTTGAGCCGGGACAGCACCGCCTGTCCCCCCGCCCTGCGCCTGCGCACCCTGCAGAGGCGACCTGGGACCGGTCCTCTTCATTTCGGCGCGCGTCATTTCCCGTCCTCCAGACCCACAGGGATTCCCAGTTGATTCTAAAATCTCAAGAAGGGTCCCCGCTTCGGAGTCACCTGCTGCCCTCTCACTTTTCCTGTTCTGCACCCCACTTACACTTGGCGCGCCACTTCCTCTGCCCCATCCAGGCAAAGGGCTTCTTAGCCCCACTGGGTTTGCGCCGCTTCGGCTCCCTTCACCGCCCACAGTTCCTCTCTCCAAGACTCCTCGTGGGGTGTGGGCCTGGTCCGGGGACCTTCCCCCGCCCCAGGCTTCCTTCCCCTCTCCCACTCAGGGGAATCCTGCATTGAAGTAGGGGAAGGCCCTTGCCTTCCTTCTCCCAGCTGAAAGCACCCTTAGGGGCATTCTTTTTCTGTGTGCCATAGCCCTCAGATGTGATAAGGAATTGAGAACGAACTTCTTCCCCAGAAGTTGCCTTTGACTACTAAAATGTCAGTGCCCAGGGCTATTCCCTGGATTGCAGGCCTGGGAAGTTGATGGAATTTCAACATGAGCTTCAGCTTTGAAGCCAAAGAGACCATGGACAGAGCATGAAGAGTTGGCAGAGGAGGAAAGGAGAGGGAGCAGCTGAAAGGGTTACAAGAACCTGGGCCCCCATGCCTGTTGCCTTCTGGTGTCTGAGTCCCACCTCTCCTGTTCAGAGTTCCTGGACTGAGGCAAAATGTTTAACCTTTTTTTTTTTTTTTTTTTTTTTTGCGGTGCTAGGGATTGAACCCAGGGCCTTGTGCTTGCAAGACACTCTACCAGCTGAGCTATATCCCCAGCCCCAAATGCTCAACTTTCTTAAACCTCAGTTTCCTGTTCCACAAAATGGGAACATTACTACCTATCTCATAAGAGGATTATAACTGTTAATAGATAAAGGTCCCTCCTGGAACATGAAAAGAAATTAGTAAATGGTAGAGCTGTTACTGTCAAATCCTAAGCCTCTGCTCTGGTCTTTCATCAAACTGATCTTGCAGAAATCAATCACCTGGTTTTCTAGCCTTGATTGGGATTAGGAGCAACTTTCCCTGATTTATTGCTGATTTCCTTCATTTTATGGGCCTACTCTTTCCACAGTTGAAAGAGAGGCAATTTGCTAATTTTCTTCTCCCAACACTCTTGAAGAGGGATTCAGCCTGTGGTTAAGCCATAGGGGATAAAGTACGCAGTACTGGCATATTGGCTTCCTCATTTGTACAGTGGAGTTCTTATACAGGCCCCTTCCTTTCAGGAAATATTCAGACACAAGATGGTACCATACAATCTCATTGGAATGGCCCTGCATGTCACAGCAAGTCCTTCTCCTTGCATTGGTCAAAGTCAGTATGTTTATAAAAATTTTTCAGTGGAGATCTAGTAAACCACCCCCTTTTGACCAAAAGCCAAACCAGATATTTCTTTGCCTCGGGATGCCTCCTGTTGCTGAAATGTAAGAAAAGCTTTATTGAAATTCCCAGTTTTGTTCTGTAGCATTATTTGTGTGCTGTTAGAGAATGCCTGCCCTCGGTTTGAGATGTTAAATATTAACACTTTCACCTCTGAATAATTCTATGTGTTTATCTTATTGATGTCATGGGGTCGAGAAGTCACTGTGCAAGATGGCACCTAGGATGACAAAAGGAGAGACTCCCATCACCCTTCTGTTGTGTTCTAAACCATGCCTCAGATACTAGAGGGAGCTCTGACTGTCTCACCTTAATTGGTCACCTTGCTATTCTGTGGACAGAGCCAATGCACTCGGTTGCAATCCCGATGGGATCTTTTCTGAGAGCAGCAAACCCTTCTTCCAGTTTGGGACTTGAAAGCCACTGCAGCTCCAGGGACATCTGCTGCAGTGGGCAGAAGATGCCTGGGCTGGTGGCTGTCCCTTCTGTGCTCCCAACCCTCTGGTCCTCGGGCCCTGGCAGAGAACTGAGCTCATTTACTAATGCTATGAGTGTGACTGATGCAGCTAGCTGTCCCCAAGCAAATGACTCAGTCTATTAATGCTCTGCTAAGGATGGCTCCTTTGCTTGCCAGCCACTTTAAACAGTATTTCATTAAAACTGGCTTAATTATTTTGAGAAGACGGCCCAATTAGAAGCTATACATTGCCTCTATGAGTCTGTTTATACATAGAGCTTTATATATAAGACATATCTGTAAGTGTGTGTATGTATGTGTGTGTGTGTGTCCTTTGTGTCTATATATATAGGTTTAGTGATTTAATTTCCTGGATAAATTCTTGGGAAAAAATACTCAGGAGCTGGCCCCTTTTCTGTTGTGAGATCCTGAGTACAGGCTGCCCTGGAAAGGGGTCGTGTTGGTGGCCTCTCAAAGATTCTACAGTGGATGGCCCGCTGCACAGAGCTGTACTCTCGGGGATCAGGAACCAGCAGACTTGAGAGAGGCTATTCTGACCTCTGCCCTCCTCTAGGGACATCCCTACTTCTCTACAGTACTGAGGTGTGGGGCTGGGGAATGTTGGGCAAAGAGTCCTTGCCAAAGCTCAGGAGAGACATGGACTTGGGATTTTTGTTTCTGGAGCTGGCTGTCTAGCTTTCCTAATGAGCAAATATGTTCTCTTTAAGGAAACAAACAAACAAAGCAAAAACACCAATTCATCTGGATTTTCTTCATTTGTTTTAAATACAAACAAACAAAAGGAGAGTGGTTATTTCTGCACCAACTATTTCAAAAGCAAGTTACTCCATTGCTCGGGGTGGTTGGATGGTGCTTGTCACCATAGGACCCACAGGGCTAGTTCCAACTGTTTTTCGGTGAGGCTTTTTTCTTTCCAAAATTCCCAGTGTTCCTTTAAGGCCCATTTAGCTGCGGGTTTTGTTTATTCTCCCGGCAATCAGCATTTAAAATAAGACAAACAAGCATTTTTCCTGGGCTGTGAATCCCTGCGGCCAGCCTCCACCAGAACACCTGAAGCCAACGTGTCCAATTGAATTTCTCTGTAACCCATATCCCCGTTAGAGACCTGCCCCCTCCATCTACCAGGCTGGAAATAGAGAACTTGAGCAGGGCAAATGTAATTTTAAGAATTGCTAATGATGCTAGAAATCTGCAATGCAATTAGCATCATTGGATTTGGCGCTCCTCCGAAGGCACAAAACTCCTTGTCATACCGCAGTGGCAGCAGCAGCAAGTGGGTCCACGTGTGCGGGGCGGCCCGGGTATGCTGGCAGCCTCCTAGTTCCAAGATGCGAGCAGTTGGTTAGGCTTCCTCTCCTTCTCTCTCACAGCTACTGACTTCTTTGTCTTTTCAGGGTTGCAGGGGGATGGATATTTTCCATTAGTTATGAACTTGGCATTAATCCTCCAGTGGAATCACCCTGTGATTTAGGAAATTGAGCTCCCTACTTTGTGAACTTATTTTGCTCTCTGGGATTTTCGTTATCCAGTTCAACCAAGAACCCCCTGCCTAAGAGCACCAGTAATTCTTGTGCTATTCATTGGCCCTTCTACCACTGTGGGGCCCTCCTCCCATTACCCACCATAGGATGTACTCTGTTTTCATCTCTAATTCTCATCTCCACTCTCTATGACTCAGAGGTAGTATGGATTGTTAAAATAGGGATATGAAGAGACCCAGAGACTGAGAGGGAGTGATAAAGGACAGAGAGGGGGAGAGTATATGAATTATTGATTAAAATAAATCCTTACTTCTTCATAGGAAAATTATTCTTGCTCTCTGGAAAAACAACGAGGGCCAAGCATGGAAATCATGTTAGTTGGCTAAGAGATTGCCAAATACTAGAGATGATCTTGATAGGTCTGTTCAATTTAGCAAAGGTTTCTACTCTGGGGATCTTCTTTCAAATACAGAGACCCAAATCAGAAGCTTGTAGAGGGGAGCTATTCTTCCAAGATTCCAGATGTGTCTGTGAGACAACACGTTATGGGGCAAATTGATTTCACCCTTGGGAAACCGGAGATTTTTCAAAGTTATGTCTGCAAAGCCGGCTAATGCAATTCCCCATTAGTGCATTAAAGTGTGCCCTTATTAATTCAAACATAAAGGCAACAAATAAGCTGTTAAATTTAAAATATAATACATATATAATGAGGAGAATGTGTGAAAGCCTTATTCAAATGAAATACAGGAGTGTTTGAACTACTGAGGTATCTTTTGTATTGAATTATGAGCATATGTAATAGATTTAATTATTAATTTCCCATTGTTCTATGCACACAGACAGGGTTCAAGGCACAGTCATTCTCTGGCTTTCATAGATCTAATTTGTATAATTATTGCCTGAATAAAGAATTGCTCCAATTCCTAGCTCTCTTTCTTTCTTTCCCCCTTCTAAATACTATTTCAATGCTGCATTCCAAAAGGGGAACACCTGCCACTTCTTCAAAGTCAGCTGATCATTTGGAATGATGGACGGCGCTGCTGCCGATGACGTCCCCTTTCAAGTCTCTTTGTCTAAGTGAATTATCGTGCATCCTTTTAATTTTATTGAACAAATTACATTTGTCAAGGTCTATCTTTGTAAATAAATGATAACTAGAGACACATGGATGCGTATTTCTGCTGTTCAAGGGCTCTTGTTCCATTTCTGGAAGCCAGATGAACATGGAACAAAGGAGAAACTTTCCTCTAAAAGCAATTATCTTTCTGCATTCCCATCAGTATAATTATATTGCAGGGAATTTTAAGAAGCTGTAGAAGTAGAATTGAATGCTTAAAACTGTGTTTGCTGAATTGCTATGCAAAAGTTGAACAGGCTGTACTGCATCACACAAAATAGTCTAACTCTCTCCTGGCCGCATTTCTGTAGGTTTAGAATGTGCCTCAAGGATGGAGACAGTGTGGGGAAGGGGTGAGGGTGAGGCAGGCCACATTTAGGGGTGCCTGTGTTTCTTGAACGGAATATTTAATGACATCTCTGCAACCTGGGGGCTGTTAGCAAGGTGACTGGGAATGTGTACAATAAAACTACCCATTTCTAGTCTATCTGGAACGCTTCTGATTTGCAGATTGCTCTCTGCCTGGAACAGAAACCTATTAGCTTATTAACTAATCCATGAATGGTGGTAGAATAAGGAAAGGACTGTTGGTGAAATGATGGTAGCAACAATTACAGCCCCCACCCCCCGAAGCAAACTGGCAGCTGGTTTGGTGAGGTACTGAGTGTGGTTTGTGTGGCTGCTGCGTCGATACTGCATGTCAACAAGGATCATTTCTTTATCACTGACTCCCTCACAACTTACTGATGTGACTGTAGCTATGAAGTATTATCTCATACCCATGGCTCAGCAGTAGTCTCATCCCTTCCCCTTCCTAATTGTTAACAAACCACCTAATGGTCATTCAGTGGGTGGGTGGGTGGCGGGAAGCCCTAGAGAGAAGTGACAACAGAGAATGCCAGAGTCGTGAGTTCGTTTGGTGTGGCTGGTAGGTTTTGAGTTACCAGACAGTTGATGTGACAGGATAATCTAGAGATCTTTTGAAAGAAGAAACACAGAAGCAAGTGTGACTTTGTATCTTTAAGGAGAAATGGGCGAAAGGGTGAATCAAAAGACTGGAAATAATATTCCCAGTTCACAAGAGACTGTGTGGTGTAGGGGGCAAAGGACCAGCCCAAGGATTGGAACCAGGGTACAACGTGGCCTCCCATACTTCATTGTCCTGAACTCCAAGATGAGGGGTCTGGATGATCGAATAGCTTGTGTTTAGATGCTCAGTCCAAGATCGTGAATCCTCTTGTGTGGGGCATTGACCTTCAATAGGAAAGTGGAAGAAGGAAAATCCATTGCTAGAGTTTTGTGAATGTATTGAAGGGAAAAAAATATAATTTATTCTTTTAAGAAAACGAGTCCAGTGTTTTCTATCTCCAATTTCTATGTCTGAGACTTGGTGATAAGCAAGGGCTAAACCCATGGGGTCATAGGAGATAGTGTGGTCAGAAAGTGGTATGTTTATAAAATAAGTTTAAAATGGTGACTTGGGCATCTGGGTATTGAAAACATTCCTCTGTTGGGAGAAAGTGGCTGATATTACTGACTTAAGTGATTCAGATCATCTAACTAAGCAGCCAACGGAGAAATGGGTAGAGAGAACTAGAATGTTCCACTTAGCATGGAATTCAGTCCCCTCAAAAAAGTATTAGATGCTGGGGCTGGGAATATAGCTCAGTTGGTAGAGTGTTTGCCTCGCTTGCACAAGGCTCTGGGTTCAATCCCCAGCACCAAAAAAAAAAAAAAAAAAAAAAAAAAAAAGTATCAGACACTGCCTGGCACTAGAAACAGAAGGTCGCATGGTCCCTGTGATCAGGACCATGTTGCATGAGTCTGATGGTAAGGCCAGGTAGGAGCATCAGTGACTAGCACAGAATGATAAGGGATATGACAGAAGTCTCCTGGGGGGGTCAGAGAAGGCCATGGGAGGAAGTGAAGCTTAAGGCCATGGGAGGAAGTGAAGCTTAAGGCCATGGGAGGAAGTGAAGCTTGAGTCCATGCAGTCAAATAAAAGTAGAGCAGGAAAATTATAGAAGGAAGAATATACAAGATCAGTGGCACAAAGCAGCAAGGCACACTGAGGAAGCTGCTGACACCTCAAGAAGACCAGGTAGGGAGGTGAGGGTAGGTGGGTGGAAGGGGATGAGGCTGATGAAGGCAGCCAGATGAGGAAGGGTCTGGGGGCGTAGCCAGAGTGCTTGACCTTTGTGGGAAAGTGCTGAAGGATCTTCACAGTGAGGAGCATGATTAGGATTAGGCTGCATTAAAATATAGATTTTCTTTATTCTGCAGTCTTTTAAAATGTCCTGGGTTTTTTTTATTGCTTTTTAATGTCATCTTCCTCAGGCACTCATAGTAAGATACTCATGGGCAAGTACAGAATCTTAAGTCTCCTGTGAGATTCTGTACTTGCCCATGAGTATCTTACTATGAGTGCCTGAGGAAGATGACATTAAAAAGCAAATAAAAAAAAAAACCCAGGACATTTTAAGACTTTGAGACTTTGAGACAAGTGCAGCTCACTGGCAACAGGGTGCCCCTCTCAGGACTGATGACAAGGCCCCAGTCAGGGACGAGAGGGTGAAGCCAGGCATCTCTTTCTCCCAGAGTGCCCCAAATCTCAGCAGACACCTAAGGATGTTGCAACTTTTGAGTCAGGAGACACCAGGTGTCTTGGTTGGGGCTGGAGCAAGGCTTGTACACTCTAAGTCACCTGCCAAAAGCACTGGGGCACTGCCCAACTGGGGGAGGTGAAGGCTATTGCCTAGACACTGTGAGGCATGATTGCCCAACCCAGTCCCCCAACTTCTGTGTCCAGGAACCCGCTGGGGTGGGTCTGGAAGTGGGAAGGGCTGGGAGAGGGGCTGGGCAGGGCCCAGGACAACAGAGGCAGGAGAGTACGTAGCGGGAACACGTCCTGTGAGGCAAGGAGGTGGCAAGAGGTGTGAACCAAGGCTGTAAGTCACCCCCAGAGCACCATCTGTTGTTCCCTGGATATCACTTCCAACCACTAAGCTATCAAGAATTTCAAGATTGAAAGTAGAGTGTAAACCTCGATCAGGGTCCTTCTGGGTGTGAATATGGTGATCTCTCACCCAGGAGGTCTACTGGCAGCAGGGGGACTGGAGAGGAGTCAGGTTCAAGGTAGGGAGGGGACCTGAGCAGTCTGGTGATGAGGTGTGAGAACCTCAGGTAGGATAGTGATGATGAGGATGAGAAAGAAGCCAAGAAGGGAGAACGAGGGCGAGCGAGGTCATGGGGTGCAGGATGCCTTTTAGGCTATCAGCAACTAGTAGTTCATGGGATACTTTCTCATTCATTTGATTACTTATTCTGCAACATAAGCTGCATAAGAATGTATATTAGTGTTATTTCCAATTTAAGGTGGGAAAATAGCTGAGAGGGGTCAGGTATTCACCCACGTTCCTCCCGTCAGAACAGTTGGGACTCAACCCAAGGCATTCCAGCTGCCCTGACATTTGGCCCTTGGATGATCTGAATGACTCTGCTTTGCTCATTTTTCATTCATTCATTGGTTCATTCAGCAAATGTTTATTAAGTGAGCACAAAGTGCCAGGTGCCGTCTAGGTGCTAGAGACACGTGGGCAAATGAGCCAGGCAAGGCCTCTGCTCCCCTGGAGCGCACATTCTAGGAGGGCCCAGGTGCCAGATCTAGTCAGAAGTTCTCATAGGGGTTTCAGCACCAGTAGAAGCCATTATTTATTTTTCTTTTCCTTCTGTGCACGCTGCACCCCAGTCTGTAACCCTGGGATTTGAGCTGAGGGGTTGGAAGAAAGAGAAGTACAGGGGTTGGTCCTTGAAGGTCTGGTTCGTGGTAGGTCTGGGGTAAGAGCTGCATCAAGAAGCCTAATTCAACCCAAAGGCATCAGGACATCTGAAGACCATGATGGTACCAATTGGACCTTTCCCTGGGCTCACTGTCATCCGTCTGGGCTTGGTGCCTAATGAATTAGAGTTTGATTAGGCGCAACAGAGCCCTCATGACCACAGAAAGAGAGAGAGAGAAAGAGAGAGAGAGAGAGGGATAAAGTGTCCTTTCACCCACCCCTATCCAAAAGTTGTGTGTAATTAGAAAAGGCAAACCCTAGCCCTCTTCATCTCCACCTGGGTCAGCAGAGGTTATGCTGTTTTGTTCTTTCATTTAAAAAAAATATGTTATCTGTTTTAAAGAACATTATAAATCTCAGTCTAGGAAACCGGATACTCCTGGTGAAGGATAAGTTTCAAAGTATTAACTATTGCTAAGCCAACAGCAGTGATTTCAATGACTCAGGTCAGGAAGGTGCTTAACTGGTTGACGACTCAACTCCGCCCAGGGTCTTGCACCATAGAAGACTAGCAGGAAAGCATGTGTCAAATGGTGTTAGGACGAACCAGTTGTTTCCCTTGGGGCACAGCCCCAAGGAAATAGAATGGCTGCCAGATGTCTCTGGTCCTAGAACATGAGCATTCAGGGGATGATGCAATGGAAGGAAGTTTGGAGACTGAAATCCTTTTAAAGGCAATGCTTTATTTGATAGGAAATGATAGTATAATAAGTATAACTTATTATAGCTGAGGCCATAAATTAATAGGCAGGGAGAATTAAAATTATTGTTCTTGCAGGGCAACTTCCTGGGCCTGATGACATGGCTATGGCCTGCGATATATCTGGGAGTTTGGGGGAATGTGACATGAAAACCTGTGGTACTGGCAGATGCACACTGCACCCCAGTCTGTCCACTCTGGGATGTCTGGGTACCATCCTCAGCATTTGAGCTGAGGGGTTGGAAGAAAGAGAAGTACAGGGGTTGGTCCTCGAAGGTCTGGTCTCTGGTAGGTCTGGGGAAAGAGCTGCATCAAGAAGCCTGATTCAGCCCAAAGGCATCAGGGTGTCTGAAGACCATGATGGTACTGATTGGACCTTTCCCTGGGCTCACTGTCGTCTGTCTGGGCTTGGTGAGACTGCCTGTCATGTACTGGAGGCCTCCTTGTGTGTGCTGCGTGTGGCATGACTTTTCCTAAGGGCATTCCCTTTTTCACCGTGCCATTGCTCTGTTCTCGCACAGTCCCTCTCCATAGTAACAGAAGCTTCCACTGAGTTGACACCTCAACCCATTAAGCTTAAGTGCTTTTCAAAACATTTTATTATTGGTTGAGTGTTTGTGAAGCAGCTTACCTTGGACTCCAGCTGCTTCAAGAGGTTTGTGTCTGTCTTGTATTCCAGATGAGCTACACCACAAACCCAGCACATTCCAGCACCCTCGTTTCTATCCCTCCCTTGCCTCTCTTGCCAAGCAGCAAGATGCCCTTCATGAGAAGGCCATGAGAAATTTTGACTTCAGTTTTTTGTATCATTACTCAGTTGATTTAAAGATGACCATTGTGTGTTACATTGATACAATCTGCCCACCTGAACTGGGCAGTGAGCACAGGAGTTGAGAAGTGATGGGGTGAAGCTTGTCGTATTGCTCTATCCAGTGAAAAACCCAATGGATCATGTTCTCCATCCTTCTTGAGACCCTCCCAATATCAGGTTCTCTAACCTCTGTTGGCAGCCAAGTAACTGTGTCTGCATTTGTGTTGCAATCATGATGTGCTAGTTTGGAAAATTTGACCCGTTTGTAAGGTATCTTCAGAGACCCATTTTGGTTTGTGTGCGTGTTGTGTGTGTGTGGGAGCAGGGAGGGAGGATATGTATTAAAAATCAAAAAAGGCTTGATAAATAGAGAAACTAGATGAGCTACTGATTGCAACAGAACAATGATAGGTTCTGTTGCAATTTTCTTTTTCCATATAACAGGATTTGCAATATAAATACTAATGCATGTAGCCAACTTGATAGGTAGTGAAAGCAAATACTAGAATAGAGAACTATATGACAGAAAACCACATATTCACAACAGGTGAGATAAATACCATTCTTGAGAAGATTTTGAATTTAGCCCCTGGAAAGAGAATTCTAAGATAGTGGTGGCATCTAATCTCAAGGTGGGTAGATAGTGGTGAGATGACTAATCATGAATGATTTTTAAATCAATCCGTGGTTAAACATAGTGGCTTCAAGTCACCTTGCTGCTTTGGGCTGTGGTGGGGAAAAGTCATTGTGGTGAAACAGAGTGCAAGACAGGAGGCACAAAGCTCTCATTTCTTGCTCTACTCCCATTCTTGCTCTTTAATTGCTCTGAGACTTAAGCTGCCTTTTCCTGAAGCTACAGAGTGACCCATGTCTTCCCAGTGCAGGGTCCTGGGAAGGTGAAGCTACTTCCCTGCTTCCTGCCTCAGTGGGTGAGACTCAGGAGAGGCCTGGTTTGCTGCCTTCTCAGACATCCTAGGCAAGCTGCAGTACAGTCATGGCCACATCCAGGGAGCAGACAGATGGCATCTTGACAGCTGGACTCTGAAGTCCCACAGTTTTGGATACATGGCAGCAAAGAAAGGGAGGCTGCCTTAGGTTTCTGGAGCATCCTTCTGGAGTTTGATGAGAAAAGTCTGTGTCGGGAAGAACTGGAAAGCAAGGAAGAGAGGTCTAGGCACAGCAAGACATGGGGAGTGGCGCTGGGTTGCAGGTGTGTTTCCACCTAATTGGAGTGTGGGGGTTTGTGATGGGAGCTGGCAAGCAATGCAGCATTTGGATGGTGCAAATCAGACACACTCTTCTGAAACCCCCACCTCATGTGTGGCCTTTGCTGTGAAAATGAAAATATTACAGCGGTATATTAACAACGGCTAAATTGTCAAGGTGCATCATGGTTATTTTGAACATTGTCTTTGAATCACTTTTGGATTCTCTGTATTGGTGGCAAAATGTTTTTCTGCAACCACAGTGCCACACATCTGTTTTTACCCTCAGGTCTTTTTTTGTTTCATGACTTTATAAGTGATGATGGTGGCGATGATGAGGATGAGAGCAGCAAACACTTTGAAGATACTAGGCAATGAGCTCATTTCAAATGTTAACTCATTTAATCTTCACAAGACCCCCTCTGATGCAGGTACTACTATCATTCCCATTTCACAGATGAGGAAACAAAGACATAATTATTAAGTGACACAAGGTAATACTCTAGTGAGTGGTGCAGTGGGATTCAAATCCATGCACTTGGCTTTGCCATTTGTGCTTTAGTCACTTTACAGAAGCATCCCTCATTTCCTCTAAAATGGCATTGGAGTGCCAGCCAGAACAACTGGCTAAAGCATCCCAAGGTTATGCAATGTTGTGTGTTGGCTGCAAAGTATCGGTGAATAATCCACATCTTCATCCACCTGGCCCAGAGAGTTATGCCGCTAATTTTTGTTCTTTGTGTAGATGCAAACATTTTTTGACCACCTACCATAGCTATACCACCAGGCTAGGAATAAGACCCAGAGAAACATGGTTCTTGAACTCACAGAGCTTCCAGTCACTCCAGGAAGTTGACAAGTTAAATGAGTTAGGAATATGTGATGAGGGTTATGTTAGATGGAGGTATAGAAGAGCAATAGCTAGTACTTATTAGACATTTGCTGAATATCACCTGGTACTCTTCTCAGTGCTTTTCATGGATTCTTTCTTTTAATCCTGATAGCTGCCTTGTGAAGTGGTACTATTTTATTCCTGTTTTACAGATGAGGAAATGGAGGCACGTAAGGTTATGTAATTGCTAAATGACACAGTCATTTGTAGTGGAAGCAGGATTATAGGAGAGTTCATCAGGGATGGTTAACCTTCCCTGAGAGTTTGGGAGGTCAGTTCCAATCAATTGGTGAACAGTACTTATTGAGATAACCAAAAATGGGAGGTCCTTCATTCATTGCTCATTTAAAAACATTTATTAGACACCTTCAATGTGCAAAACATCAAGAAAAGGGGTGGTGGTTGGTGGTGGGTGGATACAGACATGGTTAAGATAGAGTGTTTATAATGAAAGAGACAATTCAGTATCCAGTAGTCTATTAAGTATTTAAAGGTATGGAAGATAAGAATTTCTTCCCCTTTTTTTTTTTTTCAAATTGATACACATTTAAGCAGAGGAATGAAGGCAGGCAAGTTGGCTTCTGTTTGCACACACACAGCATGGTAGAGTAAAGGGAGCAGGTTATACTGCTGGATGTTAGTATACTCCAACTGTGTGACTTTGACCAAACCTTGGACTTCCAGAGCATTAGAATGAAGGCACAGAACATTCATTTTAATAATGAAAAAACTGAAGCTCAAAAAGTTGTCACCAGTTAGAGAAATATTAGAAAACTGGCAAATTCTGTGATTCAAGTGTCCCTTCCAACTCCTAAGATTTAGGTCTTTTTACTCCTAAGTGACTTTTTTTTTTTTTTTTTTTTTTTTTTGTACCAGGGATTGAACCTGGGCCCTTACCCACTGAGCCACATTCCCAGTCCTTTTTATATTTTATTTTTTTATATTTTATTTTGAGACAGGATCTCACAAAGTTGCTCAGGGCCTCACCAAGTTGCCGAGGCTGGCTTTGAACCCGCCATCCTTCTGCCTCAGGGATTACAGGCATGTGCCACCAGGCCCATACCTAAGTGACTTTTGAGCAATGTACATATTAGGGGTTTTGCAAGCTGCAGGTTAGGGAATATAGTACCAGGAAGGCTTCCTAGAATTGAGAAAGGAACTTCAAAAGAAGAGCAGAAAGCAACCCAAAAACCATTTTTGGGTGTTTTGAGTGGGAGCTTGGAAGTGACATGAAGGAAAATGGCAGGGTTGCCAGTCAGAGTTGGCTGGCATGAAGGAGGGCAGCAAGAAAGAGTGACAGCACTTGTGAGGTTTGGGAAATGGAGGAGGCAAGAATGAGAAGAATGTTTTTCTAGATTTAAACTTTTCTTATTCATCAATATACAAGTAATTGCCTTATGTTATTTACTTGTGTAAGTGTGCCTTGGGCTTCTGTATTGTACTTGGCTGCTGTGGGCAAATGGATGGGAAGAGTTCACTGTCATGTTCAGTAAACTGGTAGAGGACAAGGCCTGCAAAGTTGCCTACGTGAAAGCAGAATTCTCATAATCGACTTGAATAGACAACTTTCTTTTCTTTTCTTTTCTTTTTGGTGCTGGAGATTGAACCCAGGACCTCAGGCATGCTAAACACATATTCTACCACTGAGCTCCATGCTCAGTTCTCATGCAGATAACCTTCAACATTCACCAGAAGTCTTTATTCCTTCAATAAGGATCCTTTTAAAGTTAGGTCCTTCTTGCCTGCTAGGGTTGTGGGGCAAGAAATCAGAGAGCAGGGAGTGTTTCCTACTTCCTTTTAGGTAGTGCATCTTGAGCTTTACCAATAATGGAGATTGGAAATGGAGGAAGAAATAGGGAAGGAGGAGGGAGGGAGATAGATGCACAGAGGGGCATATGGTGGGTACCACTTGGTAATTCTAGTTCCTTTGAACTACATGCTTCTCTGGTTGAAGAGCCATGTTGATGTCATTCAAGTCTACATAATTTTTTCCCTTCATTTTCTTCTTTTGCCAAAAAAACAACTATGGCACTAATTCTAAGCATAACCAAAGAGCAGCTATCAAGAGGATCCCAGAAGCGATCTTTCTTAGGAATATAACCTTGGTTTCATTGTTCTTTCTATACCCATCAGGGAGAAACAAAGGCAGAAGCCCCTCACAGACTCTAGAGACTGAGATACTACAAAGCAGATTAGGAAAGAGGGGTCTCTTCCGGAGAACTTTGCCTTATACCCTGAATACATTCCCTGAAGAGTACAACATGGGTATTTCCTTAGATTGCCAGAGCTTTTTAGGGTGGTATTTGACTAGTCTATAAAAGATATTTGCTGTAATAAAAATTACATTAGGCTTGGAATCTAAAGACTTAGATCTGGCTCTTTGAACTTCCTAGCTACGAGTAAGTTGCTTTCTTCACAGTCTAGTAATGAAGGGCACATGAGAAAAGTTATGACAACACTTTGTAAACTATAAAATTGTGCACATATTAGTTTGTTATTGTTACCTAGCAATACTCAGGGACCGTGCTTGTCTAGGTTCCAGCTAAGTAATCAGAGTCTGTGTAACCAAAGGCGTGGCAGGTCCATTTACAACCGAAGGGTGAAATGGGCTTTAATGCGGGTTTTGTTTTGAAGACCTAGAGCATCCACGTCCAATTTCCCTGGGTGGTAACTAGTAATTCCTTCTCATCAGGGATTGATTATGTATTTATTCCCTGCCCCCCACAAGCATTATGCCTGGGGTGTTCCTGAGGGCCCCTGCACCCTGAACAGCACCTTCTCCTCCCAGAGGCTGAGCCATGGGGTCTTCTTAAGCATCTCCTCTCCTCAGGTGATTTTTCAACCTCTGCAACCTTTGTCTTCCAAACCAGAACCCCCTGCCTTGCCTGGGCTCTGCAGCTGACCTTTGCTGGTTTTAGTTCTTACCTCCTTCTCCTCCCTTGGATTCTATGCTTCTAACTCCCTCTTGCTTCCTGGAGTCCTTGTCCCTCCTCTTTTGATCACTTCAGAGGTAGAAGCAGCTGCCCTGGCTTCTACATTCCTATCTCAGGCAGGTTGCCTTGGGCTGGAGGATGTATTTGGAAACATTTTGACCAATGACTCTTCTCATTCTCCTCAGCATTTACTGATGTGCACTTTCTGATGCCCTGGGCACTCCACTCTCACTGTTGCTTCTATTCCTCGCTATTTCACTGAACGGTCTTGTTGAAACTTCCAGAATTGCACATTACAGTATGCTGAAAACATGGAGTTGCTTCTTCCTGTCTGGAAGAGACCTGAGTCTTGTTAGGCTTAGTTGTCCCTGGGTGCCCTGATGTCCTTTATGCTGGACTCATTTTTCTATTCTGCACTTGCTACTGGCCACTGTTAACATACACTACCTTCTTAGCTTGCTTTTAGTGTCTTGCCAAGAGAGATCTTTCCCTATGACCACTTGTGCCTAAGGGCCATTCTTAAGCCTCCACATCCTCTGGGGAAACTCACTTTGATGTCAAAGACAGCTTTCTTACACACTGGGCTACTTGACCTTCTGGCTTTGACTCCATCTTTGATCCCTTTGGTCTCTCCTAAGATTTGGGGCTTATGCTCCTCATCCCAGGGTGTGTTAGGTTTTTGTTACTGTGATCAAAATACCTGATAAGAACAACTTAGAGGAGGAAAAGTTTATTTTAGCTCATGGTTTTGGTGTTTCAGTCCATGGTAGGCCCACTCCATTGCTCTGGGCCCAAGGTGAGGCAGAACATCAGGGCGGGGGTTAATGGCAGCCAGGAAGCAGAGAGAGAAAAGAGAAAGGGTCTCAGGAAAGAGGATTGCCTTCAGTGATCCACCTCCTCCAGCCACATTCCACCTCCTACACTTACCACCCTGTTAGTCCATTCAAAGTAGGATGGACTGACAAGACTACTGCTCTCACAATCTAATTATTCCACCTCTGAACATTTATTTATTGAAACAGGATCTTTGGGGGAGGTGGCACCTCCTATCCAAACCATTACATAGAGTTTTAGTGATCTGTTTACACCCATCTCCTGGGGTTGGTTTGCTTACCAGTTTCAGTCCCTAGGTTTGGAGCTGTGAAGCAAGAGCTACTGACAAACAAGATGCTGTTAGAAAGCCTGTCTCCCTAAGAACAACAGACTCCTTTCCTCTCTAGCAATTCCGAAATGTACCCCTTCCCTCACAGCTGTGTGAAAAGAAGCCAAATGCCCATTCTTAATGTGCAACAACTGAGGCTCACGTGCAAACTGCTGTTATCTCAGCAGGAGAGCAATTTGCAACCATTTAAAAGCCTTTCACTCTTCTCTTCCCCTTGGTGTATGGTTATACACACACCAGTCCATATTTATTAGTGCAGATGGTGAGAGACTCGTCATTGAAAGGGCTTAGAGCACAGAGGGAAATGGATTTTTGGCCTCACTCTGGCCTTATAAACAAGAAGGCTTGAATGATTTTAGGTTCCTGATTCTTGCCTCAAAAGAGCACAGTTTGCTTCTCTCCAAACACAAGAGGTTGTAAATTGGTAATTCATCTCAACCAAAGGCCACATGATGAGCAATTGTAGAAGTGTTTTTTCTTGTTGTGCAAAGGAGGAACCAGACATCTGAGCGTGGGTTCCAGCTGGTATTTGCCTTTCACCATTTGCAGCCTAAAGGCACTGCCTTGGCCAGCTCTGGGCTCCGCACCTTCTGCCTTTCACCTGTGTCACTACCAGGGCCATCATAAGGGCAGAAGTCAGCTCTCAGCTCGGCAGTGCCATGTAACTGTTTCTTTTTTCCCAGGTTAAAAAAAAAAATCTATTCTAATAAAAACATTTATACTATATTCTTTATTGTCAGCTAATCCTGCCTGAACTCATTAAATAACAGTGTGTGGGTTATTTGCTGTCAGTGAAATTATCAAAGGCATTTTTCAGCTGGGGCACCAGCAAAACATATGCTTCAATGCCAACTAAAACAATAATGAGGAAATGTTATGATCAGTCTTGACCAGATGACCCTGCCCATTTTAGATTAGTTCTTAATTTCAGCACAAGGGTCATCCTGTGAATTCTTACAATAAGTCACTGCTCACCACTCACATGAAAAAGATGTGACTTATTAGAAAACTCACTGTACTCATTGCAGTTAATGAGATGTGGAAAGCTTTGTAATTTGATTTGCTGGGCCATATGCTGTAAAGGGATACTGCTGATTTCATTCCTCAGTATTTAATTTAAGCAGTATGCAATACCTTCTTCATATGGCTACTTATATAATAAAAATTAACTTGGGGTATAAAAAATACACCATTGTGGGGTTTATGACTTGGTGTGGTTCAGTTTCATGTGTTTTGCATGGAAACATCTGTAAGTAATGTGTGCGGGTCTAATTTTAAATCCCGCCAAATATTTTCCATTTAACATTTGGTTTAACTGACAAGCTTGCAGAGGTGGTTTGTAGAGTTGTTGGTAACAGATATGTACAGTATACCCAAGGCTATGGACATTTTTTTTTTTAAATGGAAGATAACAGTAATTCAAAACCTGTTTTTTTGACCTTTTTTTTTTTTCCTTTTACATTTCAGTGGATACAAACTACAGTTCAGATTGTAGCTACTTCTATCCCTTGAAGACCCAGCTGCAGTTTAATCTATTACCCTCTAAAAATAGTTACCTTGGTTTTGACTTTTGCTTTAACATCTGTGTGCAAGGACACCAGAGGCCAATTGAGAGGGCTGACTGTGGGAAGGGAAACTTTCAGGGCTGGGTCCTAGAAGCCTCTGCTCTGTAGAGGCAGGGAGGTAGAGCTTGGGACAGGACTGAGTAATGGGCCAGTGTCCAGGGAGTTCTGAGCTTTTCCAGAGGCTCCAAAAATCCACATTGTATTTCCCTGCCATTAAAAAAAAAAAAAAAAAAAAAAAAAAAAAAAAAAAAAAAAATTCTCCTTAACTCCCAGGGGGAGCTCAGGCCCTCTGATCTACCCACCCATCTGGTCAGACACTGAGCTGTAAAACCATAAAACCCAACCTCTCCATTCTCAGCTAGGTAGGGTTACCAGATAAAATAGAGGAACTCGGATTAAATTTGAATTTCAGATAAACCACAAATACTTTTGACTATAAATATATGCCATGCAATATCTGGACATACTTACATTAAAAACTTAAAGTGTGGTTTATCTGAAATTCACACTTAACTGGGTGATCGGTATTTTTACTGGCTAAATCAGGCAACCCTACCACCAGGGTCAGACCGGCTTGCTGACACCATTCCATGGGCGGCCACAGAAGCTTTATTTCAGGTTGTTTGACTTCGGTGGCTGGCAATATGAAACAGCTTGACCGGGCAGGCCGGTGGGCAGAAGCCATAAATAGCCACCTCGGGGGCCCCCTGGTCCCTGGGAGGGCCACGCTGCTCGGTTAATAAACATGCGCTGCTCGCTGAGTTCTCATCCCCGGGCTTCGGGATGTGCTGACTCAGCACCAGGACAGGCAGGCTGCGGGGACCCCCAGAAACATAATTAAACTGTTTCCATGACTGACTCGAAAATAAAAGTGTGTGTGTGGGAAGAGAAACTTGAGGGGGAAGTTAAACAACAAATGGCGAGGTGTGGAGTGAAACCTCAGGGAAACTGTTGGTTTTGCTACAAGGGAATTGAATTGTGAAACTTGCAGTTGCGAAATTTCACTCGGTTGATTCTTGTGAGAACTGAAGTTTGTTTTAATTGTCAATTAAAGCGAATGGTGCTTGGGTCCCTGGGATCTAGCGAACTTCAGGGCGGTGCTCGCCTCTGCGCAGCAGTCAGACGGGACCCGGTGTGGGCCGGATGACAGTGTCGGCCACTGGGGGTCAGGATAAGCTTGCAGAGTGGCCGTGCGCCGGGCTGACCTTTCCGGGAGGGGAGGGCGCTTGCCCCAAACAGCACGCCCTAGGAACCCAAGGCCTGCCTGAGAAGTTGATGAAAAACGCACCTTAGTGTCCTGGAGCGGCCGCTGGCCTTCCCCGGGGTTCCCTTGGCAGCGCTTATTTGTAGGGCGAATCCAGGCCCGCGCGCACGTCGCTCAAATGTCAGGTACCACATTGCCTTCCAGAGTACAGCGGGCGGCAACACTCTGCTAAACAAAAGAAGCGAGGCCTTGTTGAAGATTTTATGTAAAAGGAAATGATTCATTTGAATTCACAAGAAGTCTTAAGGCAGAAACAACCAAGCCCTGGATTTCCTGCCTTAGGACTTGTGTCTGAGCGCTTGTTTAAGGGGGAGGAAAAAAATTGAGAAGAAAAAGTACCCCAAATCTCCAACTAAGGTTTAGAATTTCGTTTGTTGCTCCTTCCTTCAGATCAAGGTTGCCTTCTTGTTAACCCTAGACTGCAGCCACGGAAAATTAGATTCCCCCCACTGAGGGATTAACCACACACAAGTTAGGGATGTGAAGGTCTTGAGAGACTTGCCATCAACTAGTGTGAAATGTTTGAAAGAAAAAATCCTCTGTGGCTTGAGAGCTTCATGAAGACACTTTTAAAAGAATCAAAAATTGCCCTTATTTAAGAGCTTTGAAGATCTAAACACAAGTTCCTTTTCTTTTGCCAAGAAGGCCACTTACTCATTTTGTGTGACTTTAATGCTTAGAGGAAATGCCGGGATTCCTATCCCATCCCTAAACAGGAGTTTTGCAACCAACTATATGATTTTTTCAAAGGCAGTTTTTGTTTTTTTTTTTTTCCAAACTGGGGATTGAACTCAAGGACACTTAACCACTGAACCACATCCCCAGCACTTTTTATTTTATTTTTTTATTTTAAGACAGGGTCTTGGTCAGTTGCTTAGGGCCTCTCTAAGTTGCTGAGGCTGGCTTTGAACTTGCAATCCTCCTGCCTCAGCCTCTAGAGTCACTAGGATTACAGGAGTGCATAACCACACCAGGTACTCCTGTAATCCTTTTCTTTAAAACCTCAACTTTCTGGTCCATCTGGTCCATTTGGTGGTGATATGTTGAAGACAGACAAAACCTTTCCCAGGAATTGCATGAGAGAAATGCCTGGTGTCTTTCCAGTGGCACAAGCATTTGGGTGGCAAGGCTCCTTGGATTGGGAGTAATGTTAAAGAGCTCTTTGACAAGCTGCTACTTGGTTTAGAAAAGAACCATTTTGAACATTCATTCATTCATATATTCAACTAGTATTTATTAAGCCCTCACTACGTTTGTGCAATGCTAGGAGTGAGGGATATAATGGTCTTCCATCATAGGACCTCAAAATCTGGTGGTAAGTGACAGTGTGAAGGGAGATAGGGAGGTTATTCTGTTCTATTGGAAAAGGCACCTATTCCTCTTTTCTATCGAGAAGCTGAGAAAGAAACCAGGTTGGTCAACATGCTTTTATAAACAGGTCGTATTAGCAATAACAAACCCAGATCTGTTTAATTTCCAGGTTTCCATCTTAGATGGCCAATTGCATCCTTTATCTGTGGGGCCCATCTCCTCTTTTTAAGTGACCCAAAGTACCCTTCATTGTGAGCCAAACCCTCTGCCACCAGTCCTTACAGGATAAAATGGGGTGGGGGACAGAGAGTAAGTGGATCACTTGTACTGTTTGACTTTATAACCAGCTGTTGAATTGCCTGACATGGCTTTACTGTGAGAATGGGAAAACCATTCTTTTCTTTCTGGAAGGAGAAGAAGCCAGAAGTTTATTTAATCTTTTCTAGGCAACTTATTTTATTGCATTTTTAATTTCCTCTCTTGCATTAACATGACCCTTTTCACTGGCTTCCCACGCCTGGTGCTTAATTACTTATCATTAGCAATGTACACGGGGGCCTTGCTGCATATTTATAAATGTGATCATTAGTACATGGAAAGACAAAGACTTCTTTAAGACTGTCATTAGTTATTCTGTTTTCATGGAAATGTTCATTAGGAGAAACTACCCACCTGGTTAAATAATTATAATTAAGAATTGGTAATCTCCTTTGCATTTTTAACTTGATCTTCCGTCTGTTTCTATGAAGTGAAACAAGCCTTATTTGGCCAGAATTCTTTCATTTTCTCTGGAATTGTCAACACAAATACAGATTCTTTGTTTTTAACCTATAGGTGCTGACTGATTTGCAGTGTGATATATATAATTTTTGTATTCCCGTAGTTCTTCTCCAAACCCATTAACCAGCCATGAAATGGTGAGTCAGAGAATAGAGTCAAAGGATCTCTGGTTGAGTTTATTTTCTGGACTTTTCTCTGTGGTGCAAACTGAACTGCAGACTTCCAGCTAAACTTTGCCAAGGATCTCCTTAAGCTCTTCCCCCAACAGAGGCATGGTGGCTCTTGGTCACTGCTGCTTTGAGTGTGCCAAGGAAGATGAATGGCAGCTGCCTGGCCCAAGTATTCACGTGTCAACCTCTGAGTCTATATGTGTTATTGACTCGGGGTAACCACAGCAGAGCCATAGCTGTGGTCCTGCCAATGCCTAGGCAAATAGAGTCCACTAGCAGTCTTCAAGTTGCCAGCAAATGACCAAGAGGCCCATTCATGGTTACGTGTCAGCTGAGCTGAAACAAATGAGGTGACAGAAACACAATAATGGAAGCATGGTCGTGCTGCTGCCCACTCCCCTCTGCCCAGACTGGTCCGCAGTGAGCTACCACCCTGGACTGATGAGAATTTGCCAGCGATAAACCACAACTGTGGGAAACGCTGGGTAAGGGCATAAATATCATCTGTAAACAATTAGGCAGCCACTGCTCATTCAGTGCCGTTTTGAGAAGCTAAGGAAGTCTGCAATCAGTTATATCTCCAATTACCATAAAAATATATTAGCCATTCATTCATTTATTAATGATTCATCAGTTAACCACACATAATGAGCAAATAATTAGCAGTGCTGTACGGTTGCCAAAATTGAAGAAGTGTTGGCATTTTAAAGATGAAAGGTTGCATTTATGCAAAAGTCTGGTGATGATAAAGTTAATATGGAAGATAATTATAAAAGTGGCTGTCCTATATTGCAGGCTGAGGTACCACAAAACTTGCCTAATTGAACTGAAATTAATATTCTTCCAAAGTCTGCATGTTGCCACACACAAACTGCTGGATTTCTCTTGAAGATCTCCCTTCAGTAAGGTGCACCGCACAATACAAGTTAATAAAATGCCAGACAGCTAGACTGTGTTCTTTGTTTGCTTGGTTCAGGGCCTCGTGGAAAACAATAAATTGCATTCATGTCAGCTGAGGCCCATCCCTTTGCTAATTACCGTTTGGTGCTGAAATGACTTCTGTGAAATTGGGAGCATGAGGAAACGTACAGCCATACAAGGGAGGCTTTTCAGAGTTTTGCAGTAAATGTGAGATAGGCCTCAGGCACACAGATGTTAAAACAGTGAATTCCCCCACAGATTACACTAATGGAAACCCTGTCAGGGTAAGTCAAATCCGGGTCTGTGGTCAAAATCTAATTAAGGTTTCTGTACTTAAAAAGAATATGAATGCCTGGGGGTGGCGATGAATGTATAAGAAACTCACTTGTTTGTAAAATTGTTAGCATGAATGGTAAGTACCGTGGGGCTGTTACCTGCGACGGAACACCTGCTTCAGGGGTTGCTCTCTGCTTTGTAGAAGGAACATATCAGGGTGGGTGATTTCAGAGGTCAGTGAACTCAGCCTGGGCCACCGTGGCCTCCCGTCTTTGGGGCCTGGGACAAGGCATGGTTTGAGGTCACGGATGAAAATGGATCCTTAGAAGTTGTCCAGGAATCCCAGAGGATGCTTTGCTTTGCCACATGAAAACCACCCCAGATGATCCTGCCCAACTGCCTGGCGCCACTGAGGAAATAGTTCTTGCGGAGGGTGTGGGGCCGGCCAAATCTCCCCCATTGGGGAAACAAAGGGTCGTCTGCTCGGCTGGCCCTCCCGGCACCGGGACTGCCTCCCGAACAGCTGCGGCGTGCAGGCGCGGCCCTGTTTCTAATAGAGGAAATGAATTTATAATGCTGCAGTCTCTTCATTTTCACCAAGCACAAATTTCCCCTTAAATACTTAAAAACAACACCCAGAGCTGGATATACCTTAAATTTCGAATAAATGAAATCTTAATCCAGTCTGTTGCCGAGTCTGAGTTGTTATTAAAGAAATAAATTTGAAACAGCAAGTGGTTTGAGAATTTTTGAATTTAATTATTTAAATCTACTTAGGGTAACTCTCATGTGCTATTTCAGTTTCCCATGGAGAACATGAATTCTGGGAAAGGTATCCCACGCAGGGCCCTGGAAATATTAACTTTCGTGTACAACTGTGGGCTCAGCCCCACAATAGCAGAAAAAAACTGAGATTCTTTTTTTTTTTCTTCTGTAAAATTCAGCCAAGGGATACCAGACATATTTTTCAGAGGGAAGCCAAGTCCTCTTCTTTCAACTTCTATGGTCTCTTCAGAGGCACTGTTTACATGTCATTTATTTGAAGCTCTTTAGAGAGCAGGTGTTCATATAGTCATTCACTGAAGGCTGTTAGGGAGCATAAAGAGAAATGATAACTGGTATAATTTAAGTGTCCAGCAGCTAATTTAGAATGTACTCTGGCCTAGTGAGTGTCTGGGGACTGATTTTTTGTTTTGCTTTGTTTTTTGTTTTTTATGGCACTGAGGATTGGACCCAGGGTCACTCTACCACTGAGCTAAATCCCCAACCCTTTTTAAAATTTTGAGACAGAGTCCTGCTAAGATGCTGAGACTGGCCCAAAACTTATGATCCTCTTGCCTCAGCCTTCTGAGTCAATAAGATTATAGGTGTGTTCCACCATGGCTAGCTTTAGGACTGGTTTTTGACATTTGTCAAGATGGACCATTTGTTGTCACTCTCCCAAGAGGAATAGCTCATGCTCTGACTACCTGGGTCTTTTGGTGCCACATCAGTACTCAGGCTTGCAGAGAATCTGCTTCATGATTAGGGCTAGGGACCTCCCTGGCTTTAGTTCTGAGAGCAAAGGATAACTTCCAGATATTAGCAATCCAACTTTTTAATTGTGTCCAAATTGGGATAGGAAGGGGAAGAAGGTACAAGATCAAGACATGAACTGGTGACTATCTTTTTCCCCAGTTCCTTGGAACTTTGCTATGGCACATTTTGGGGTTGTTTTGGGCCCTGTACGAGGGAGTTAAATTATCAAACACCTGTGAAGAATCTCACTAGAGTGTGGTCTCACCCACATAAGGGAGATTCTGAGGTCTGAATCAGAAGCCCAGTGTCCAATTTATTTCTCTTTCATGCTGGCCATTTGATAGTAGTCAGGACCTTAGGACTGCCAAATGGAACTTTCCCACACACAACCCAGACTAACAAGAGGATATTGACTTGGAGTGATTTCTAAATCCAGAATTCTATTTTTCCGCTCAATATAAAAATCTTCATGGAAGCCAAAAGTCTTTAAGAAAAAAGCAGATCTTAGTGTGAGGCCCAGCCTCAACCTCAACTGTGTCCCCAGTAAATGCAAAAGGCTACAGAAATTCACAGTATTCGGAGGATGAGTAAATGTTTTATCACCTAAATGAGGAGACGTGAAGTTAGATTAGGGGTTTCCCCAGGAAGTACAGACCAGTGGCCAGCAAAGGCTTATAATTCCAGAGTTTCTGGGTTTATGCTTTTAATAATAGAAGCATAGACTTATAGCTAATTCTGGGTATTTTAAATTTTTAAAAAAGTCTCCAAACATTTATGAAACAACTCTTCTTTTCTAGGTGCAAGGCAGGGTCCAGGGAATTTAGAGAGGAAAAGTCATAGTTCTTGCTCTTGGGGGGCTCTCATTTTAACTGGGAGAGTAAGTTCTCAAAGGCATGAATCAAACTCCATGTAGCCAAATCTCTGCATCATTACAATGCCTAGCATGTAGAAACCCAATAAATGATTGTTGAATGAATGGGTTTGTTGAAAAGGGAGTGTCATGCTTCCTGTCTATTTCTAAGGAGTTATTGTGTGAGTTAGAAGTGAACATTTATAACTCATTTTATGCCCCTACATGCTGTATAAGTACAAATTATTAAATATCATCATAATAAACAAGGGTCCTAAGCAGTCAATTACATTTTTTATGAAGTTAGTGACATTTAGATTCTTTTGTTGGGCAGATGGTATAATATTGCACCTGTTGGGAAAGCCAGCATTTTGGGAAGGGATATTAATTCAGAACTATTTATAATATAGCACAACATTGGCTTCTTAATAAGTGTATTTGTATTGTTTCCTAAGGAAGTAACACAGCTGAACGCTCTCTTTGAATTGGAGCTTGTGAAATGAAAAGACCATCATTTCTTAAAGTTCCATTTACTATGCATTTCTGCACTCTCTGGATTGGTGTTTAATCCCCAATTTGTTCTCAGCCTTCTCTCTCCTCACATGTGTCTCTGCTCTGTGTCTTCTCTCCTCCTCGTCCCCCTCTCATCCCTGTCTCCATCTTCCTCCCTTTTCTGCTCCTGTCAAATTTCCATTCCTCCAGGATGCCCCTCAAACCACTTCTGAGCTCAACTGAACTATGGTCTTTGGGGTCTCCAGAGCTGCCATTTCTGCCTGAATTTCTAAATTTTCATAATCTACTCACCTCCCACTGTGTTGGTCAAGAAGCTCTGCAGCAGCAAGGCTTCCAAAGTCATTGTCCTGAGTCGTGTTTGTTTCTTGAGTCTTTGCTTTGGTTACTATCTTTTCCTTCTGTTATACCTTTTTAAACTCCAGGTGTTCATTGACCATCTCCTCTTTGACTTTGTTCTTTGTATCTTTGATTTTCGCTGCTTTTCAGCTCCTAATATCCACAATTTACCAACTCTTCCCTGTAATTTAGTCCTAACTTCCCATGTAAACCCTAAGCTTCTTATAGCTAAAAGAAGCTAGAGTACTTATTACATGCCAGGCTCTGTGTTGAGGTGCATGCATTATTATTCCATTTACTCTCCATGACAACTCTCTGAGGTAGGCATTTTTTTTTTTTTTTTTTTTTTTTTGCCATTCCATTTTACAGATAAGGAAACTTGGGCCCAGAGAGCATGCCTGAGTTACCTGAGATCATACAGTTATTGAGAACTAGAACTGACCACTGCAGTAGTCACTACTTTGTACCCACCCAAAACCCACTTGAGAATTGAAGGCTTTACTCCTCCAGCTGCTGGGAGTGTGGCTGGCTGGCAGCCCTCAGCTGTCAGCCTTTTCTGCTAATTGCCTTCTGGTAAGAGAACCTCTTCACCCCACATCACACTGCCTTTTCTGGGGTAGCTTGTATCCAAAGACTGGTGTTGCAGGGGTATAAAGCTCTGCCCTCCTCACCCCAACCTAGGACAACTCCTAAGTTCAAACCAGTTTCAGAGGTCTCTCAGAGGTTGGCTGAGACCTCTTCTGTGATTATGTCATAACCCAACTTCTCCTTTGGCCCAGTTTCCTTTCCTTTGCTTTCCTTTCTACAAATGATGGTTCCTGAGAGCATGCACTAATAAACTTTCTTCACACAAATCTTTGATTCAAAGTCTGTTTCTCAGGGAAATTAACCTAAGCAGTTGGTGGTAGAAGTATCCTGAGAAGGTGATGCTAAGATGGGATTCTAGTGTGGGAGCATCTGTTAGGCACTGGTAATGAGGACCCTATTGTGGGGGTAGGTGGAGCAGAGATAGATCCTGGCACAAGGCAACTGCGGTAAACTGGAATATTATGCTGGTGGAAGGCAATTCACTAGTTGGTGAATATATTGGGCAATTGAGAAATACAGGGAAACAGTATTATAATAATGGCATTGGATGGCTATTACTAGGGGAGCAATTAATGTTTTGGAGAAAAGAGGTCAATTAATTAGCAATTAATATAAAAGCCAGAAGGCCTTACTGATTGGATATCAAATGAACCCCATCTTCTGTAGTTAGGAGGTAGAAAAAGTGGACACCAGGGCCAGAACTTAAGATTGACAGAGTTCCAGGGGAGGTTGAGTGCTAAACATAGGAAACTGTGCTATGCCAGGCCAGGTTCTGATGAAGAAAGAACCAGATCTTGAGATATTAGGGTGATATTTGAGCTGATGCACTTGAATATCTGGAGACTCCAAGTTCCCCTAAACTTTCTGGGCCTGCAGAAAGGGCCTACTCCTCTCCATTCAAGCCTAGCATTACTTCTCTCTTCCTTGAAGAAGATATAGAGGCCCTTGCCTTGCAAGACAAATGTGTCTTCCTACTTCAAGATCTGCCACTCTGTTCCCTTTCTTGGCAGCCAGACTAATAAATAGGGCTAGATCACAACATTGCCTGGCTGAGATAGTGCTGGCCTGTTGGGTGAGGATAAGATACCCTCCAGGATACCCTGGAGGAAATGCAAGATCTAGCCAACAGGTACTGGCAGGATACTAGACATCTCTTAAAGACTGGGTCCTGAGAGAACTGAATCAAGGTAGGTGGAATATAAAGTTACACAAGGGAAAATTTATTGATATGTGAGCACTCTCCTGGGATACAGGATTTAACATCTGGCAAGGATCCTGAGATCCTGCTAAGATACTACTAGGATGACTCGCAGACTCTCAGAAACTTGAAGAGAGTAAAAGTCTACATAAAATGAAGGACAAATGAATTACCCATGATGGGTGGTGGGAGAAGAGATGAAAAGGCTCCCAGAAATGAGCATGACAAAGTGATAATATTATAAAAGGGAAAAACTACCTAATGAAGATGTGCAGTGGGCAAGCCCAGAGGAGAGATTATATACATTTTAAAAAGCAGTTCCTGGTATACTTTGTATCTCTATTAGTTATCAAGTGATTATGAGGCCAGAATTGCTCATTGAGTTGGTTTCTATGAGACTAAACAAGTCAAAAGTTAGATGGTTGAACCCCAAAGTAATCCATTTTAAATTGGTAAGGGCGTATTTGGGATTGAGCATGAGAAGGACCAGAAGGCACAAGTCAGATATGTGATCAAGGTGGCTCAGACCCCAGGTTGTCACCTACCTCAGCGCACACCTACGGCCAACTGATGGGACATGTAAAAGGTCAAGTTTGGTTCATGTAAAAGGTGGAACTTGGTTTGTGAGAAGATTAGCCTTGTATGTGGGTGCAAGCTGAAAATGGACTGCCATAGCGCTCGAGGACCCTAAGGTTACCAAGTAGTGAAAATCTTCACAATGGACATGGCTTCAAGTGGTATATCTTCTCAACTCCCTTGTGAAAAAAAGGGTATTTATAAACTCATAAAGTCATGGCCAATGGAAAATGGCTTGGTCAAATGGTCTTCTTTTTTCTTTATTGTCTGTAGAAGAGGTATTTCTCTAAGGGTGGGCATGAAGTGTAAAGGTATTTGTTTCAAAGGTTAGTAACCACCAGAGAGCATCCAACACAGAAAGGGGCATTAAACAACCAAGAAGACAGAATAACTAGGCCAGGTGACATAACCAGCCTCTGTCTTTGATCACACCAGTACTGGCACAATGGGTACATAATGGAGTAGCCACCACGGCAGCGCTGGAGGCTACCCCTGGATCCATAGCATGATTTTACTCACCAAACTGATATCACTCTTAGTACAGCCAAATGTCTGACCTACCAGTATTAGAGATTATGTAATCTTTTGAGGTCACAAAGCAGTCACTTGGTGGCAAGTTAGTTACATGACTAGAAGGAGCAGCAATTTGCTTTAACTTGAAAAAAACATTTCAGGATACGATTGCCTTTCCTGTCTGTAGAATCTCAGCCTGCCCCATAATCTGAGAGTTTATAGTATTTGATCCATCAACGTGCATCCCATATTACATCACATCCCCTCTAGGGACCCAGTTTATGACAAGGGAGGTATCCCAGTAGACACATATCTGTAAGATTCACTGGCCCTATCTTCGATAGCACAACATATAAGAATCAGGTCTCCTGGAACAATGACATGGCTAGTTGAAGGCACAGAGGAGAGACCAGCTTGGCCATGTTATCTCTGAGGATCAGGCACTCCCATGAAGGATGCAGTGTGTATTCTAAACCAATAGCTATAACATGGAGCTATGCTCCAGTAGAAAGAGCACGTGGATGTAGGAACCATGGGGTGGCAAAATTGATCATCTCTCTAGTAACCCACTTGGGGAGTTAGAACTTCCTTTCCCCATAATTCTTGGTACTGCGGCTTAGAGGTCTTGACTCCCAAAAGGAGAAAGATTTCCTCAGGGGACATAGCTGAGTCCCATGGGACTCTAAGCTATGACTACTGGAAGGTCACTTCAGATTCCAAGGCCAAGGGACCTCCATCTTAGCAGTGGTATTAGAACCTGACCAAGAAGAGGTAGGGCTGCTCTTCCCAATAGAGGCAGGGAGACTTGTTTGCCATCAAGGTGAACTACTGGATATCTTTAGATGTTCTCTTACTGATTTTGATTGTCAATGGACAAATGTCACAATTATGGTCTGAGAATAGGCCAAAGGGCTGAACCCCTCAAAGGTGAGGATCTGTGTCACTCCACCAGGAACGCTGCCCAGACCAGAAGAGACACTACCCAAGGGTGAAGGGAATCTAAAATGGTCATTAGAAGAGGAACTACTGGGACTGGGGATATAACTCAGTTGGTACAGAGCTTACCTTGCATACACAAGGCCCTGTGTTCAATCCCCAGCACCACATACACACACACACGCACACACAAGGAAATACTGATAGCATTTGCAATGTTTTGATGAGGTGTAGATGTAGTTCACCCCAGCTGCTGTAGTGGGAACTGTTTTGCAGGGTGGGGCTGGTGGGAATAGATATCACTAATTCTTAGTGGCCCAGCTTCATCACCTTTCAGTCTACCTGACTGCTTAGTTCAAAATTAGAGCTTCCATTTTCAATATACCAGGTTAGGCTGTTGGATGGTATTTACCATCTTTCCATAACCTTTTCGTATCATTCAGACTATTATTCATTCATCAAGCATTTATTAAGCATCTACTGTGTGTTAAGTTTTGTCCTTGATACAGGAAATATGAAAATGACTAAGAGAAATAAGATAGTGTCCTTGCTCTTAAGAAAAAGTCACTGGGCACAGTGGCGCATGCTTGTAATCCTAGTGGCTTGGAATTGCAATCCTAGGATTGCAGGTTCAAAACCAACCTCATCAAGTTAGAAGACCCTAAGCAACTTAGCAAAAACCTGTCCCTAAAGAAAAGATGATAATTAAAAAATAGAGGGCTAGGGATGTGGCTCAGTGATAAAGCACTCCAGGCTCAATCCCTGGTACAAAAAAAAAAAAAAAAAAAAAGAGAGAGAAACTCACAGTCAATTGGGGGAAAAAGATACATAACAAACTTTTAAACATCATGGTAAATGTGGTAATAGAAATGATATAGGGGAGTGATGTTTTATGTGGTTGGAAAGGAAGGAAGGTAAAATAAAGTTTCTTGGAATTGATGCCTGAGCTTAGCACTGTAGATAATAAAAAGGAGATCAGGGTATGGTAGAAGGAAATTTTAGGCAGTGCAGTGGTGCAGAGTGAAAAATAGCATGGATGGATATTGCTGGAGCATAGAGGATAAGGTCAGAAATAATGAAGGGGTCAGATAATTCCACGCTAAGAAGCATAACTTTTATCATATGGATGACATGGGGCCATGGTAGGTTTTCAGTGGGGAATGTGGTTCTCATGTGTCCTTCAATCTCCTGCTTGCAGTTGCCTCTTAGTTTCCTGAATGCAACTGCTTAGGTGCCTTTCATCATTGTACATGTCACTATATATGCCTCTTACTTTTCAGCAGTCAGATTTACTTTGTATCTGCCATACCTGAAGCATGGGGGGTTGATATATTTGCGCTAACCCCAAGTCTTTGTTCTGGCAGATTCAAAGCTAATCTGGCTGCTGAAGAAACATCCTTGAGGTTCCCACCTGATTCAGAGGATCTTTAGCATCAGAATTCCTGATGCCCAGTCAGAGTTTTTTCATATTGCTGAAAATTACCAATTTTTACAAATTATTTAAAACAGCAATATCCAAAGGCACAGCAGAGGAAGTTGGTAACTGATTATGGGCCCAGAGTGCCAGGAGAACACTTGACTTTTTGAGATAACCATCCAGAAGCTCCTGTACACTAACAGAGCTCAGAAAGTCCTCATTGGCCTGAGCCACTTTGCTGAATCAGATGAACTCACTGATAATGCTGAAGACAGAGAGTTCACACAAGACAATCACATAATTCTGGTACAGAATCTGAGATTTCAGCATCTCAAGGGAGCTTCAAGAAGGCAATGAACTCTAAAGATCAGACAAAATGGTATCCAGTGATGAACTGATGGACAGAGAAGGAAAAAATCAGGGAAGACCATCACATTTTAGGAGACAGGAGACATGTGCACTATAAGCTCCTGACTGAGTTAAAAATCAACACTGAGTTTCTGGTAGAAGCCATTGTTCTATGTAGATGGATTCAAATATGAGGTGGAGACCACTTTGGCCTCCTAAGTTGTTTTCTTCACTAATAACCACTCAGAATGCATAACTGTGGATTAGAGCAATCAACAATGAGCTTGAGAATTATAGTCAGTAATGAACAAGTAAGAAAACCATGCTTGTTTGCAGAAATGTGGTTTTACTGAAAACTTATGGATTAGCTGTTCCAAACAAAGGATCTATGGGCATCTCTACAAACTGAACAGTTTATATTCTGGCTTAGCTCTTGGTCTTCCCACATTTCCCATCTAGCCCACATAGGCATCCTGAATATTATTCCAACGTAGCTCAAGATGTCAACCTACCTACTATACACAGATACTTGGAATGATGCTCTGATACTAAAAATCAACTAAGAAACCATGCATAATACTGAGAGATATAGGGTATACTTTAGAAACTAGATAAAAGTTTATTATAACAAACACTGTATAAGACAGCAAAGAAAGTTGAGTGCTACCATCCAAATTGTGGGGTCATCCTTTTGTATCTTTTTATGACCAAAACACCTGTTACAGATTGTGGGAAAAACCTTAAAAGGTATTTTTTTAACTTATTAAAATCACTGTTAAATTTCATTCAAATGTTATCGATCTGCATAAAATGGTCAGATTTCTAAATGGATGGAAGAATTGAGACTTAATAGTCCTCTAGGAGTTTCTAGTTTTCTAACCATGCCACTGCCCCCTCCTTCATTTAGTTGTTGCTCTCCTTTCTTCCTCTCTTCCCTAAACCATTTCAATCTCTAGTAAGCTGGATTGAAGGCAGGGCCTCCTGCATGAGGGTCATTAGTTCTATCACTGCGCTACTATCCTCAGTTTGTAAGTTGGATTCTTTAAATCCAGTACAATTTCCATTAGAAGTTGGGTGGTTCCCACAGTGATTCAATTGGTTGGCCTGCCCAGAAGAGACCAAAGCACAGCCATTGAGTGACAGATTCTTGTTGAGCTGGGCTGAAAGATGGACTCAAAGAGGAAGTAATTGATATTTGATTCCTAAAAGATACTAGAACATGCCTTCTTGGTGAAGAGAATGACTGTTTAAATGAAGCGACACTGGACTCAGAACTTACAGATCAGTTTCATTAATTTTTGACTCATAGAAAAAGAGGTAGAAATGTAAAGTTTGTAGACCCTCTTCTGTTATTAACTTTAGGACTGGGTTTCCTTATCTGCAGCATGGGGGATAATAGTACAATAATCTCTGAATTTCCTTTCAACTTGAAAATTTCATGAAAAAGAATCACATATGACCACCCTGGATGGTTATATTGCTACTGTATGTTTTCTTTAAACTGAGTCTGAAATCCATTCAATATGAAGTAGATTAGTAATAGGAACCAGAAACTCTGGAGAGCCCACCCTCATATTCATGGAATTTACTGTCTTGCCCTGTATGTTTGTGTTTATTTCTTCTGACTCCTGGGTGGGGGTGTATTCTGGGGAAGTAACATTTATATGAATCCAAGTGGAGGGAGAAGTTTTCTCCTTCATCTCCCCTTCCCAAACAATCTAGCTTAGTTCATCATCTTGTGTTGACATTACTTATGAATGCTAATTAACTCATAAATGCTAATTAATAACTCCATGTGCTTCTATTTACTGGCAAATATAGGGATCCAGGTGCAGTGTAGACCTGGACCCAAATAGCACATTTCTCCATCTCTGAGCTGAGAACATGGGTGGGATGTCTCTGTTGCAGTACTGTCAAAGTTGGTGCCTTACACGTTTTTTAAAATACACTTGGGAGCTATAATTAAACTCTCACAAAAGCTTCATCTTCTGATTTCCTACTGAGGAAAAAACAAAACAAAACAAAACAGGACCAAATCCAGTCGTATTATTCAGGAGTCTCCAGGGAAACAGAACCAATAGGATATATACCTAAGATGCAAAGGAAGATTTATCGTGAGCGATTGGCTCATGTGATTGTGGAGGCTAAAAAGCTAGTGTCTGCAAACTAGAAAACCAGGGAAGGGTGATGGATTTCCATTCACACAGGAACGCCTGAGAGCCAGGAGCCAATGGTGTAAGTCCTAGTCTGAATCTGAATGCCTAAGAACTTGGGGGCCAATGGTGTGAGTCCCTGATCTGGGACTCTGATGTTGGAGGGCAGGAGAAGATGAATATCCCAGCTCAAACAAAGAGCATGAACTTGCCCTCCTTCCACCTCTTTGTTCCCTTTAAGTTCTCAGTGGATTGGAAGATGCCCACCCCACTTGGTGAGGCGAACTTCTTCACCCAGGCTGCCAGTTCCATTGCTAATCTCTTTTAGATACACCTTCATGGATGCACCCAGAGTGGCTTATCAGCTATTTGAGGATACCTTAGCTCAGTGAAATTAATCATCACGTAAGCAAGCAGTAAGATTGGGCTGGACTCGTGATCTTTAGGTTAAGGTCAAGTACAGTGGTGGACAGGGAGACTGCTGCAGCCTGTTCTGGAGGATACCAAGGTGCTGTTTCCTTAACCCAGGGTGAGCAGGGAAACTAAGGAGAATTCTGAAAGACTGGACCTAACGTGTTCAAGGTGCTCTAGGCATACAGGACACTGCCCCTGTCTCCTCCACCAGATGGTGAGGTCTGTAAAACCTGGAACTCAGTCTAGCAGAAGTGGGGTCTCCCTACCTATGTGCCACTTTGACACCATTGCCTGAAACTCAGATTCGTGGGTCTCCTTGGGAAATCCTGAGTGTTCTTCAGCAAACAAGATATCCCCGCTTCTAATGATCAATCATATTACCTGGAATGTGTCAAATGCTTATTACACATCAGGTTTTAGTATGGAATTCCCCACAAAATGATATTTATGTATTACTGTTTATTGTGGCCCATTTGAAGGTTTTGTAAACTGAGGCATAAAGGTTATATAACTTGGCCAAGTCAGGGAGCTAGTAGGTAGCATGGAGTTAGGAAGTCTGAATGAAGGCCCTCTCTAGACTGGCATCTTGCATTCAGCTCCCCAGGTCCCTGCAGACTCTGCTGCAAGGGCCAGTTCCTGAACAGGTGGCTCTGTCGGCAGCTCTGCTCCCCCACTCTCTGCCTTTCCAGACCCAGTTTTCTGTCCAACCTGAAGAGTTGGGGCTTAGATCCAGTTCCTTTTCCCAGCTGTGATGGGACTCTGAGCCCCCAGAACCCCTTTTGAATTGGAAATCACCTTTTCCCCTACCAGCAGTCCCCAGCCTTGTCTCTTGTCTCCTCTCAGGCCCAACTCCTAAAAGCACTATCCCTGGCTCTGCTTTTGAAGTCACTGTTAAATAAACTTAGGATGGTCCCTCAGGGAGAGAGCCGCGCTCAGAAGGTAGCAGAGCAGAAGGGGACACTCACATCGTTGTGTTAAATGTGGACTGGGAGCAGCGCAAGCTATTTCTTTTGGAGGAGGCTCCCAGGAGTGGGGAACTATTCTTTGTAAAGAAAGAGAAGATCTTTATAAACCCTGTGCTCTTTTCAAAGAGGCTTTATGGGTGGTGAGGCACAGCCACCATGGTCAGGATAAAGCTGGGAGGCAGGAGAGAGTTGCTGACTGCATGCCAAGGCAACCTGATTTTTAAAGGTGGGTGTGGAAGGTGGGAGGAGAGCATCCCTTCCTCCACTCTTGCCCTGGGTTCGATGAACACACCTCTGACACCTCTGCCACTGTTCTCTGGGGCAGCGAATCCCTTCCATTCCCCCCTCCCCTCCCTGGGTGGTGCTGGAGGGACCCCTTGCCAGCGGCTGTGTCTGCCAGCCCCAAATGCCAGCAGCTGCACAATCCTGGGATAATTGCTCATATCTGTTTCTTCTCTTTTCCAGGCCTTGGGAAGTGTTCCAGGAATGGACTTTCTGCAGCGTGGTGACCTGCAAACGCAGCCCTTCCATTTACGTCTCAAACTCCAAGTCAGCCGTGTCAAAGTTTGAACCAGGACTGCGGAGGATAATGGGTCAGATGCAATTAGCAGCCCAGAGAGCTGCACATTGCAGTCTGATTTATTTTTTTGCCCATCAGATTCCAAGAATCCTAGTGCTTAAAAGCAACTAAACAATTGCTCTATTGTACTGAAATAAAGCCCAGTTAATTCAAAAATCAATTGCACCACCAGGTGGGGCACACTCTGGCCCCAAACAGATGGGGTTGAAAACTCCCCCCAAAATGAAGTCTTGTTAAATTAAAAACTTGATCCAGAAGTGGAACAAATAGGGAGCCATGAATGGAATGGAGTCAGGTCCACTCAGGCGAATTCTTTCTTTTCCCACTCTTTTCCCTTCTATAAAGAAGAAAAAATTCATGATTCCACTTTCATCAATGTTAGCATCTATGCAGAAACGCAGCCATCCACACTTTGCAGTTCAATGTGTTACTTTAATTAGTCTGAAAATTAAAGGGCAACTCTGGGCCAATGTGAATGATTATGAAAATACATGTGCATCCCATGCAATCCTCTCGTTTAATTAAAAGTCTTGTAAACTATATGGCTCACTTTAAGTCAGTCGAGAGGTATAACAACTCCATTTTAAATATCCACTTAATATTTAACAGGATGTGAGGAACACACTAGCATACTGGCCCTTCTCAAGTTTCACTGTCTGAAAAATTTCAAAGCTGACCCAAGTCAACCTGAAAAATGTTTAACACCCTGGGCTTGAACACAAGAAACTCTGTGATGAACAGACATTCAATTACATTTTTTAAAAGTGAGAAGCATTTTTGTAAAATAGCGACTCTGGAAACTAATTGGCAGCCGCAAAACTAGTGAGTGAAGGCCAAAGCTTGTGGGGAACTTTTACTACAGTGACACGACTCAAAGAAAATGTGAATAAAAGGCATCTTTGTTTCCCAGTCAAATTAGCTGATTAAGAAAGAAAACATCTTAACGTGTTTTTAAAAGTAGAATTAATTATTTATACGAGAAAAATTAAAGCTGGATTATGTGAATTCTACTCCATGTGTGAATTGAATGGGGCAGAAATAGTAATCCTTGTGGATCCATGTCCTAGGTCATTAAGCACGACTAAATATTAAGTTGTTCCAGTTATTGAAAAAAATATTGCATTCGGTTTGTACATCGCGTTTGCCCATTTTGATTTTCAAAGTCTAGATTAGTTATGGTACAGGTTGGAAATGTGATTCAGAGCAAGAAAACGGCTTCATATAGGCTGAGTAAGGACAGCTGAAAGGAAGAAAACACCCAGCTATACAAAGATTGAAGCCTACTCCTGGGAGAACACAGACCTTTGCTCCTCAGGAACCCAGGAAAGATTCACAGACAGAATTCAAACAGGCCAGTCTTTATTTTGCTAATGGGCGAGTTTGGAACACGAAAACAAGACAACCTAAGTTATTTGTTAGACTCAGAAAAGTAGTGGGCAGGTGACCTTTGACATTTCAGGCCCCCACATCTCAACCCAAGCCCTTCCGCCCTGACCTCTTAACCTTCCAATATCCTGAAGCTGGCTCTCCCCAAACCAAGGCTGCAAATTATCTTTGCCATGTGGGTAAACATTGGCTGGGTCAGTGTGTTTCAAGGTGTAGTCTAGGACCACCTGTACCAGAATTCCTTGACAAGCTTTCAAAAATAAAGATTCCCGGGCTTCCAGAATGACTAGGTTGAATGGGGATGGGGCCCAGGATTCCACATTTTCAATGAATTCCCTAGGATTCTGTATGCTGCACCAGGGTCTACTTAGAGGTTACTGGAGTAAATATCACCAAGTTTCTTTAACTGATTTCCTTTAGTGAAAGTCATTTACTCAAATATGAAAGTCTGTCCACAAATCCCTCTTTAAAGAAAAAAGAGTCCTCCAGCCATTTCCTTCATTTCTCAGGACAACTCTTACCAGAGGAAGTATAGGAATTCTTTGTCCTTTAAAATAAGTCCAACGAGTACTTGAAAAGTCATTTGGCAAGAGATGAGGGATGAGACAAAGGGGGAAGATTAATGGTGAACAGAATCAGAGTCCTTGCTAAAATAAAAATGGATTCACACCCAAGTTCTTACGAAGGGTAAGACATATGGCAGCTCGTGGGAAGCGAGCGTGTTTAGTAGAGAGGTCCTGCGGCAGAGCCGTGTGATGTAGGGGACAGCTTTCCCAGCCAAAAACAGAACATCACATGCCATGGGGAGATGCACCATCCCTCCTATGTGATGAGAGAGGCAGACTTGCTAGAGAAATTTGAAAAACTATTGTCTGAGTGTCTTTAATAAGGTTTTCAGAGTCCAGATGATCAGGCTCAGAGGCTTAGACCCCGCCTCTGCTTTTATCTTTGAGTTTCACCTGACAGCCCACCATTTTCTATGACTGTTTATGCGAGCCTCTGCTGATAGTTAAAGGTTCCTCATTTATGAAATGGAAGCCACGATTCTCCCTTATTTTTAAGGAGAGCAGAGAAGGGCTGACCACTGGAAATTGTGGGTCTGAGCCTCAGCTACAAACACTTTGTTCATCTATATCCTCTTTTGAGCTTCTTAGTTTTTACTAGAAAATGCTACACCCGGAAAAAAATTATTTTCTTAATAGGAGGTAAGGGCAATCCATTTGTATTCTGTAATCTATTACGTACCAACCTGAAAGTAGCAAGTACCCAATAGAGTGCAGGATTCCATTTCTAGAATTCATTCAAAACTGTAAGCACATAGGACATTTATAAATGTGGCTCTTATTATGCTTCCAGTAGCAGTGAGAGGAGTTCAGTTTTTCTGCATGGAAAATCGCTGCTTAATAAGAACTTTCCCAAACTCATGTCCCCTTTGAGATAAAAATTTCCACACTAAATTTCATCACCCTACTAGAATTTCCTTTGGAATGTTTGTGCTAAATTCCTCTCTCCCTGATTGAAATATACAACACAAAAATCTAATTTCAAAACTTAAAAACGAATGCACCAAACTGCACAGATAGATGGAATGACTTGGAAGGAAACTTGGTGGGGTGCAGGGGGAAGCAAAGGATATTTGGGGAAATGAATTAAAGTCCCCCAATAATTAAGAAGTGATTTACTTGGCACATTGGGAATTTGGAATGCTTGGGCAGTAGGATAGTATATGACTTCATTATATGCCATGGGCAACCCCAGCAATTCAGTTTTGCTATAAGAGGTTGCTTTTTTCTTTTGGTATTTCCTGACTTGGTGTGTGTAGTTGTGAACTTAATTAACACACTAGTGATTCTACACCCTCAGGGGAAAATGGTAAATTTTGTAAAATGTAAATAAAGAAAAAAAAAAAAAGGGAGGGGGAGGCTCTTTTCTTCCTGTTCAGAGCTGTTTTTATTCTCTTATTTTATGCATCAGGAAAAGCTCCATGAAGCTATAGGAGTCCAATCCTCAGAGCCACCAAGGCACAACACCCAGGGATTCTTCTAGGTCATTGTTGCCTGGCATGGACCATCCTAACTGCTTTTGTGTGAGAGACAACAAGGTTAACAGGTAGCAGAAGTTAGCCCTTTCCATGATAACAGTACATCTTATGTGCCTTTTTTTTATTATATTGCTCTCATTTGGAAGGAGCTTGAACAATTCCCTTTTGAATCAAGCCCTATAAAATTGATCAATATCATTATTTTCACGAGGCAAGTTTAAACCAATAAAGTTGTCTTGCTTCGTCCCTTTTCTCTCCCACCCACCCTCTTAAAAAAAAAAAAAAAAAAAAAACCAAGGAGAGTTACCACTTTGGCGTGTAGCTTGAGTGTGAAGCTCTGGTATGGAAAAGTCTATGAAAAGATGACATTTATAGATGGGTACATATATATTTAATTTCTTGTGTGTGAGTGTGTGTGTATATATATTTCTACTTCTGTTCATCGAGGATACAACATCATAATTAAGGACATTTTACTTTATCCAATGAAGAGTTTTTTTCAGTTCTCTTTAATTGGTAATTTAATTACAGAGTTAATTAGGAACATAGTGGGTGTTGGGACTATGATTGTCTTTAAGTGGAAAGTCTTACCACTCACAAAGCAAGGAAGTTTTTAAATTATGGAACACTTAAATAATGGATTAATAAGTCAGTAAATACAACTGTATGAAGGTAGATCATTCATATGCCCTTCAGCTGGCAAAATTCTTAATGCGAGCCTGATCTATTCCACTAAGTAATTACCACTCTGCTTTTCCAGCATACTGGGGGGTCTATGCTGAGGCCCCAGGGAATTTATGTGCTAAACTCTAGGGCTGAAATTCCTGGACCAGAGCTGGGGCAGAAGGTGGAGCAGCTGAAAGCTGTTTGGGAGGAATACCGTCCAGCACTTAGAGCATACGGGAATTCTGTTGCTACCCTCTGCCGCTCCTGCGTACATGGAGAGCAGCAAAGGAAGAACTTCCTTCTTTGCCTCAGTTACTCTCCACCTGTGCCTTCTGAAGCAGACCCCTGTACATCAAGACAACAGAGCAGGATCAGAGGTGTTAGAAGGATAGACTTGGGTAGGAGTGGCTTTGGCACATACCGGGTTGGCCCTTTAGATCTTGGGCCACTAGACATTTAAGGCTAGAGCAGAGCAAGCAAATCTATTCCTTTTTGGAGGATTGAACTTGGACCAGGTACAATGGGGGAACTAATAATCAAAGCAGAACATAGCTCTTGTATTTTGAGAAGACTTATCATTGACATGTTTAGGGAAACATTATTTATTCATTCATCAAACATTTGGTAGTATTTGTGTGAGGGGCTACCAGATGCAAGATACTCATAAAAAGGTAGGAGTGACAAATGTAAAAACATTATCTCTTTAAGTACAAAATACAGGGAATTCCCTAGAGGACCGATTTCCATAAGTGCCTTAGAAAAACCTAGACCACAATCCCATTCTCTGGGCCTCTATCTTGGAAGATCCTATCAGGAAAGTTGCAGTCCCAGAAAAGCCAGCAGTTTGCAATGGAAGCTGCTCAAGGCAATCCAGGTTCAACGGGTGCATTTGGTGAGTGAAAATTTCTCAGTTCTCAGCAGTAACTACAGGAGGAATGCAGGGAGATAAGAGGTAGCTGGGGTTGGTGAAATCCACAGATAATCCCTATACCAGTTGCAGCCAATACCCCCATTCACATCCATTTTCCCCAAGCCTGGGACCATACTTAACTATCCATGAACTGCTTTAACTTGAGCTTTGCTGCTGTCCTTCTGCTGCCCACAGCATGACCAAGGAAGGGTTGGAAGGGCCACCTTGGGAAGAGGCACACCCCAAAGCTGGGCTCTGGCCTCTCCTAGGTCAGCTTCGAGCACCCAGCTTCCTGAGTCCTACCCAACACGGCAACTTGAAAATGAAGGCAAAAAGAATTCTTAGCCTCCCCCAAAGAGTTACTTTCAGAGGGAGTTTTTTTTTTTTTTTTTTTTTTTTTTTTTTTTTAAATACTGAGAGTTTAGAACTGTTCTCAGTTTCTCTTCATTTACCAAAAGGAAAAAAAAAAAAAAAAAACTTTCTGAATTTTTTTCTTTTTTACACTCTTACCCTAAATAACTCACTTTGTGCTGATGCCTCCACATCCTGGGCTGAGGACGGATCCCTTTATTTTATGTATTTGTTTGTTCCCTGTCTTGCTTCAAAAATGACTTCAGCTGAGATTCCTCATGCTATCCAGCCCAAGGGAAAGGAAATTGGACAGAGCCTTCAAAGATATGAATCAGAAAAACTTCTCCCTTTAAATATTATCTTTTCACCAAATCATTGAATTTGCACTTTCATCAGAACCTCCTTTCATTTATTTAAGAATGCACAAATATCTCTTGAAAGCTTATGATGTGTAAGGTTAGCCTAATTTTAATCCAGATCTGGCCCTCTGTGAGTTTCTAGTTAAATTGGAAACATGGTATGTGCACAAATTATTATGCTACATAATAGAGGATGATAAATTCCTCATGGGAGCAACTGACAAAGTAGCTTTTGAAAAAGCTTGCTTTCGGTTACACTAATCAGGAAAAGCTTCCAAGAAAGGAAGAGGAGGTCCACATTGGGGCTTAGGTTAGGGAGGAACTGGATAGGCAGAGTCAGGCACAGGACATTTCAGACAGGGGGACAGAGTGTGTGTGGCAATTACTTGTTGCCAAGAGCTTGCTAAACCCTTTTACATAAATCCAACTCATTCAATTTTCACCATTTCCTCAAATGCAAATCATAAAAATAACCTTTCTGCAGTATTGGTTGGGTGCTGGGCACTGTTCTAAGTACTTTATGTGAATTAAATCTTCTTTTATTTTGATACGGGGGATTGAACCCAGGGGTGCTTTACCACAGAGTCACACCCCTAGTCCTTTCTATTTTTTCTTTTGAGAGGGAATCTCTCTAAATTGCTGAGGCTAACCTGGAACTTGCAATCCTCCTGCCTCAGACTCCAAGTCTCTGAGATTCCAGGCTATGCCACCATGGCCAGCAGATTAAATCTTTTGTCCCAACAACTGTATGAATATGGCACTACTACCACTATCATTGTTATTATTCCCACTTTGAAGATGGGGAAACCAGGGCATAGAGAGATATGAAATTTGACCAACTTTACCCAGTCAGGGAGGGACAGATAGAGCTAGGGTTAGAACCCAGCACTATTCCTCTGGAACCTTCCACTTAAATTTTCTTTTTCTTTACATGTGATAGAAGAGTGTATATTTATGGAATAGAATGTGACAATTTGATTTGTATGTATGACATGTGGTGATCAATGTAGGGAATTAACAGTTCCTTCTCCATAAACATGTTCCCCTTCTGTGGACTGGGAACCTATGAACTCCTCTCATCTGGTTCTTTATAAAATCTGTAACAGATCCTTGTAGACCACAGCTACCCTAGCGTGCGGGAGACACTGGAACTTATTTCTTTTATCTAACTGCAATTTGGTATGTGTTTTCTGACTTCACTTGTAATTCTGCTCTTCTGCTTCCCAGGGGAAAAGCCACAGAAGCAGGAAGGGAAGGCGAGGATGCCTGAGAACTCAGTACTGCAGTGTCTTTGGAATATGTTTGCAAAGCTCACATAAATTAAGACATTTTTAATAGTGACCAACCTCATAAAATGTTTAACTTTTGTGTTTAACCACTAGAGACAGGATGACTTTCAACGCAGGACTTTTGTCTGTGAACTCACAGAGCCCGGAAGGGTGGGGCTCTGGAGGAGGGGGCGGGCCAGGAGGAGGAGAGGGCCCCTGCTCCAGCTGTGCTCCAAGAAATTTTCTTCCTCCACCGTGAAAAACCTCTTTCAGGCCAAGAGGGTGGGAGTGAATTCCTGGGCAGGTCATCCCGGGGGAGGCTGTTGATGCAGACGGGGTGGAGTTGGATGTGCCGCAAAGTGGTCTGGGCTTGCCTTCTCCCGCCAAGCTTGCGCTGTCTTCGGAGGTTTGGGTGGAGGGTCCTCGGCACCCGCACTGCGCCTCCTGCCTGAGAGGTGCCAGGCCCAGGTAACAGGCGCTGATGCCCTGATGCTCAGCTTCTAGTCAAATCAGAATGATCTTAATAAATCATTTCCTCTTAATAAGTCATTTAAGTGGTGAAGGATTCAAATAGCATACTAAAAACTCATGAACTCCCAAGTTTTCAATTCTCTATTTCAACGAAATTGTGCATTGAAATAGGTTGGAAATCATAATCTGGAGCTTATTTATATTATTGTATTAATTAATATTACAATATTATATTAGATTATAATATACAGTTTTGTATATTATAAAATTATATGCCTTTTAACTATATAATATATTATATACTATATTTAAGTTTTTATAGATGTTCTACTTCTGGGATAATGGAAGCAAATGAGTTAAAGGGGAAGTGTAATGTTATCTTAAAACATTGATACAGGGCTGGGGAGATAGCTCAGTTGGTAGAGTGCTTGCCTTGCAAGCACCAGGCCCGGTTCAATCCTCAGCACTGCAAAAAGGCAAAACAACAACAACAAAAAAGTCTTGTGTCTGTCCTTGCTTCTGACCAGCAGGGCTTGGGTGATGGAGAAGGTGCAAATGAGGAGTTCAGACTCTGAGGGCTGAAATTCTAGAGGAGCCAGATATCCAGTCACCTCCTAGTGGAGCCAAGGAGGGAGAATAGGACAAGTGAGGAGAAAATTTAGGACAGAGAGAGGTAGCAGCTTCATTTTTTTTGTCAAGAGACAATATGTTGAAAACCCTGGAAATAAAACCCTCAGAACAGAATCCTTGAAGCCCAGTCTTAGCCACTCCAAGGAAAGACAACAGAGTGAGAAAGGAAATATTCATATGTTCACCTGAAAAACCATTTGCAAGCACCCAGTATCGGAACCAGGATACTGAGATGAATCAGATCCATCCAGTCCTTAAGGATCTCCTGGTGAGGTGGGGTGGACACGCTGACAAGGAACACGATGAGCAGTGAGCACATAGTTGTGTGCTCTGGGAGGACAGAGAGAGACCGAGTTCTCACCAGGGCCAACTCTGTGCTGGAACTCTCCAGATACCATCACCTGTGGGACCTCAGAGGAGGCTTACATCATCCTCCAGTTCATATGAGAAAAGGAGGCTTGGTTAGGTCAAGAAACTTGCTCAAGGTATCATGGTTTAAAGGGAAGAGGAAAGACTCAGACATGCATTTGATCAACTCCAAAGCTCCTACCATTTGAGGGGTCTACATTCTGAGGGACAAAATTGGCATGTCACTTTTATTTATTCTGCCTATGAATACTATGTCCAGTTTTCCCCCTTGTCCACCTAAAGTCAGTAGTGGACCCAGAGAAGAAAGGGAAGGATGAGAGAGGGCTTTGGGTAAAAGGTAAACAGTCATACAACCTGGTAGATATTGCATTGTGTTCAGACAACTAACTGTATGCTTCAAAGGTCCTTAAGTCCAGATCCCTGGTGGACAAGCAAAGAGTCCTAGGGAAGACAGCTCACTGCGTGGTGTTGCTGCATTGTGGCATTGAAAAAGGCTGGTGGTGGTTCCCACATATTTCCTGTGACCTTAGGTTTAGGAAGAAACAGAAATTAAGGCATGCATTCCAAAGGTCAGTCCATCCTCCTGCTCCTGTTTAACCTCTTAAATTCTGCTTTAAGAGAGCTGTTTGTTTATATTAAGAACAAAAAAAAATTGTTCACTGATTCCTTGAAGGTCACCCTGGTGACCTTCATAGACAAGACACCACCACCTTTCTTCCAGCAAGGAGACTCTGTGGGGCAGGCTTCAAATTTCCTCCACCTACCACAGTCACCGGTGTAGTGAGGCCCCCTAGCTGGGTGGGCTGTGCAGAGAAACTGCTAGTAGACATCTTGCCACTGGAGCAGGGAACTCCGGGGGTTAACTCCAAGATAGTTTCCACCCTTGTATAATTATTTTGTTGGAAATGAAACCTCTGGTGTTCCCTGGCCTCATTTTGATACCTGCCATCCCTCCTTCCCCTCTTTGGAGTCCTATAGTAATGTCATTAAAGCCCCTGGAAAATGTCAGCTGAAACCAAGGTTTCTGTCGGTTATAACCTATGAAAAATGTATTGGATTTAATATGTTTGGTTTGGGAAATCAGTTTTTGTCCACTATAACCAATTGTCCATAATAACCATGTCTGTTGTAAGTGGTGTGCACTGTAATAACCCTTGTATAAAGGGTAAAATGAAAGACAACCGTTTCAGATGGCAGCTGGAGCCATATCAATATAGATCACTGCCTACGTATATCAAATGATTGATGGCCATTTTTAAGGCTTTTTCAATTCAATGCCAGTGCCATCTAACGGCAGTAAAGCACACAGTATTTGCTGATACCCTTCCTGATAAACCGTCTGGTTACCAGTGAGAACAGCTTAAGGAATGAAAAGGCACCAGGAGCCATTTCTTTCAAGTGATCCATTCCCAGTGTCCGGGCGGGAGGATAGTCCTCACTGCAGAAGATGGAACTTGCTGGAAAGCTGGTAGTGGATCTGCAGCAGGGCCCACCCTTGGCTAGGATGACTGTGCTCCCAAATGACCTCGGGCGGCACTGCTGCTGGGCAGAGGCGGGGGAAGCAGCTTTGAGGGAGAAGTAGGTCCTACTCCCAACAAAGCAGGAAGAGCATATTTGACCTTCATAATGATAGCAAACACTTACATGCACAGTTGTAAGCTCTTTGTACTTGTTAATTCATTTAATCCTCAGATTAACCCCATGAGGTCGGTATTCCTGTTAGTCCCACATTACAGTGGAGGAAGCGGAGGCAGTATGCAGAGGCTAAGGAACTTGCCTGGGAGCACACGGTGAGGCACCAAGCTAAGAGGGAAATCAGATACTCTATTTATTTATTTATTTTTTGCTTGCTCTAGGATCTGAGCCTTCTTCCACTAGGCTAGCCTGCCGCGGGGGCCAAGGAACTATGTGGAGACTTAACTGTGTCTTGGAGTAAATGTTGACAGTCCGTGAGGCTGTTGTGGCTGTCATCCACACCCACAAACACCTGCCGGTAGCAGTAGCTTCTTCTTGGGGGAGGTTGCCTGTTTTCTTCCAAGCCCTGCTTCATCCATGGTGCCAGCTGGCCCTGGCCCTTCCCCAGGAACATGCACCAATGCATGACTCTTCAGTCAGGCTCTTCTCCCCCCACACATGCACTGCAGGAAGCTGGACCACTCCTGCACAACACACATAAGTTTTACTTTAAATAGTTATTTGCATAATTATTATTTTTTGAATTTAACTCCTTCGGTGTAGACTATAAATTCCTGGGGGCAGAGATCATTTGTCTTATTCATTGCTGTCCCCTCAGTGACAGCCCGACGATGAGCCGGGCACACAGGAGAGTTCAGGAATTGTTAAAGAATGACTAAAATGAATGAAGGCCTTTGATACTGATAGGAAAGAAGGTATTTTATCTGTCTTTCCTGCTCCTTATCCAGGACAAGAAATGTGATAAATCTATACTGAAAGGATGACTTTCCTTAAAATACTCATGCTTTAGTTAAGGAAATGAAATGCCACAAAAACTGGGACCCTCCAATGTGAAACCAGGGCCACATGCCGAAGTCTTGGTTCCAGACACACACACACCAGTGTGCACCCCATTAAGCCCACCGAGCACTCTCCTGTCCTCCCACAAGGCTGCCTTCCCCCCAAGGAACAGGCATCAAAGGGGTTGTCCCACTGTCTCTGTGGAATCCTCCTGATGTTCACTGGCTTTGGGAACACATGCAGATACTCAGTTTAGCACATGGGCCCTGTCTTTTCAGCTGTCTTTTAATCTTTGGTAAATTGAACAAGCGTGGAGAACTCGCAGGTGACAACCAGCTCGCTGAGACTGCAGGGATGAAAACCATGTCAGTGCAGTCCCTAAAAGTCCTCCAATGTGCTTGAAGCATATAAAGAGAACCCTTGATCCCGGCTATCAAAGGGTGCAGAAAGATCAAGAAGAATTAAAACTGATGGTGTGCCAGAAACCACCTGCAACAGAAGGTCATTACTTCCCCTCGTTAAAACAGCCTCAGTTCTGGGGCCTGATCTGAAGCTTAATTGAAATGTTTCAAACAGTGGATTATAACGAAGATGAGACGTCCCCTGCCCATTTCATGACCTCTGCTAAGAAAGGCAGATTGGTAATAAGGTGAAAAAAAATCTAAGCGATTGCCTGAAGACAGCCAAGGCCTCTTAATGATATGAGCCACAGCAGCTTTCTTGGTAAGGAGGGGCTCTCCAGGATGCTGAAGGGATAGGGACGATTGACGTGAAGACAGAAGATAGGGGCCTCAGGGTCCCAGCCACTCCCCTGGAATCCACTTCTCTGTCACCATTACTCTGACCTTTCCTGTCCTAAGCAGGAATGGAGAGACACCAGATGCAATGCTACCTCTGGGATAATAGCTGTCCGTTGTTCCAAACGTTATTCTTGTGGTATGGAGGGTCCATTGCCCTGTCACGCTTCTTTTGCAATCTTTCTATCTAACTTGAGTAACCACACATGACCCCCTTGATACACAAGGATTGGTAAGGTCCTCCAGGTCTGCAGAGGATGGGACTGCAGCAGGAGGGGACTCTGGCAGGAGATAGCTCAACTCTGATGCTATCAAGTTTTCCATATCCTGATGAAAAAAAAAATCACAATACTGCCTCCACTTATGCTTTTCACTTGATAATAAATTGCAAGTCATATTTGCCCAGAGATTCGAATGCCTCCTGGCTCTCTTCCCCTTTTTGGTATGATTATCTGCCCTGGCAGTAAAGTCCATGTCTGAAGTTCTGTGATTATCTCAACCTCCAGCTGGCACGTTGTGAAAGTCACTGTTTTGGGGATACTGTGGCAGCAGCTGATATGAAAGCTTTACAAAAGTTCTTGTGTCTTATGGCCATTTCTGCTTTGGGCTCACCTGTCCTACCAGACACATGTTTAAAGTCTCTTAAATGATTACTGAGTTGCTTGTCTTCAAGAATCCTCCAGCATCTTCATAAAATCTCATGCAAATTTGGTCCACAGGATGATGATCATGGCGATGATGGTGGTGGTGGAGAACTTGTTAGAAATGCAGGACCCTTCCAAGCCCTATTGATCAGGGTCTATTTAATAAAACCCCTAGGTGATTCATAGGAAAATTAAAGTTCAGGAAGGACTTTAGGGAAATGCACTGGTTGATGGGCTTCAGGAATCATACTTTATATTCCTGGGCCCAAAATGACTAAGAGTTAGTTGATCCAGTTGCTGGGCAGGTGCAGAGGGTCTCTGTTTCTCTTTGCACAGTTCTAATGGGAAGGGTTAATAAGTCCTTCAACAGCTGTAGCCCTTTTGCAATCAAGACCAACATTAAAAGTCAGCAGGCCAGGCACCGAGGCCAGCCGGCCAGACCTGTTGGATTACAGGTCCCAGAAAGGCCTGAGGAAAGTGCTAGCTGTTCCTTTGGACTTTATTAAACTTTTGTGTGGTGGCAAAGTTTGTTTGAACTTCACTAAATCCTCCAAATGAAAGCCTAGCTTGACCATCTGGTTCTGTAGGATGAAATAATTTAATTCAGGATAAGCAATTATCAATGATTGTATTAAGAGAGTTGAGAGTAGAAACTCAGTCTCACCTGCTATTTCCCTCTGGAGAGTTTTGGTTTTGGGTCCCTCCCCACCTAAAACTCTGAGTGGGAAGTTGAACTAGGGAAGTTAGTTTTATTTTGACATCTTGCTTTGGGTATCTGGGCCTATCTCATTTAATCCTAACAGTGTTTCCTTCAACATTCCATACCGGCTCTCCCTGAGCTTTGCTTTCATTATTGTCCCCATTTCTCCTGTCTTTGGATTTGTCCTTTACTTTTCCCTGTGTTTGAGCCTATGACATTTGATTTTTTTTTCTACATATTTAATCCTCCTCCCAAAATATTTTGTTTTTCTTTCCCATTTGTTTCCTAACACAGATGTAACTGAAAAAGTCTTCATCAAAATGTCCAAAAGGGCACTTCTGTTGAGTCGTATCCTGATATAATTTTGTGTAATTATGAGCCTGTTTTTTAAGAATTTCACTTTCCAGTTTTTATCCATTTTCTTCCTAGACCGTGAGTGTTGGGGTTTCTTTCTCAGGTCAAGTCCTCTTTTGACTCTTGCTGTGACTGAGGGAGAATGGATGGTATTCACTTTGGAACCTAAAGCCCAGGGTGCCCAGGTGATCTTAGGAGCAAGTTCCATAATTCCATCAAGTGGCTCATTTTTCTTCCTGAAAAGTAAGGTAAGGACCACTTCCATACCTCACAGAAGTGAGAGGACTAATGAGTGGACAACAAAGACTGCAAGTTTTTTCTTTATAGACCCAGAGCCCTGAGTTAGTATTCATCACACTGAATGTGCCCTGCCCTTCGTGAACTCCTGACTCCTCCCTGGACCAGGTGTGTCAGCACATGGAACTCTGTGTGGCTCTCTAACGTGGCTGTCTTGTCCCTTCCTATTCAGGGTGAGCTTATTGCCTGGTCAGTCCCAGCCACCTTTAGGATTTCCAGTCAGCATCGCCTCCTTTGAGCAGCCTTCCCTATTTCACCAGATGAGGTCCACCACTCTTGCTGTAACTCCACTTCTGAGACCACATTGTGTCTACAACCTACACTGTGTTGACCTACACTGTGTATTCATCTGCATTGTGTATTTTTTTAAAAATTTATTTCTCTTTCTTCCCAACTAAAGGTGATGTTTTTGAAGTCAAAGATTGTCACTAATTTATTCACCAGTGACCATGGATTAAATGAATGCAAGGCCTTCTGGACCAGGTTGCATTTGATTTTTTAAAAGTGTTTTGAATGGGGCTCTCTGGTTGCAAGCAACAGGAATAAACTTGAACTTGTCCAAGTTCAAGTTGCACAACTTGGTTGTACAAATTCCTCATAAAGATTCTGGGATGTTTCATGGAACCCAAGGGTAGGAATGCAGCTAAACCTGGAAACTTGAAAAGATTTAAAAAAAAAAAAATGCTGGCATCTCTTCATTTCTCATTTTGGTTCCTTTTTTTTTTTTTATTTGCCTCTTTCTTCTTTTTCTTATTTCTCTCTTCCTTTTCTCCTTCCTTCCTTCCTTCCTTCCTTCCTTCCTTCCTTCCTTTCTTCCTCTCTCTCCCTTTTTTTCTTTCTTTCTTTTTTTCTTTTTCTTTCTTTGACTTCAGTCTATAGTTTACTTCAGGGTTTCCACTCACTCCTTTACTCCTTCATTGGATTTGGACAAATGTCTACTGTATTACAGTACATCATTACAGCACCAGTCCGTGTAAATTCCTCATAAGTATTCCAGTGTAGTTTGCCTGCCTTATACTTAGAAATAGGCATTTAAAGTTTTGCCTTTGCATGGCACCCTTCCTTACCTACTGAAGGACACCTTGGTTGCTTTCGAGTTTTGAAAACAGTTGTAAGTAAAGTTGCTATTGATATTCATGTACAGGTTTTTATGTAGATTTAAGTTTTCAGTTCCTTTAGATAAATACCAGTGAGTAAAATTGCTGATCATATGGTAATAGAGTATATTCAATTTTGTAAGAAACTGCAAAACTGTCTTCCAAAGGTAGTTCCATTTTGCATTCCTGCCAGTGGGGAGTAAATCGTTGCTCTTGTTTCTCACCAGATTTGGTTCTGTCTGTGCTCTGCATTTTGCCCATTCTGATAATGTGTAGTGGTATTTGATGGTTTTAAGTGGCATATCCCTGATGATGTGGAGCATCATGGTGTTTTTTTCCTTCCTTCTTTCTTTCCCTCCCTCCCTCTTCTCACAGGCTTCTCTACTTTCTCAAATCACCAGAAGAAACTATATGTTATGTGTCCAGGCATATATACTGGGTCTGATAAATGTTCCCTTGGTTCCAACTCCCAATTACAAATGGGGAAACCTAGTTGACTCAATCAGGGTCAAGTGTCCACCTCCGGATTAATCATCCATAATAAATCCCAGGGGAAATAGTGGAAATTCCAGGATAATAGGGCAAGAACCAACACCCCCAAATGTAGCCGCAATTACTACATAATTGGAGAGTACTTTAAATGCCAAACTGGAGATGAAATTTAAATGGTTAACCTCTTTATATTAACTAATGACTTTTTAACCACATATAACAATAGATTTTATTAAAACATATGCCTCTAAAATTAATTTCCATAGACTTTGGGAGAGTTTCTTATGATTTAAAAAAATTTGTGTGTGTGTGTGTGTGTGTGTGTGTGTGTTAGTCCTTAAGTCCTTGGTAATCATTCTTAATATTTTGTTTTAGAAAAATATGAAGTAATATGCCACACAGACCTATATTGCTTAGTTATTTTATATGAAGTAGGGTAGTGATGGTTGTCTGGCTTTTCTAGAGCTTTTACAGTTCAGCTCTCAATTAAAGGTTTATGGTAAACTTTCGATCAAGTCAGGTCACTGGGAGGTATTGGTTGGGATGGAAGGAAATGCAAAGGCTTTATTGACTCATTGAATTTCAACTCATTTCTAAAGGAAAAAATGTGCCTTTGTCAAGAAATTTCATTTTCCTTTCAAATCTGTTACTCTAAGGACCTCTATAATCTGTCTAAAAGGTGACCGTGTGAATCCTGGAGGTTGAGGAACTGAGAGTAGGTGAGTAATTGCAGATAGGCTAGCACCAATACTCCTGGGACTGTTGTATCAAATCATAGTGTGCCTGGAGCTGTGTTGGACAATTTCCCAACTAGTGAAAATGACAGTTTCACAAATAGAAGGGTCATAATGAAAGGCGAGAGGGGATCATCTACTGGGACAGTTTCCTTTGGATTTTAGTTCCCCTGTAGCCTGCCAGAGCCAATAAATGAGGATTTATATACCTTTGATGTCTGCTATTTTAGATGACTATCAGTGGATGTTCATTGTTCTTTATTGATGGGAACTGGATCTTCTGACAAAGTAATATTATTTATATGTACTTCTCCATTATAATAATTATTATTCACAGCTCAGTGGAAATAGGACTGGGAATAGACTGAGAGTCTAGTTATTAGGTATTGTGAGACAACAACAATATCAACATTAACAAGAGCAACAACATTTTTTTTGGAGCTCTTTACTACTGAGGTACATCTCCTAGTCCTTTTTATTATTTATTTTGAGACAGGGTCTCACTAAGTTGCTTAGGGTCTTGCATAGTTACTGAGAATGACCTTGAACTTGTGATCCTCCTGTCTCAGCTTCCTGAGTAGCTGTGCCACCATGCCTGGTAGAAACAACAAATTTTTATTTTTTTAATTTTTATTTATTTATTTTTAATTTTTTTTACAGATTGCATTTTGATTCATTGTACACAAATGGGGTACATCATTTTGTTGCTATGCTTGTACACGATGTAGATTCATACCATTTGTGTAATCATTCATGTACATAGGGTAATGATGTCTGTATCATTCCACCATTTTTCATACCCGCCCCCTCTCATTTCCCTCTATGTAATCTAAAGTTTCTCCATTCTTCTCTCACTATCCCCCCCAATTATATATAATCATCCACTTATCAGGGAAAACATTCGACCTTTGGTTTTTTGGGATTGGTTTATTTTACTTAGCATGATATTCTCCAATTCCATCCATTTATTTGCAAATGCCATAATATTATTCTTTATGGTTGAATAATATTTCATTGTGTATGTATACCACAGTTTCTTTATCCATTCATCTGTTGAAGGGCATCTAGTTTGGTTCCACAATCTAGCTATTGTGAATTGAGCTGCTATAAACATTGATGTGGCTGTGTTACTGTAGTATGCTAATTTTAAGTCCTTTGGGTATAAACCAAGGAGTGGGATAGCTGGATCAAAAGGTGGGTCCATTGCAAGTTTTCTGAGGATTCTCCATACTGCTTCCCAGAGTGCCTGCACCGATTTGCAGCTCCACCAGCAATGTAAAAGTGTGCCTTTTTAGGGGCTGGGGAGATAGCTCAGTTGGTACAGTGCTTGCTTTGTAAGCACAAGGCCCTGGGTTCAATCCCCAGCACCCAAAAAAAAAAAAAAAAAGAAAGAAAAGTGTGCCTTTTTCCCCACATCCACGCCAACATCTATTATTGTTGTGTTCTTGATAACAGCCATTCTAATTGGAGTAAGCTGAAATCTTAGAGTTGAAACAAGAAATTTTTGATAGTGCTTTACAATTTAGAGATTGTCCCAATGATATAATGAGCATGAGAACATTTTGTACTTGTACAGACACAATTATAACCAATGATCTTTTGCAAGCTATTTGTGTGTTGCCGATGATGTTAGAGGGGATTTGGAAGGCAACTAAGACATCTATCTGTGTTTTCAATTTGATTTTACCTAAGGAGGTACAACAAATAGGAGAAATATAAGACAATCCCAACTTGCAAGAGATGGTCTATAAATTTACTACATGTTCTGAAGACAGAAGGGGCAGGGGAATCAAAGAGATGTAGAAGTTTCATGAGATCAGGGAATTTTCTTATTCACTGAAAACATCTCCATCAACCAAAATAATACCAGGAATATAGTATGTGCTCAATAAATATTTAGCAATTGTTTAAAAGATGGGTATAACTAGTAGAGAACAGAAGGGAGAAGATTTGGGGCGGTAGAAAAAGCCATATGCAGAAAAACGGCACTTAGTATTCTCTGGAGGAAAAAACGGTATTGAAGGATGGCCACGCAGTGGCACATGGAAGACTCAGACTGGAGCCGATGCAGGAAGAACAGTTGGGAAACTGTCAAAATGATCTCACATCTAACCCATCACTGTGTCCTGTCGTCTTGATTTATCAGGGTGCTCCAGTTTCTCCTCACCTTTGTTATCATCCTAGCTTCTCCAGGATTCTTTCTCCTGGAACGGCTTCCTAACCAGTTATTTGCATTCACTCTTTTCCCAGACACTGAGGCTGGAATGATCTTTGCAAAATTAAAATCTGATCATGCCACTCTTACTGCTTGTTGCTCTTAAGCTGAAGACAAAACAGCCTGATGTCGCCTTGGGTAGCCTGGATTTGCTCTGTCTCTGCGAAGTACTTTTGAGTAACATTTCCCTTAAGTCTTCTAGTAATATACCACCTTCAACCTTTGGAACTCACTTAGTGGTCATTTCCGCAGGGAAACATTCACTGACTTCTCTAATTTAGCCCAAATTCCAAGATTTCATGTGTTCAGAGTCTGGTATGTTCCACATTACTATGGTTTTAATCTGACATTTACTTCCAGGATTATCTAATCAATGCCTCCCCTACTGACTGTAAGCTCCAGGAGGGGAGGACTACCTCAGTTTTGTTCACCACTGTAGTCTCAGTATCCATCTGAGAGCCTGGGTGATTGAATGAGGGTCTGGTGAGTGACGGCAACACTAGGAACGGGCAGGACGGGATGGTTGCTTGCAGCTTTGAGAAGGGATTCAGCACTGGAAAGAACAGGGCTTTAGAGTCAGAAAACCAGGGTGTTGGTCCTGATTTCTCTACCAATTGACATGAATTATTTTGGGTCATTTCCCTAACTGTTTTTTGTTTCTGTTTCCTGACTTTTAAATGGGAAATACCACCTAACCCCAAAGGGATGAATGAGAAAAGTACACAAAAGTGCTTTATAAAAATATAACCCTCTTTACAAATGTATTGATTTAATAGCCAGAAACTAGCAAAAATTGTGTTGGAATTCTGTTTTTATGGATAAGGAAGAAGAGATCTTGAGACGTTAAATAACTTGTCCAAAATCACCTCTCTGCTTAGTCAAAGACTAATGATGATAATTAGCATTTTTGAGCACCCACTATACACTACTTCATCAATATATTCCTTCCTTACCTAATTTTTGCACCAGCCTAAACAGAGGTTATTTCTATTCTATAACTGAGAAAACATGTCAGAGTTCAGGGAAAAATAGAGACGGAGTGAGAATTTAGTTGACCTGACTTCTCACTGGAGGGAAAAAGGGAGGGAAAAGCTAGACAAGGTCTTCAAGTTTCCAGGCTTGGATGGACCATGGTCAGTGTTAGATAAGGAATCAAGGTGGAAGGAATCAGTTCAGTTTTTGCAAAGATAAAACTGTGATATTTTAATAAGACCAATTTTTGATGAAATTACTCAAGTTTCCAGAGAAAGAAACAAAACCCTTGGGAGTTATTTAACTGGCATTTCTAGTTCTTGTATGAATTACTTCCACTTATGAAGAGAAGAACAGGGGTGTTTATTATTGTGATGCTCCTATGACAAGACATTTTAAAATGTGAAATTTATAATTGTATTGCCATATTCAGTGCAAAATGCAAATAGGTCTTGATTGTGAGTTAAGCAAAGGACTGTATGTTACTTTAAAGTGCCATCTTTTGTCATGAGATGGTGGTTGTAGTTACTAGCTTCCCCAAGGACAGAAGGGCAAGTTCCTGCCTGCCTTCTCTCCCTCCCTTGCTTCCCTTTTTACTTCCATTCCTTCTTTCTGTATTTTATCTGGTAAGATTTTATTCACCCACTACCTGCAAGGCTAGAGCTAGGAGTAGTTAAGATCATGTCATTCAGCTGTCATCTTGCATGGACACTGTGGTTGCGTCACAGCAGGAGGTGTGCTTGGGGTTAGCAGCCCTGGCATTTCATTCACCACAACAAATTTACCAATTTTGAAGAGGAAGGCAAAGGACAAGGAACATGAAGGAGGTGAGGGTGAATGAAGGGTGGAATGAGAAAGGGGTGGTAACCCCCAGCCCTGCCCGATATCACCATACAGAGCAGCACCAGAAGCTTCAGCCTGGCCTTCTGATAACAACAGTAGAAGAGTTAAGTTTATTCTCCTGAACCTGACATTATCCCATTTTAAATTCTCACAATGGTTTTGTATTACAGGTCCTATAACTACTACTATGTGTCAAATGACCACTTGAGGAAATCAAGGCACAGAAAGATTAAGGAATATACCAAGGTGGTTCAGGTAACAAGTGTTGTGGGGAGAGATTTGAACCCAGGCAATCTGACTGCTGAGCCCATGTATAACACTCCTCCATGTTGCCCTGGGTACCAACCACATGCCTGGGTACTGAGAATATACTCATCCTTTTTTTTTTTTTTTAATCTAAGAGAGTGTCCAAGGAAAGCAGGAGAAGGTTGGGAGACCAAATCCTGTCTGAATAAAATTACTAACCCCGGCCTGGTTTTGGAAATGACAGTTATTCTAGGCACCCCTCCTTTCCCAGGTTTGGAGATGATCTGTCACCATCCACCTGTACTTTCAACCTGGAAATGGGTATGTTCATTATTCTTCCAGCCTTTGATTTGGAAGAGTAATGTATAGAGGTGGCTATTGGGTATCTTCCACCTGCCAGATTCCCTGACTATTTATAGTCATGTTTGTGCATGAATATTTTGTACTTAACTAAATTGCACACATTGCATTTAAGGCCAGGTTCGCCTTGTTTAAAAACATCCAAATTGGGATTAAGTATTCAGGCTGTAATCTCTTTAGTGAGTGTCTATCTATTGGATTTGCAGGACATAAAGAGGGTTATGGAAATACTGTAACTTTAATATTTGTATCCTCTATATTGAAATGACTTTTAAATGAATTTATAAACATTGGATAGATACCAAAGAGCAGAGCAGCTTGTGCTATTTTTCAGGCCAACTAGTAGATCCCACATCTGTGTCATTTTCCCCGTTCAATTCTTCCTTGCATGGGGTGACACACTATGTGCTGGGTATAGGACAGTACACCCCCTTAGGGTCTCTAATTTCTTCCTTCTCCCTGTTTGTAATGGTTTTGGAGACTGACACAGTTTCCCCTTGGGTTGCCAGAGAATTTGATTCAGCCAAATCTCGTATATTCTCAGGAATGGGTGGAGTGGGGGTTAGGATGCATGTCATGAAATCTACACATTTGTATTTAATTGAAGAGTGTGCAGCTCTAGTTAGTATTCTGTAAATATTGAATATGAATAATCAGAGAAGACACGTACTAGTATAAAGAAACCAATAAATTTTATTTTTGTGGTACATTAAAATAAAGTTCAGATAAAAATTTAAAATCATAGCATATCCAGAATAACCATTTGATAGCTATATATAAATCTATTTTAGGGATGTGCAAGCACAAATTATGGAATGCCAGAGCAAGTTGATTTAGGCTGCTTTTTCTCTAATATAAATAATGCAGAGTGCCGCAAATATTCAAGTACACTTAACTGAACATAATTAAAATATTGGAATATATTTTAAAAATAAATAATTAAGTAGTTAGAAGTATCTGCAATACTAATTCAAAGTGATAGTCATATGGTGATTATATTATGCAGTTTACCCAGCACTTTTGCTTTAAAGTGCAATAATAAAATTTGCATTTAATAAAAATTATGATTCTGTAATATTTGAGGATATGGGCAGATTCTATTTCGAGTACGAAACGCAACCCTTGTCTCTCTGATCCCTCAACAGATGGACTGAGAACAGACACTTTCAGCTAAGCTGAGCAGCTCGCCTGCTGCGACACACTTATACCCATTATCACATTTATTAATGCCATGTCAGAATTTTGGTTTGCCGGTCTCCTTTTCTAGTCCATGTGTTGAGGGGAGAGTCCTGGATGTCTTTGTGTACCCAGAACTGAGTACAGTGTTGGTGGTTTAGTAAATATTGGTAACTTAGGGCTCTGGGTGGGTGTCTGCGCCTTTGCTCCCAGCGCAGGCCAGGTGTGCTCTGGCCCCAGGCATTGGCCCTGCTCTTCCCTCTGCCTGGAGCAATCTTCTCCCAGATAAAGGCAGAGCCTGCTCCCTCACCTCCTTCAGTCTTTGTTCAAAAGTTCCTTTCTCCAGGAGGCCTCCTCTGCCTATTCTAAATAAATAACTCCCACCCAATTCACACCTCTAACTCCATTTGAATCACCATAGGAAATACTATGCAATTTGCCTGTTTGTTTTATGTATTTTTAAAAAATAACTCTCACTAAAAAATGCAAGCTCCAGGAAGGTAAGGGTCTTTTCTTTTGTTCACTGCTATATCCCTAATCTTCAGAACAGGGCTTTTACTTATAGTAGATGCTCAATAATAATTTGTTGCATGAATGCATAAATGAATGAGTGAGTTGAAGAGAGGGGAAAAAGGATTGCCTGGAAGAGATCACAGAATCAAGAGACTGTTTCATGAGTAAGTGGAAATGTCCAGCTTCCCTCTCCACTCGAGGAGCCATTACTGGCAGACGAGGAAGAAAGTGATACAAATGCATCTGATGCTATTCTGTGGACCCCAAACAGTGAACCTACCCACAACCACATTTCTTTTCTGAAGATCTGAGTCTGCACAAAGGCTTGGCCCACGTGAGTAACACTTGATTTGTCCGTGGGTCCAGTAGCTCTGCCGAGCCTCCTACACTAGCTTCCTCTGCCAGATGCTCACTGCCCTTGTGCTTGCACTGTGTCCCTTGAGTTCTCATTGCAGCATTTTTTCCTCCCACATCCCACAAGTCAAAGAACCCCCAAGTCTGTCAAAAAGTCTGGGTGTGTAGCCCCTGGGGGTAGATCGAAGCCAGTTGTAAATTCCTTGGCATTCTATGTTTTGAGAGGTGGTGTTGCATCCAGGCTGGTTTTGTGACTGGTTCTGACAACAGAGTATGGTGGGCGTATTGATGTGCCAGCCCTGGGTCTAGCCATCAAGGGGACTGGAAGTTTCTGCTTCTACCTCTTTGAAGCCCTGAACCGCCATATGAGAAGTCAAACTTTCTGGCTGGAGAGGGGAGACCCTGCCACTCCATGGAAAGAGAGCAAGGCCTGGCCTTCTCAGCATCCCAGCTGCATCTGTCTTTACAGTTTTCCCTAGCAAGGTGCCTTCCACGAATGATACCTGAGAAACCTAAGTGAAACTTCGAGAAAAACTGTTCAGTTGAGAGCTAGTCAACCCACAAGATAACAAGAAATAATAAGTTATTGTTTTACTTTTTTTTTTTTTGGTACTGGGGATTTAACCCAGAGGCTCTTAACCATTGAGCCACATCTGCAACCCTTTTTAAAAAAAATATTTTATTTAGAGACAGGATCTTGCTGAGTTGCTTAGGGCCTCCCTATGTTGCTGAGGCTGGCTTTGAACTCGCAATCCTGCTTCAGCCTCCCAAGCCTCTGTGATTACAGGTGTGTGCCACCACGCCTAGCAAATTATCATTTTAAGGTACTAAGTTTGGTGGTAGTTCATTATGCTGTCATAGACTATTTAAATAGCCAAGCTACAGAAACTCCCAACTCCCATCTTTTTAGTTTTTAATTCTGGTAACTGAACCCTGGACCTCATGTTCTACCACTGAGCTATACCCCAGCCCTACAGAACCTCTTTGAGCCTTTGTTTTCTTATCTAGAAAATGGAAACAGTAATTTCTATGTCATGGGCCTGCAATTAGACTGTGGATAAAGTACCTAAAACAGTGCGTAGGAGATATAACTGTTCAGTAAATAAACTTCCTTCCCTTCCTTTCTCCAGAGCTACAAACCCCAGGTTTATCCTTACAATTTGACCACTCGTCAAAAGCTTCCCTCTCCCTGTCCAACCCATTTCTTCTTACAATTCATTCTGGGAAGACAACTTGAAAAAAGTCTTCCCAGATATGGGCAACAACTCTACTTGTTGATGCTTCAGGTGGTTTGGACATAGGAGAAGGCTCTGGCAAAGGTTCTCTTTCCCAAGGATCGGGATTTCTGCAGCAGATTCCAGATGCCATGTGGGAGGAGCACTGGGATGTGAGAGGAGAGCTCTGGGGAAGGATGTGCCTCCTTGGAACCCTTGTGCTTCCTTGCTTGCCAGCCCTTAGCCTTAGAAAGACATAGCCTGCTCAAGATGCCATTCTCCAGCCAAGGGATTGTGTCCTTCTTCCTATTCAGTAAGCTTGTCAGTTTTACTACCCATCATCTCAGCTTGCTCTCTTGTCTTGGCTCTAAGCCTCTACAGCCTGCTTATTTCTCCAAAGTGTTGCAGGACCGGAAAGGAAGGGGAATTTCATTCTGCAGTTACAAGCCCTTACTTATGAGCCCATAGTTTCTTCTCCCTGGGAGTAAAAGAGGTAAAAGAGGTAGAAGTAGAAAGAGCTTGGGCTGGAAAAAAAAAAAAAAAAAAAAAAAATGACCTGCCAACCTCAGCTGATTAGCATTACTTTTTAATTCAGATCTTTCCTGGTCAAGAACTAGGAAGTTCTTGAGCGCAGGGCTCTATCTTGTGTACTCAGTAACCACCAACATTTTTTCTTTTCTTTTCTTTTTTTTTTCTTTTTTGTTCAGGGACACCCTTTCTGCTTTAGAAGATACATGTAATATCATTCAATTCCCACCTTCATTTTCATTATAAAACTGATATAATAAGATTTAAAAAACTTTCCCATACCTCAAGAAGAAAATTATCCTCTTGATAAAGATCAAAATTTATTTTCAAGGGATCGTGCAGAAACATTAGGAATATTTCCAGCATTTATTCTTTCTTCTGTGGGTTTGGAGAGTAGCATAACATGGAGAAATGAAATTCCCAGAAAATGCCACAAGCTTAGTGAAGTTGTTTTTTTTTTTTTTTTTTTTCTCTTCCAGTTAAGACTTTTAATAGCCCATGCAGTGGCGCACACCTGTGATCCTAAGAACTCAGGAGACTGAGACAGGAGGATGGTAAGTTTGAAGCTAGCCTTAGCAAATTAGCAAGATCCTATCTCAAAATAAAAGAAAAAAATAAAAAATAAAAAGAGTTAGGTATGTAGCTCAGTAGTAAAATACCCCTGGGCTTAATCCCCAGTACTGAACAAAAACAAACAAACAAAAACCTTTTTAATAGGACAAATAGATAATTGAGGAATGTAGGAATGATAGAGAACAAAAGAAAGAAGTTAAAAACATTAAGTAAAAGAACAAATTGTAAAGGGTCTGGATAATGCACCAACTGTGTGATTGATTGAAGAATAACTAAATTTTTTTATTTCTAAAAGTATGCTTTTGTATCTGTGTATAACAGTAGAGGAGGCATAAAAGACACATTGTCTAAATGACTTTTGATGGCAGAGGAGTGTTTTGGGTTTTGGAATCATAGTTGAGATGCAGCTATCAGGCTGAGAAGGAGGGATATTTTATTGTTTGCTTCCACATTCTGATGGATTAAGTTTGAAATGGTTTGGAGATATGTGTCTGGTGAAAACTTGGGACTTTTTCGTCAACCTCATTGTCATCCAGTAAACACACTGTTGCTTGCCTTGAGCAAAGCAAAGCTCCTTTCCTCCCATCTGAGAGGTAACAGGGAGCTCAATGGAGGTAGGGTATCTGGTGTAAGTCCTGGGACATGTCACTTAATTACTTGGAACCCTCATTTGATCATCTACAACACTGGAGGAATAATAATGCTCTCACAGTGAACTAGTCCCTATACAGAACTCAGTGCACTTGAGAGGAAAACGGTCCTGTGGCTGATGACCGTCCTTGTTACTGTATAAATATGGAGTCATGCTAGATGGAAGTTGGTCGTATCAAGTGAACACACTGCCTAGCGAGAACAGGCTGCCCCAGCAGTGCAGCCTATTTTCCTTAGAGCTAAGGCAGATAATTCAAATTTGGTGGATTGACCAATTTTTGTGGAAAACAGGTATTTCAAAAGATGATTTCTTTTGGCCTCAGAGTAGGGAATAGGGGAGTAATATAAAATGACAAGCCTATAGGTGATCACTGTTAAAGGTGTCTAACTCCCATCACAGTCCCATTGTAACTAAATAGAGTACTTCTGCTTGCTGATTTGTCTGCTGTGGATCCACCAACTCTACCATGAAGCTTGAAGTGCACTTGCTATGCTACCTATCACACATTTTCCACTCCCTTCTCAGATTTGGTTAGTTATGGTTTGGTTCTTAGATGTCCCCCAAAGGCTCATGTGTTGAAGGCTTGGTCCATAGATGATGGCCCTGTTGGGTGGTGGTACAGTCTTTAGGAGGCAGGGCCTCATGGAAGGGAATTAGGTCATTGGAGGCGTGCCCTAAAGAAGAAGATATTGGGAGCCCAGTCAATTCCCTTCTTTTTGCTTCCTGGACATCACGAGGTGAGTAGCTTTGCTCTACTACACACACTTCACCATAATGTTCTGTCTTGCCACAGGTCCAAAAGCAGCAGAGCTAGCTGACCATGGACTGAAACCTCTGAAACGATGAGCCAAAATAAACCTTTCCTCCTTTTAAGTTGTTTATCTTAGGTACTTTGTCACAGCGATGGACAGTTAACACAATATAATTTTAATTAACAGATATTCAAACCTCTAATGGTTTATTGAAATTAGACTTCTATTTACTTTCTTTTATGAAAAGTTAGTTTACTTACACTTTCTTATAGCTCTTTTCCTTTTCTCTTAATTTTGATTAATTATGTCATTTTTGTGTTGTTAAAATTTTTGTTTTTGTTTTGTTTTTTGATTGTATATTTTATGTACTTAGTTCATAGTTTGCTTTGAAAAATTAAAAAGTTGTTATAGAATTGTGAAGATATTATATACTAAGGAGTATGTGGTTTGACCTGAAGAGTAAGAAACTAAACCTGGGGGCTGGGTCATCCACCTATTCCCCTCACATGAGAATGTTCAGAGTATTAAGATCAAGGGAATTCTTTAGAGACAGTGTCTCACTGAGTTGCTTAGGGTCATGCTAAGTTGCTGAGGCTGGCTTTGAACTCTGGATCCTCCTGCCTCAGCTTCTCTAACACTTGGGATTACAGATGTGGGCCACCGCCCCCTACAAGGTCAAAGAAATTCTTTAAAAATGTCTTTATCTGTATGCATTTCTTCTGATCAACTGCACTTTTTTTTTTTTTTAATCTCTCATGTAGTCTTTGATTCCTTTGTTCTTTTGCTTTTCTGGTGCATTTCCTGATTATTTTTTCATGGGGAATTCATGTTGGCAAATTTTTCAGTCATTGAATTTCTGCAAATATCTTTACTTTGTCCTCCCTTTCTGTGTGCCCTTTGTATTGGGGCTCAGAAAATGGTACCCTAATGTTTACAAACATTGCAAGTCACTCGGCATGCTGAGGGCTTGGAACTGAAGGAGAAAGAAGAACTTTAGAAGCAAGGTCTTTCTGACTTTCTCTTACCCTTCTTTCTCCCTGTTCTCCCTACAGATGGGGCCAAGAAGAATCTGAACAAACAGGTCTTGCTGGCTTCCCCTCTCAGTTTATTACCATTAAGTCATATTCATTGGGTCCAATAATGGTTCTCTACAACCATACATTTCTTTTACGAGATTTAGCATAAAAAATAGATAGTTTTCCCTGGATCTTCAGGTCTTCATTTCTGAAGGCTTTTATATCACATAAAACTTTGTTAAATAAATTTGTTAAACTTTTATCATGCTAACCTTTTTTTTTTTTTTTTTTTAATTGGAGTGTTGGTCATGACCCCTCTGATGGGGAAGGAAAGTGTTGCTTTTTTGCTCCTGCAATTGAATATAGAATTCTAAGTTTAAAATAATATTTCTTAGAAGTTTGAAAGTATTACTCTGTTTACTTTTTAACATCAGGTGTTGTTGAAGATAAGTGTAATATCAGTTCAACCTTTATTCTATTGTGTGTAGTCTATTTTTTCCTCTCTGGAAGCCTGAGATATTTTTCTTTATTTTGAGTTTCTAAACTTTCATCAGCATTTATATTGAAATGTATCTTTTTCTTTTTATTCAAACTGTTCATCGTTTAGTTGGTCTTTTACATCTGAAGAACCATGTCTTTCCTTGGTTCAGAGAACTTTTCTTGTGTTATGTCTTTGTTCATTTCCTCCCTTCTGAAGTCTCTGTTCTCTGCTGCTTAAATTCTCATGAGTGTTACTGACCCTGTGAACCTCGACTTTTTTTCCTATTTGTTACTTTGTATTCTTGTGCCATATATTGACAGATTTCTTGGAGTTTTCCAGATCTCATTTTGTCATTCATAATGCATTTAATTATTCAGATTTCCCACTGAGTTTCTTATTTAGACATTATATTTTTTCATTTCCAAGAATTAATTTTTGTTCTCCAAGAACTTGAAGAAAAATAGCGCCTTGTTTTTGGTTATTGGATAATTGTCTTCATGAATCTTTCCTGAAACTAATTGAATTTTTAAGCAAAATTATCTTCTACTTTCTGATAATTTCTTTCTCCCTGAGGCAGACTGTTCCCTTTCCTTTTTTTTCATAATTTCCTAGAATATTTAATAATTCTTGAAATGTTCCCATATATGTTGTTAGGAGTTCTTGAGTCTCTAAGAGAATTTTAAAAATTTGGTTTTCATTTTAGTGAAAACCTTTGAAATTATCAATTGCAGATTGGGAAACATCTAGTGTAGCAAAAACAGTGTCAGAATTCACATTTCTATTAGTGTTTATGGTGCCATCCATGTTGTGTGTAGGCCAAATGACCTCAGAGCCCACTGCATGGGTGGTAATTGCAGACAGTGCCTGGACCCTGGCTTGAGAACATGGATCCATTGTAGTTCACTCATAGATAAGGCGACCACATAATTTATTACCCACATTGGGATAATTATAAGAGTGAAAGGAAAACTACTAATATTTGTGTAGAGATTATAAATAACATCAACTGGAGCTATCTGGGTAACCCAGGATGTTGGCCATCCTATTCAAGGTTGAGCAGCTTAGATTTTCACAGTTTTCTCCTTGGCAGCTATTACAGAAGTACAGAATTGTCTCTATTCTACTCTGCTTCCAATTCAGAGCTCAGTCCTGATAAAGTCCCTCCCCCTCTCTAGGCAGATTGCTCCCCCTTTTCAGGGAGAAATTCTTGAGGCTTTAACTTAGTGGCAAAAGCCACTAAGTTGTTAGCTGATCTGCAGGCATGGTAGGGGCAGGCGGGAGAGGGAGAGGGTGGTGCCCCATTGGTTCAGCTGTTCCAAATGCATTTACTGTAATTAATTGCTCTCATGGTTTCTCACTCCCCCCACTTGCCACCTCCCCCCAGCCCTCAGCCTTGCATTTGTTGGCGCTGAGCTTGGAACTTGTCCAGGACTTCCTGCAGCTTCCTTGGTTCTCGTTTCACTGTTGTTCTAGTCTCATGTGCTTTCTGTTATCCAAGAATTCCTCCTCTTCTAGTCTACTTACGTTGCATTCTACTTTTCTTGAACAGTTTTCATTATTTTATTTTACTAATTTTTTATTTTTAGGTGATGGGGATTAAACTCAGGAACTCATGCATGGATTTTTCCATGGAACTATACCCCCAACTCCCAATTTTGTTATTTTAAAACGGGTTTTGGCTGCGGGTGTAGCTCAGTGGTAGAGTGCTTGCCTAGCAGATGCAAGGCCCTGGGTTCCATCTTGAGCACTGGAAAAAAAAAAAAAAAAAGAGTAAGTTTCTATAATTTCTATAAGATCTTTGAACAAAGGTGAGGCAGTGATCTGGGCTCAGAACATCAATCATGATCCAGAGCTCCCTGTTCTATGACTTCAAATTTGTATCTGAATATGGATGTATCTACTCTCCTGGGCATATGCCCCATCTCAGTGTAAATAATGAAGTCATACTAAGGAAGACTCATTTAGGAGATTGCTGACTTTCCTGTCCTGTCTTGTTCTTCCCTAAATAAACTCCAACCCTTTGCTCTATGAAGGAATCAATTATCAGGACAGAACTTAAAACTCCACTCACCTTTTAGTTTACTATCTTCTTAGCTCCCGCCTACACTGAATTAAAAAAGGAATAGTTAAGTCTCTTAAAACAAAGGAATTTTTCTCCTAGTGTCTTGGATGTGTCACAAAAGAGTCAGAAATTTTTTAAAAAACTAAACATTTGTGGAAAAAGAGACTACAATTTTGGTCTGAGTGGTGTAGGGAATACAAAGAAACAGAAGATCTCTGTCCCATGATGTTCCTTACTCAGTGGAGTTGAAAAACATTTGCAGGGAAAGCTGGGGGACAATAGAGATAAAGTCACACATCAGAACCTAAGAGTAAGGACAGAAGCCACATCTTCAGGGTCATGAATTCACCTTGGGGGGTCTCTCTGTAGCACTGAGAATCATGGAAACTTTCTTAGGGCTCTGAGATATATTCTGGCCTCTGAAGAAACAGCCATAGCTGGACTGGTGAAGAAGAGGCCAAAGAATTGAGGCCTAGGAGATGGTATGACCAAGAGGTGGAAGACTGCTGTGTTCAGAATCTGGTGGATGAGTCAGGAAAGAGAGAGTAGTGTTCATGTTGTAACCATGCAGTAAGTGCCTAGTTAGCCAAAGACCTTGGGAAAGTTCTGGAATACCATAAAGGCATTTGGATTGTAGCCTCTTGGGAAGATCTGAGGAAGAATACATGATTAGGGTTGGGTGTAAGTGGGCTACAATTGTGCTTAAAAAGTGTCCACAAGTTCCAGTTGTGAAGGATGTAGAGAGAAGGATGGTGTAAAGTCTAGCTAGAGTGAAACCTGGCTAACTAAATCATTGGTGTTTATAAGAAAGTTACCATTGCTAGTTAGAGATTTGACAGAAGTTGTGGGGAGTAAAGATGACACTTTCACCCTCCCCTCGTCCCTCTACTTCATGCCGCATGGAGAAGGCCCCAGTGGAGTGAAGCAGGGCCAGTGGTAGAGAAGAAGAAAGAGCAAAGGATGAGGAAACAAGAGAGAATGTAAACTGATCAAGTGGTTCAAGTTTAATTCTGCCCTGACCACTGAGATACCTGAATCAATCAATGATCTCTTTATCCTAGTTTGAGTTGGTTCTCCATTATTTATAATCAGGAGAGTCTGAACTAACAACAGGTTGACATTTGCTAATTGGAGTTAAGATAGCTGCTGGGGAGAACCTACCCTCATCCTCTCTAATGACCTGAGGATAGATTTTCTGGAAGTAGGGACTTCCAAGCTGAACCCCAGTAGCTGTTCAGGAATATTGGAGCTGGAGAAACGGATGTGAGGGTTAGAAGATGCAGGTGGATGGGACATCCTGTGCACACACCTGGAATGGACAGATGAAATGGTATGGAGCTACGTGAACTCTGATGTCTCTAATGGAGTGTGCGCAGATTTTGTCCTAAGCGGAGTTGAAATGATCACTAAATGGCTACCTGTTCTAGGGCAAAGATATAGAGAAGGAATGTCTCTGCCCCCAAGGAACCTAGAATTTCCCCAGCAATGTTGGACACAGAAGACAAAAGTTACGGGGCATCCCAGAGAGGAGCAGGGACTGGAGTGAGTTTAAAGCAAGGGCAGAGTGTGCATGGTCCCAGGGTCCAAGGCAGGGCACAGTTGGGTGGTCCAGGGAGATTGACTTGGAGGATAGCAAAAAACAAGCTTGGGAGATGAATTAAAGCCAGCTAGGGGAGGGCCTGAAGGTCTAGCGGTAGAAGACTTTATTCTGAGGATGATGTGCTACCATGAATAACTGAAGATAAGGAGAGGTGAGATACAAAATAAGTCAGGTTTAGGGATGCTTTATTGGGGCTTGAAGAATGACCTGGGTCAACTGGAGTCAGAAGGCTAGAAGGAAGTATCAGGGATAATGGGAAGAGATGGAAGGGAGACCCTTACAAAAATAAAATATATGGACTTGAATTCCTGGAGGTGAAGAAGAATGGAGAAGAATGAGGAAGACAGTCTGTCCAACCGAAGGGACTCTCGTTATCCCTAGGAGAAGAGGCTTTCCTCTGCAGTCTTTGCACACAGGATATTCAGCCTGATCATCCTCTGGGGAAATATGCAGCTGCTGCCACAGCCTTGACGGAGAAGGACAGGGATGGATGACAGCAGTGATTATGCAGCGATGCATAACAATCGAATCACTCTGAGTTACACCTCCTGTGTCAATATGCAGAACTGGTTCGACTGAATTCAGTGAAAAGAACACCTGAATTCAGGAAGACAACGTGTTTTTTGATGTGTCAGCATGACACTGAGGACCCTGCTTAAATGCTTTCTACTTTCTTTTCTTAAAAAAATAAAACAAAACAAACAAAACATACTTTCTGTTGTTACCTGGACAAATAAGGATAGTCACTGGAGAGAGCAAGGCTAATGAGGCTACAGCACTGGCTATTCTGATGTGTCCAGGTCTGGGTCTGATGGCTTCCCACAGGCTTCTTCCAAAGGTGTGATCTCAATAAGTTTTTGTCAAGTGCCTCTAAATGCCTGAGTTCATGCTGTTGAGGGGACTCCAAAATAGATGCAATGTGATTCCAGCCTCAGGGTGCAGATTAGTAGGGGGCGGGGTGGGGACGGGGACATGAGCAAGCATGAGATTGAGAGCCAGGAAGTCTTACTGTCAAATCCAGCCTCTGTCATTTAGTGATTGTAATGATTTAATCTTGTTGACTTTCCATTCCTTACCTGTAGAATGGGGTGATAGTACCTTGGGTGATTGTGATGAGGACCAGAGATATTTATGTAAAGTGCTTAGCACAGTGATTGGCACTAAGTGTCCAATGAACAATGCCTGTGTATCACTCAGCGTGGGAAATGCAGTTCCCGAGGGATGCACTGTAGAAATGTGGTTCCCAAAGGATGTGCTGTAGAAAAGCAGAGGGGGTCATTTAGCCCAGCTTTAAGGAGTTCAAGGAAGGCTGCCTGAAGAAGAGACACCTCAGCGGAGTGCGGGTGGAGGACAAGGAGGAGTGAGAAGGGAGAGGGGAGAGGAATTTCAGGCAGGGCACCAGCAGCGCCTCCAAAAAGGCAGGTTGTCATTGTGGGCTTAGGTCAGAGTGTGTGGACAGCCCAGGGCCAGTCCACCACATACCTTGCTGAGAGTGAGTCTGACTTTCACCCTGGTTCCAGGACCCACAGAGCCCCAGCCATGATCCCTGTTACTGCATACTTGTTTGTGCTCCGTGTGGCAAGCAGCTCTACGCTGGATCCCATTCTCCCCCAAACAAAAAATTAGCCTGTGTTTGCCTTCCTTACTCATGCTCAGCCACCTTGACTCTTGAGGGCAAGGAGAAGCATGTGGGAATTGTTTTAGGGAAGGTCCCCTATTTGCCTGATGTAGGTTTAAAAACCGGAAATAAGGCAATTAGTAAAATGTCCTGGTGCTCAAGGGGCCTGGCTTTCCGTAGGCCCTGAAAGCATTTCTCTTTCATGTGGTGCTATGATGTCCTGTAGATGTTTTTTTGGGGGGCCTCATTATTAGGCCCAAGTTGCAGCTAGGACAATTAAATACAGACAGTTGGACTGTTATTTTAGTTGCCTTTGGAAGTAGAATCCACTGCCTTTTGTGCTTTTCCATTTCCCCTAATGGTGCCGTTTCCCCCTTCTCCTTGGAGGGAGCAGCTCAGCGAGGTGGAGGGCGCTCCTCTCTGGGCTGGCTTCTGTAGGGACCATGGCACCCCTCTGGATGAAAGGCTCAGCGGAACTCTGAGTCATTATCGTGATCAAGGACGAAGGGAACCGTTGCAGCGTGTAAATGCAGATGCTCTCTTGGTTTCCGTGATAGATGTGTTCACAGTGCCAATGCAGCAGTGTGTTGAATTCTTTTTAAAATCTGAAAGACCTGCAGGCTCTTCTCTCCTTTTCTTAAATCCATTTCCCCGTTGAGATGAAAAATGTAATACTTTTCAGCTTACTTTAGACTTTCTTCAAAAGTATTTCTGGAAAAGGATCCTTCATGTGGAGCATATGAAAACTGTCAGAGGATGGGAGAGAGCGAGGTTTTAAAAACACACTAATGGACAGCCATTATGCCGTGGGGAGTTCCCCCAGAGAGCAGAAAAATACAGGCTGGGAGAGGCGGGGTGGAGGGCTGGAGCCGGGGTATGGAACATAGAACCTATGGATTAGGAGAGAACAAGGTCCAGAGATCCCAAAATAAAAACTGTGTCTATAATGAGATGGGAAAATCATAACCACCAAGATAAAGACCATTGAGCTTTGCCTCTTGCAGTGTTTGAAAACATCAGTTTTGGAGTCTGTCAGATGGAGTTCAAATGTTGACTCCTCCATTTGCTAGCTGCAATGTTGGACAAGTTAATTTTCGTGTGGCTTAGTTTCCTCACCTATGAAATGGCCATAAATATTCCCTCCTCATACGGCTGTGTTAATTAAATGAGACAATGTATGGAGAGTATTCACCTGATTCTCTGGTTTATAATAAGTGTTTGATAAATGCTCTTTTCTTTCTTCTTCTTCTTTTTTTTTTTTTTTTGCCACTGACATGAGGAGATAGACTACCTTTTGACGTAGTGGCCAGTCTTATTCCCCAATTGAGAGCCCACATGCACGTGTTCTGTCACATACACTGGCACACATCTCTGGATGACTGTGGATTAGCACATTCAGTCCCATCATGGAGACTTCCTTGCACACATCCGGGTTCCTCTGGTTTGCCATGGCCTTGAGGTTGAGTGCACGTGTATGCAAAGGGTTGTGTTCCCCAGCTACATGGGATCCAAGAAGGAGGTCTTGTGACTCATTTTCATCTCATCATTAGTCACTGTGCCCCTGTGCCAGGCCTGGGAGGCAATGAGCTGGAGGTTTGCACTATGAGCAAATCTGAATCATGGGGAGAGTATGAAGGAAAATGAGCAGTTTAAAAATACCCCGTAGGAAAGTAATGGTAAGCAACATGGTTTCTTTTGAACTTCCCCAATTCCACCTCTAGAAAAGGTGTCGTAAACCTTTGCAGGAGTGACTAAGAGCCAGGACAAAGGCAGGTCTGTTACAGACATCCTCGTAACTCCAGGAGCAAATCTCGTTTTTCCCCTCCTAAATAATTCCAGAACATTACATGGCATTAACAAGTTTCCCAGGACAGGAACTTCTAGTTTATTACTTGCTCACATTGTCATCAGAAATTAATTTTGTCCCTGAAAGACAAATTGGCTGGTAGCTTATGAAGTTAAATGGAAAGAACAAGTGCGCATCTGTTTCTTCTGCATTTTGTCTCCTTGGTGTCTTACATATAAATGAATCAGAGTGTTCAAACTTAAATTAAGATCTTTGGCTAGATAAACAGTTAAAACTGGTTCCCATAGCTACCTCTCACACATAGCTGTGATTGCATTATAATCCCCCAGTAATCAGCTCTAAATGAAAGAAAGATGATAAGGGTGCTCTTTTCAGTTTTCAGTACTGATTTTTATTAGCTCTCAATCAGTCCGGGACTGCTCTGTCTTTCATCACATTGTGGTAGTGTTTGTAGAATCATTAGAGTAATAAAGTGTAAATCTTACTGAGGTGCATTTTTCTTGAGGTGTTTTATATAACGAAAACTCTGAAGATTACACTGGCTGGTACAAGAAAGATTTGTTTCTGCGACGAAAGTAAGAATGTAATGTATGCTATATTCATTTAATATTTACCAGAGTCAAAGCCTAATGAATTATCCGGCTTAGGTAAAGCAACTGCCACAAAAAAACCTCTTGGACTTGAACTGCCAAGTATTGCCATAATATAGATTTGCATGTATTTAGTCACTTCCTAATTTGGCTTGTTATCCTTCTCCAACACTCTTTCAGTGGAAAGCCCTCACATCTACAAAAGCATTACCCACAAAACCGCAAGCTTTGCTATTCCCAATGTGATTTCTTTAGCAAACTGGTGTAATCCAATAAAACATCATGTCACACCAACATTGAAGTATTTATTGCGGAATAAATTTCTGCTTAAACAAGTGAACTTGCCCTCTTCCTTCTCATATATTACAGTGACCAGTCCTCTCAGCTTCATTTGGGCTGGAGATGGTTCAGTGGGCAAAAGTGCCAACCAGACATAATGGCTCTCTGATGCCTCTGTCCATTTGTTCTGGGTTTTTCTAGGTCCATCGAAGAGATGGTAGTATGGAAGGGAACTTGACTGACTTTTCCCAAGTGTTGTAAGATTTTTCACAGATTTTGCAGGTGTGCTCCACGTTTGCAATTAACAGAATGCTTAATCCTGACGTGTCTTTCCTTTCCCATAGGCTTTATTGTAGCTGGAATATGTGACAATGCATCATACCTATAAAATGCCTTCTTGTTTTAAATGTTGGATTTATGCTTATATTAGGCCGAAACTGTCCCTATATTTTTAGTGACAGACATTTACACTCATCCACAGGGTAAGAAACAATATAATGTAGCAGTATGTAGTCTCTGTAAGAGTTTACAGAATCATAGTGGTTTTATATTTAATTTTGTTACTAATTTTTAAAGAAAGTTTTTTTTCCCTGAGATAATTATTATAGTGCCTGTGCCCACATGGTGATAATGTGCATCTTTGTAACAAGCAGAGTGTAGGATTCAGGTAACCAGTTGGGGTGGGGTTGGGGAATGGTGTTAAGAAGATGTTTCCCAGGTACCTTTTGGGTTTATACCATTCTATGTTAAAATGTGAGAAGGATTGGACCTGCAGATAGAATTATTAGAGAGCTAGAAGAAGAAATCACTTGATTAGAGTGGGCCAGGATGATTAAGGAAACCGTTCTTCTTTTATTTTTAACCTTTTCGTGGTCCTGAGAGAAACCTCACATAGTATTTACTACTTATATTTGAAAACATAAAAGCCTGAATTCAAGCATTGGTTCTCTTTTCTTTTTTTAAGGAAAGCAAATAAAATATTTTGCTGATGATGGCGCTTTTTGTATGTGTTTGCATGTTGGTACTTAAATGCAATATGTCTGGGAGATGTTGCTATTTCACACTACACGCACAAGAAAGAGTAAATTGTAGGTCCTGATTATCAACAGATAACAAGACATACTGTATATAAATAAATGCTCAGCATCAAAACCCATTATTGGATTAGCTATATAATCATGTCTCAGGCTGTAAGTCTGTGCTGACAAATGAACACTTTTCATTTGGCTCAAGGTCCTCATCAGCAACGGAACTAATTTTACATTCTCACCCATTAAGTGAATAAGATGTGGAAAAAGCTGTCTGCTTTTTGAAGTGTAAATTTGCTGCTACAGGCTGTGCAGACCAAAGCGCTTTTGAAGCAGGCAAATGAGATCATCTCTAGGGACATGCGAACCTCACAAAGTTTAGGTCATTTCTGTTGGAGGGGTGAAGTGTGTGCATGTGTGTTCACCAGTGTGCATGTGACCGGGGTGGCCACATTCCTTGGGCTATGTGAGTTTCTTGGACATAGATGATGAACACTTTACATAAACTCAGGACAGAGTTGGGAGCGCTGTCTCCATCTTCTCTAGAAACCAAGGACCCATGGAATCTGCAGAGAACCTTAGCAGGAGCAGTTTGGGGTTAGCAGGTTTCACAAGCAGGAAGTTCTGCTCTCGAAGAAGAGCAAGCAACCCTTGAGAAGGAGCCCTTGGACCTCAGCTGTTCTAAGCGACTTTAAATGCATGGTGTGCCAATGGCTCCCATTTGTATCTCAAGCACAGATCTCTCCTCCGCACCCCAGATTCTTTTAGACACTTGTTCACAAGTACCTCAAACTGTTAACCCAAATAAAGCCATGGAGCTGTATACCAAATCATGTCTCTATCTCCAAGTTTTTTCTCTCATAAGTTGCATCATTGTCTTCCTCCTTGCTAAAGTCAGAAACTCACAAGTTGTCCTTGCTTTACCTCTTCTTTCCCTCATCAGTGAAATACAATAGTTGGCAGTCATGCCAGTTTAAAAAAAAAAAAAATCTACCTTTGGGTACCTAGCCCAGGCAAGTAGCATCTCCCACCTTCGCAATCATGACACCAGACTCCCAAGTTGCCTCACCTCTACTCTAATCACTCCTCCTTCCCATTCATACTTCCCAGAGAATAATCTAAAAACGGGTGTGTTGTAGGTTGAATTGGGTCCCTGCCAGTCTTTACCTCCAGTACCTTGGATCGTGAGCATATTTGGAAATTGGTTATTGAAGATGTAATTAGTTAAGAGGAGGACAGGTTGGAGTAGAATGGACCTCATCCAATATGACTGTTGTCCTAGGGGGGGAAATGGTATGTGGAGATAAAGAGACATGAACAGAGGGAAGATGAGGTGAAGACATAGAACACCACTCTTGGGAAATGGCAAAGATTGCCAGCAAACCCCCAGGAGCCAGGAGGGAGGCCTGAGCTAACTTTCCCTCTTATCCCTCAGAAGAAGCCAACCCTACCAATGCCTTACTCTTGAATTTCTGGTCTCCAGAACTATGAGACAATCACTTTCTGTTATGTTACCATACGGTCTGTGGTATTGTGTTATGGCAGCCCTACCAGACAAATGCATCCCTGTTTAGATTCAAATTCAAATTCTTTACCACAACTCACAAATCTCTTGGTGATCTGGTCCCTGCCTGCTTCTCCGGTTTCATCTCCCACTGTTGCTTCCCTCAGTGTCTTCAGTCACATCAGCTACTTTTCTGTTCCTCAGTGATGCCAAATTCTTCCCCTTTCATGTTTTGCATATGCCACACCCTGTACCTGGAGTGCTTGTCTCCTTTGTCCCTTTGCATGACTACAAACACTGCATCCTTCAGGTCTTAACTCCCTGGTCACTCTTCTTCATTCCCACTGTTGCTCTCTGCCTGGTCCCATTTTTCTTTGCTGACTGCTTATTGCAGTATGTATGTGTTCTAGTCTATGAGGTCCAGAAGATCATGTCACTCCATATCAGTAGATCTTCAGTGCTTAACAAAGTACCTGGCATACAGTAGGTGCTCAGCCTATCACACACTGAATGCATAATAAACATTTGTTCAGATGAATGAATGGAAGGTGTTTAGAGAAGCACTTTTCCTCAAGTCTTGGGGTGGTGAAATGTGTTTCACATAAACATTTATCCTTTTGGTTTCTGTTTGAAAAAGGATGATTCGTCCATAGGAAACATTCGTTGGCTTTTTCATATGTTGGAAATGTCTAGATCTCTTCATATCCTCAAGATTATCTGCCTAGAATTGGAGGACCAGACCAAGGATTTAGGTTGGAGGGATACCACAGGAAGAATAGGCAGTGGGTTCGCCCTTTTTCCATTAATTGCACAAAGATGTTTATGAATCCTCTCCCAGAAAGGACTAGGCCTCTTGGCAGGCCAGAGAGTACAGTGCTGCTATATAGAAATACTCTGTGATCCCAGCTTTTGCCAAGTTGAAAAATAGGAAGTTGTGTGGGTGAGTGTGGGGGAGACTGCTAGCTGTCCACCAAAATCTGTTCTTCTTTCTTCCTGGGCACACAATTAAGTTACAGTTCCCAGCCTCCCTTGCAGTTAAGTGTGGTCACATGACTGAGTGCTCTCCAGTGGCATGTGGGCAGAAGTGACGGACATATTTCTAGGCCTAGCCCACCGGAAACCTTCCTCATGGGTGTCCATGATTTTCCACTCTGGTTTTGGGGGATTTCAGTGTTCACGGTGACCCTAGAATGATAGTTGAAATGGAAAACCACATCAGCCTGGGTCTCTGATTTCCACATGAATACTCTTCTAACAGGACTGAACTGACCAGGTAATCCTGACGGGCACTTGGTATTCAGTCCCTGACATTTCATGGTCTATCTGTAGCTTCAGGTGAACCAGCTCTAAACATGACATGATTCTTAAAGAAGGCTTTAAGAGTTTGACACTCATGGAGGGGTGAGACTAATAAACACTAAGGCAGTAATGTCAGTTGAGGGAGGATGACTTGAGGGAGGGGAATGGGCTCAAGCAGTCCTCTCTTCTCTCTCAGGAGCCACACAGATAAAGATCTGGAAAGAAGGTAACAACTCATTCTTCTACCATGATGTGAGATGAGGGGGATCAAGGAAAAGATGACATGTGCAAGATGTCTCGCCATCTTCTGCAGCATGTCCCTGGATACTGTCCCATTTCAGATTGGTTCTGTGTCCTCTCTGGCCAGGGCCACTCTTGAGGACATTGCAAGGACTTTGAAACCAACAGTAGGAAGACAAAAATTTGTGAGGTGAGCACTCAGGGCCTGGAAGGGGAGGAGAAAGGCAAGCAAGCTCAGCATACAATCAGATTGTTAGCAATCTTCTCAATGACTTTATCTGGAGGACAACAGTGACTGTGTCCTACAGATCCTTGGGTGATCTATCTCGGCCAGTGACTGGTAGCTCTTATATTAAATGAATGCTTCAGAAATGAATACTTTATCTCCTTTGAATGTCTTAAAAACCTCAGGAGGAGATAAGACTTTATTTTAGACAATGCTGTTTACCTAATGGGGTCAGAATGATTCCTGTTTCATTGTCCTCCTTCCAGCACACGGAAGACTACGCTTTTAGTCAGGTGGGGCCACGGGTTCTGGTCAAAGGAATTTGAGTGAAAGTGCCACAGTGGGACAGGGCTCTGGGCTTCTCTCCTGGGCGACAGTAACTTCTGAGGTCTCACGCTGACAAGGTGGAGCCTCTGTTGTTCTGACTCTTGAGTGAATCTGTGGAGAGGACAGAGCTGTGCACTGACTTGTACTGGACATGGAATGTGAGCAAGTTTTTGTTGGTTTAAGTCAACATGTATGTTATTCTGCATAACCGAGTCTGTGGGGACATCACGCTTCTTCCTCACATTGTGCCAGCTCTTCTGTGGATGGCTATTTGCTTCAGGGAGGCCAGGCCTCTCCCATTCTCAGAGATAAAATATGGGTGGTGTAAGCAAATCATGGTAATCTCAGTCCCCCTCGGCCAGCAGTGACCTTCAGGGTAGGCGCATTAGCCAGGTCTGGCCAGTATGATGTCTGGAGAATTAGGTTGGGGGAATCTTGGGGGAAAATTTTCCTCATGTCTAGGCTGAGAGACAAGAATGCTTCCTTTTTATGCCCAGGAGCATTAATTAGGGAGGACATGAGGCTTGGAGCTGTTACAACCATCTTGTGGCCACAAGGGGAGATGCCAACATGCTGAAGATGGTAGACTGGAAAGAAGAGGAATCCTCTTTGGGCTGTTTTAGTTGGGCATCTGTTCCTTGTACCCAACAGCATCTGAACAGATGATCTCTACTTTATCAAAGAGGAAAATGAAGTTCAAAGAATATAAATTACTTGCTCAGTCTCTTGGCTTGTAAGCAGAGTCAGGTCTTCTAAGCTTTGGTTCTTTTTCTCTTTACACTGTTCTGGGCACAGTAGATAGATTTTTTTCTGTTCTCCAAATAATGAATTGGGAGTGACTGCTTGGGGTATTGTGTTGGGAAGTGTTTCAAGACCATATCCAACATGAAAAAGTGTTTTGGTTGATGAACAATTTCATGGTAGTGTGCTAGGTTACTTCTGGATGAACATTACTGAGTCTAGGATTTTTTTATTTTTTTATTTTTTATTTTTTTAGTTATCTGTGCTGAGTAACAAATTACCCCAAATTTAACAGCTTAAAAAAACCCAAGCATTTGCCATCTTATGGTTTCTGTGGGACATGGGAATATGTGTGTGGATTAGCTGAGTGCTTCTGTCTCAAAATCTCTCATGTGGTTGCAATCAAAGCTGTTGTGTGGGGCTGCAATCTAATCTGTAGTTGAGACTAGCATGGCGTGCTGGAGGATCTGCTTCCAAGTTCACTCATGGTTATTGGTAGGATTTGGTCCCTTATGGACTACAGCACTGAAGTCTCAGTTTTCCACTGGTTATTCTTCAGCTCCTTGTCACCTGGACCCCATCACAGGATAGCACACCACAGGGCAAACTGACTTTCCTTAGAGTAAGGGAGATGTCAGAGGGGATATTCAGGAAAGAAGACGCAATGTTTCTGAAATTTAATCTTGGAAGGGAGAGCCCATGTTTATGCAGCATATTGTTCATTAGAAGTGCATCAGTAAGTCCAGCCCGCACTCAAGGGGAGACGGTTACACAGAGGCGTGAGTTCAGGAAGTGGGGACCTGGAGGCAGTCATTTTGGAGGTTGTCACCCTACCACAAGGACAAATGAAAAAAGACATGAAATTCTTTTTCTGTTACCATTTCTGTAATTGTTGTGGTTAACTATTATGATTTATTTTCTCCAAGCTGTTTGCTCTGTGTGTTTGAGCAATATCCTGAGGGCCTGTCTTATGTCCCCCTTTCCACAACAAGGGGTCAAGCATGTAATACTAATACTACTGTTAACTATAATTAACTATTTTAATTAATAGTAATCAATGATAAAAATTGTCCCAGTTCAGTGAATGCCACCAGTATTGGTTTTTCTCTTCTTACTTCTTCCCCAAATTCTGGTCCTCATATGTGCCTCTTTTGAAACTGAACAGGATCTGTGCTCTCTGACCCTGTGCTCTCCTCCTGTGCAGGATATGACCCAAGGTTGGCTGGGCTTAGATCTGCTCTATCTCTGAGAATTTGCCTGTTGAGGGAGGACACCGGAAAGGAAAGGAGAAGAGAGTCCCTCCATTAGGGCAAGGCCTATTCTTGACTGGTTGGTGCTTCCTGAGACACCAGACACACAGTCTTAGGAGAGAAAGAGGTCTTTCCAGGACTCAGGATGAGGCATGGAATGAAGTAGAAGGGTTAATGTTAATTAAAGGAGCTGAATGGTTGTGGGACTTTTACTAGTCTTTCAGGGTGGGTGAGATGAGGGGAAGAAAACTGGACTTTTAATAAAGGGAGGCAGATTAAATTAATCATGACAGGAAAATGAGCAAGAAATGCTTTCACATTGTTATTTAATAAGAAAAATGTGTAATTAACTGATAAAAATAGTTTTTGCAAGAAGCAGGCAGTTAAATAGTTTATAAAGCTAGCCAGGCCCAATCCTCAGCGTCCCTGAGTGTTAGCAATCAGAATGCTTTTTATATGGTGTCTTTCTTTGGAAACATACAAACCATCTCACCACAGACATTACCTCATTTGCTTCACAGCCTAATGAATGCTTTAGGCTGAGAAATGGTGGAAGAAGCAAGTGAGTCTGAAGAGTAGAGGAAACTGAGGCACAGGGAGAGACCCAATGTGGCCTTCTCAGCAAGTTCCTGGGAGCAAGCTTTTAGGCTTCTCGTTCCTAACCTCCTGCCCCTTAATCATGTTTTATGCATTAGCTAATGAATTTAAATGAAACAATTGCTCATCTCTTCCAAAAGCTGCATCGAGGAACCTGGGCTGTGTGTTCTGGCCAATATAATACTAGTCTTCCGAATGGGAGGTGGGGGTGGGAAGAGATCCTGGCATTTGCCATCTGGTAAGCCTGTCTTTAATCCTCAGTAAAGTAATGGAATGGAGATGAAGAAAAAATGTGTAAGAATCAAGAGCATAATGCCACCATGAGCAAGCAGCTGTCTGGATTTTTAAAGAGCAAATTCCATGAGACAAATTTAATTGCATTTTTTAATAGAATTAAAAAAAAAAAAAAAAAACTTCCACAACATTAGTGGGCGAAGGCAATGAAATGGATGCATCCAGAAATCTCACTTGAAAGATGAATTCAACCGAGCTGGTTCTGAGCTCAGTCTCCTGGATGGAAACCTGGCTGGAAGGCCACGGGAGCAGCCGGTGGGCGGCAGTGGACAGGCTGAGAGAGGGTGGCCAGTAGCATGCTTCTGGCAGGCTCTGAGATGGGCCGGTATCTACAGAGCATCATTATTAATGACTTGCAGGAGGTGATGAGCAGAACATTAATTAAATGTGCACATGTGGCCAAGTGGGAAATTGGCGGCAGAAACACCAGAGGCAGGCACATCATATCCAGGTACTTGGTTTCCAGCTTCTGTGATTTGGCCTGCAAGAAGTGGCTTGACTTTGCTTCCCCTGATCTCTCCCTGCTGTCTTGGGCTTGAACCAGATTTTTGCATGGTGCCACAGGGGAGGTGGCAGGGGAGGGCCTTTTAGAGCAGGCTCACAGATCCCCTTGCCAAAAACCAGGGTGTGTACAAGTTGCACCTCTTGCCTGATGCATTGAAACAGAAAGCCTGCAAAAATTAATACTGATATTAGCAGAGAAATGAAGCAGCTGCGAAGTTGGTTCACAAACATCTTGCCCCATTTTGTGGCATGTTTACATCAGTAAAGGGGAGATGTAGGTGTGGGGAGGCATCTCCTCTAAACCATTTTCAGGGGAGCCCTCTGGTTCCCCTCATCCTTTCTGAGAGAATCCTGGGTGGTTTGGCTTCTGAATACATTCGGGCATTTGGAAATTAGGTGGCTTGCTCAAATCCTAAAGAAAATCATGTGGATCAGTGAAGCCCAAACATTACATAGTTTTCCCATTCAATCAACATTTTATTCTTTTCTTAAAAGACCATTCCTAATAATTCCATTTGCTTGGCTGGTGGCTTTGTCATACTGGGTCTTGGCACTGTCCTTATTGGAACTAATATTTATTTGAAAATGACTCTGTTGCCAAGAAAGAAAGAATGGCTGAAGGAGAATATAAGCTTCTTGTTCTGTAATATCAAGTACTATCTGTTCTGAGATGGTAGATTATCTTTTGTGTTTTATTTAATTTGAGAACCATTAGCCAAAGTCTGTGTAGACAAGGAGAGCTTTGTAATGGTGAAGGTGACACTGATTAACCCCATGGCATTCTAAAACTGTACCATGACTGGCAAGGTGGCCATGCAAGTGTTTGGGAAAGGGATCACCCTGCCCACACACACACACACTCTATTACACATACAATAATAATGGGATCTCTAGTGTGCACTGATGACTATCAGATATTATATAATATAATACAATTCATACAAAGTGCTACATTATTATCATCCTTATTTTATAAGTAAAAAAAATATTGATCAAGATCAGAACAAAAACTTGCAGAGTGCAGAGAAACTTCAGAGAACAAAGCCTCTACCTAGTAACAACCTTGCTGCTTGGACATCATGTCTATCATACAAGCTTGACCCAAGTTTATTTTGGTAGGGGATATGATACCCAGAATACTAGATCTAGAGGCCAAGTTAGGCATTGAAAGGTTTTTCTTTAATTATCTCTTTTATATATATATGTAATTTATATATGTAATTTATATATATATATATATGTTGTGGTGCTACTGATCAAACCTAGGGCCTTGTACATGCAAGGCAAGCACTCTACCACCTGAGCTATGTTGCCAGTCCCGTTTAATATTTTCTTCAGAAGAGAGGCTGAGATTTATGTGAAGGACGGGCAGAAATTAAGAGCCCTTGGTGGCAGCACCATGAACTTTGTCTTCTCACACAAGCAATTCAGCTTTGGTTCTAGACTTGAATAATTCACCCAAGAAAGCAAACTTCCTAACTTGGCTGGGCCCACCCTCCTGAGAAGGCACTTCAATGACCCTCTGCTGTTGTTTAAGCAGGAGACTCACTCCCCACTTCTGGCAGATGATTGTTTCTTTTTCCAATGGTACATAGCATGCTACCTTAGAGGACTTCTGATGCATTCAATTTTCTCCATATGATCCCATTTCCTGTGATTTTTTAAATGTACAAGTGTTATTTTAGCACCCTTTATAGATTGATGCCCCGAGTTGCTACCCTGCTGGTCCTGTGAGAGTCATTCACTTACCCCACTGACTAGGGTGGCAGGAAACATTCTAGGATTGAAAAGACTATACAAACAACTTCAAATCAGGGCAAATAATCTCTCAATGGTGCCAGGCATGGGGGTGCATGCTTGTAATCCAGCTATTAGGAGTCTGAGTCAGGAGGACTGCAAGTTCAAGACCATCCTCGGTAACTTAGCAAGACCCTGTCTCAAAATAAAAAGGGTTGAGGACATAGCTCAATGGTAGAACATGGCTGGGTTCAATCCACGTTGGTGACAAAGGTGCACCTTTAGCCTGTAAGCTATAATTGACTGTTTTAGGTACTATACCATTGCAGTGGTTATAGTTTGCAATGATATCCCTATCCTACATGTCTTCGAAAATGTGACTTTGCATTATGCCGTCAGGGAGAAATCTAATGTTTCTCCTTTAAAACTGTGTTGACCTCATGACTTGCTTATAGTCAATTGGACATGGTGTAATAATACCATGTGACCTCTAAGATTATATTAGAGAAGACCATGAAGCATCCCAGAGCTTCTCTTGGGATATTTGTTCTGAGGGGAATCAATGCAATGTAAGTTGTCAACTTCGCTGAGCCTACAATGCAGGAGAGGTCAGGTGCTCTGTCAGCACAACCAATGAAGCCCATCCTAGCCAACCTTAACAAGGTGCCAGACGTGTCAGTAAAAGCCATCTTGACATAGGTCAGCAAAGTACCACCCATAGCCCCAGTTGACTTTACAAGGAGCAGACTTGTGAAGTCACCCAACTCAGCCCTGCCTAAATTCTTGACTTGCAGAATTGATGAAATACAACACATATTCATGAAATACAATGAATGACCATTGTTTTAAGTCAGTAAGTTTGGAGGTAGTTTGTTAGACTAGAACCTGGAAACGTTTCTCACTACTCCCATTTAATTTCATTCTAATCCTTTGCATCATTTAAAAGACACTTTATCCTATATTAGAAAATAAACTGACAAAATGATCGCATCACTATTATCCCCTTATTAACATGCCCCTCAGTGGGAATAGAATTCATCTCAATATGATTTCCTGTCTTCCTTTCTGGTCAGTGGAATTAGCTAGATGTGGAACCAACGTTTCTGCATGGGCTATGGTGACATGTAACAAAAATTCCTTTGCCCTATAGATTGGTCTATATAGACTAATCCGATTGAAAACACATTATAGGGGGACAAAACACAAAACCTTGCTTGGGGCCATTTAGATGTAATTGCTAGAGAACTGTTGCATTATTTTCTGAGTTTAGGACCGTTTTACCAAACCCCTGAAGGATTTGGAAATAAGGTTGGCAGTTCTGAGAGTGGCCAGGTGAAAGTGTCCATCTGAATATGGCACCTTCTCGTGGACATGTATTTGTGAGTGGATTAGTATGAGTTTTTCCAACTGGGACTTCTGTAGGGGCTGACAGTCCTTCTGTGACTGAGAAGGCCTTTTTACCTTCTCTCTGTGCATGCAGCCTGCCCTCTCTGGAAGCTTTGGGGATCAGCATCGCCCAGGGAGGCTCTCAGAGAGCGTCCCAGTTGCTCTTTGCCACAGGCTCTTCCTTTCTAGTTCTTTGGATTCCATGTCTAAGCTCGTCGTTTTCCTTTCACACTCATCCTCTCCTCCTATTTCATCCCCTGAACTAACTTTCTCTCGTTGTCTCCTCGTGCATTTTCTGGGAGGGAAAGACAACAGGAAAGGGAGTGGGTGTGTGATCACATCCCACGGGACGCTCTGCTGGCAGCTTCGCAGACATGGCTGGGTTCCACTATGAATAGACTTTGCGTTAAATGAGCTTATTCTTGTTTTTCTGATGAGGCCCAGAGAGGGGTAGTCCCTTGCTGAATTTCACCCATCAGGTGAGTGCTGGAACCAGGAGTGTGTCTAGCACTGCCTAGTCCAGAAACCACGGTCTCTCCATTGATTCAGTCTAATGCCTAGTAAATCAGAGTGTTCTTTCGTGGCAAGAATTCTGTCATTTCAGCAAATCCATTGGTGTCTCTATAAAGTTTAGAGCTGAACAATCAATAAAGAACATAATTTTCAGGTTTTAAGTTGTTTTCTTTTTTTAATAGACATAAATTTGAACCTTATGGTATCTTACAGCCAAGCTTCTGGTGAACATTTCAGGCAAATCTACAAGTGTTTCCTTTTTTTTGTAAATATATTTTTTAGTTGTAGACGGACATGGTACCTTTATTTTATTTATTTATTTTTATGTGGTGCTGAGGATCAAACCCAGAGCCTCACTTCTGTTGGGCAAGCACTCAACCACTGAGCTGCAAGCCCAACCCTCAAGTGACTTCTTTAACAAGATTTATTTCCATTTGAGAGGGCAGTGTGTTACACTAACATTGTGGGAGCTTAAAGAAAGAGTATCTATTATATGCTTAAAAATGTATAGTACCGAAATGGTAGTGCTTGGCATACAGTAAGTGTCCAGTAAATATTTGGTGAATAAATAAATGATTCTTATTAAATTTCTACTTTTGTATTTTTTTGGGCATACCCAATGTTTTAGTTTCCACTGAATTTTGTGAATGCACCTCCCACTTTGTGTGTGCGTGTGCATGTGTGTATGTGCATGAGTGGGTGTGTGGGTGTGTATGTATATGCAGGTGCCAGGGGATGGGCACATGGCGGGTGAGGGTGCCTGGAGAACCATGAAAGTCCATACCCCGCGTGGGAAAACATAGCTTCATGCTGCACCTCAGTTTGATCCTTTTCAAAGTAAAAGTTGAAGTGAGATGACCTTTTAGTCCCCTCCAATTCTGTATATGTCCATCTTGATTCTTATATTGATCCCAATTATATTTTCATTAAATGTTGAAGCTGGGAAACTAGTAGCAAGAATGCTGAGTACAATCATACAGAAGGGATTTTTAATCCAAACATTATTTATCCAGCACTAATCAAAAATACAATGAAAGGATTTAAAAAAGTAAAAAGCAAATGGAGAAACTGCCAGACTATAAACCAAGCGCTTTCCTCTCTAGCTCATTCTAACATCTGGGGGATTTACAGGTGTTAAAATTGCCCCTGAAAGGAGCCTTTTTATTTCCTGGGGTGATGGAAATATATTGATAATTACAAGAGGAAATGAGTTTTTTTAAAAAAAAAATTAAATAAAACAATTAAAAGTGCTTAGTGTTTAAATGAAGGCGAATATAATTTTCCTTATTTTATCTATCATTAAAGTGATGTTACAAATTGTTAGAAGAGTTTAGTTAAGGCTGATTATCAAATATAATCCACACTCATGTGGATACTCAGAGAAGACGATGGGATAAACTCAGTACCTGTGCACACAGATGTGCATGTGTATACACGTATGCTCACACGCACACTCACCCTTCGGGGGCTTATTTCTTTAAAAACCATGAAAACTCAAATAGTGACCAAGGAGTGGAAGAATGTATAATCAGGAAAATACAGAGAAGGAAAGAACAACCCCTGCTTCCTGGTTAGGGGCTATTCTTTATTTAGTGGGAAAATATTTTAGCATTTCCTATTTGTTTTTAGTATAAACGCATGAATGTAATTAGGGAGCACCAATACTTGACATCTGAACACATCTGAACCTCGTTGAGGTTATGGACAGAGGTGACCTGGAGTTGCTTACATGGCTCCTGAGTGTGCCCATTTCCCCTCAACTCTGTGTTCAGTGGTATCACATCAGTAGTTTGAAATTAACCAGAGTGGGAGCATTGATACCTTGCATATAAACAAATGCTATAAATTAGTGCCTCTTCTATATTTGGTTGTAACTTAAATAATAATCAGTAGTATATATTTATTAACATTACCAATCACAGTTTTAAAAAAGTTTACCACAAAGTTAATAGGACATATTGTATTTATTATTGTTTGTAATGATAATGAAATATAAATGATTGACATGCATTCATTTATAGAACTGACTGTCCTTTACTGAGCACCCATTATGTGTTTGACCCCTATTATCCCTTGTCTCTGATCTTCATGAGAACCCTGCAAGATGGTTGTTATTCTCTCTATTTGAGAGGTAAAGAAATGGAGGCTCAAAAAATTGCCTATCACACAGCTAGTTAGCTGCTTAGTCGGGACTCAAACCCAAGGCACTCCCCACCTGCAAGGAACACACAGTGCTGCTGAGGTCAGCTCATGAGGTTGCAGGGAGGGAATATGCTGAAGAAATCCAAAGTACTTCAAAGCCAGTAGTATTCCCCAAGTTCAGTCTGAGCTACCACATGCCTTTCCATAGCAGGGTCTGCCTGCAGCTCAGGAGTGATGGGGAAGTTACTGGCATTCAGATCCCCTGCCACACTGGGAGTGGGCTCTGGTAAGTCTCCATGGAGCTGAGAAATATCCTGGGACATCCTAGGTCCCTTGAGGGATTTACTTGCTGTCTTTGCTCTGATGTCATTGTCACTGCAGGCCCCAACCTTTGGTGTTTTCTCCTGAACACACTTTTTCCTCCCTCTTCCTTTATTTGTTCAGTATCTATACAGCCCATGTCTTTTTTTTCATATTTTAAAATTGGTGCATGATAGTTGTACCCAATGGTGGGATTCCTTGTTACATATTCATACAAGCACACAATATAGCAATATAATTTGACTAATATCGTTCTCCAGTATTTTCCCTTTTCCTTCTTGTTTCCCTCCCCCTGGTCCCTTTCCTATACTTTACTAATCTCCCCCTCCTACTTTTCTTTTCCTTTTTCCTCTCTAGCTTCCACATACTGAGAGAAAATATGAAATCCTTAACTTTCTGAGTTTGGCTTATTTTGTTTAAGATGATGTTCTCAAGTTCCATCCGTTTTCCTGCAAATGACATAATTTCTTTCTTCTTTATGACTGAAGAAAATTCCATTGTGTGTATATAGCACATTTTCTTTATCCATTCATCCATTGCTGGGCACCTTTAGCTGGTTCTATAGTTTGGATGTTGTGAATTGTGCTACTATAAACAAGCCCCATGTCTTAATCTACCTGCAGGGTCCTTGCCTGTCTGCCCTCCCTAGCACCTAACTTCATCTTTACTCCCAAAAGCATTTCTGTAGAGTACAACCTCCACCCATTTTATGAGTCATCCCAGGACTTCCCAAGGTAATAAGACAGAGATAGTGTTATTATTCTAATAATTGGCAACCAAGTCTCTTTACAGGAGAATGTTTTTGGTTAAAATAGATGCCTTGCAGCCTGGGAAGGGCTGTCTGGACCAGTAGGCAGCCTCCGGGGAAGGGCAGCCACAGAGCTGGAGTTGGGTGCGTGGAATCCAGAAGTGAGGTGAAGAAGAGCAGAAGTGGGAGGAGGGAAGAGATGTAGACCTGCCTGGGACATTTTGATAAGGATTACAAAACTGTGAAAGAGTTGGAGGATTTTTACATACTGATTGTGGAAAGTGAAGAAGGCATCCGATGACACTAGAGGTGTGGGGTTGATAGTGTGGACTGGAGGCAGTTAATCAAGAAGTTAGAGTCAAAGATCTTGAGGAGGCCCCAGAATTAGCAGAAATCTGCAGGGGATCTCTGGGCCTTGAAAGGCCACAGAATGGGTGTAGGTAGGCTCCGACCAATTGTCTTCATACCAGTAAAGAGCTGGGGCCCTGCTGGTATCTGGGCTACCCTGCCTTCCAATAGATCATGGCGTCCTCAAATTAACCCAGCCTGTTCTGCTCTTGACTGGCACCTAACATTTTTCTCCCCACTTTACTTCTTGGGTCATGTGTAGGCTTAGTCCAGTCAATTGCTAGTTTGAGGACACTGAGGGACAAGGCAAGATAGAACAGCAAGAGGTCAAGAAGAGACTGGGGTCAAGAAAAAAGAAAGAATCATTAAAGAAAGTTTTCCTCTGCCAAAAATAAATAAATAGATAAATAAATAAATAAATAAATAAAGCAAAACAAACATTTCAAGCTAAATGTGACACAAAATAGGAGCCCCCTTCCCTTTAAAAATCCATCCCCACACCCAGAAAACCCCACCTTTCCAGCAGTAAGTTGAAATGGAACAGTCAAGGACAGCGAAGCCTGGGGGATGGGGATGCACAGGGCACAAATGGTAACCTAAGGTGGAGTGTTGGGCCCAGAGACAACAGTCGGTGGCCATGGGGACCCTCCGCACCTTACTCAGTTATTCTCATGGACATGCTAGTGAGAACTGAGGTCTTAGATTCTGTCCCCAAGTGTGAAGTTGAAAGTGGAAGGTCCATTAAAATGGGCCCGTGAGTGCTGTGAGAGGTGGTAAAGATCTGGGAATCCTATCCTCAGCTGTCATCACAAAGAACTTGAGGAAATCCCCTTTCAAGTCCTGAATGATGGATTTTAAACTGGATAGCTGGTTTAAAAATTGATGTTGTGTCTGGGATGTGAATAAAACACCTGGAATTCTCAGACTAGCCAATTGTGAATAAAGGAGCAATAGTTCCACTTTTTTTTTTTTTTTAAATGACTTGCCTTAGTCCCTGAAGCTGATTTCCTAACCTCCAGAAAATTGCTAAGAACTGTCAGACTGTGGGTACAATATCCTTTACTCAGCAGGATCACCTCAAATTCTAAGAAAACATCCCAACCTATACCAGAGTGTGGGGGGTGGCATTCAACTAAATTTCTCAGACTTTTTATAAGAATAACACCATCTCCCACTTTTCTTTCATGTAGTAGTAGAAATTCAAACAATGGTAATTCTCATGTAGCAATTGTATAAACTTGCCTTCTGAGTCGAAGGATTGGAATTTAGGCAGCCTGCCCCGGAGATGGTGTTTATGATCAAGTCCAAGAGAGTGCTGTTCATCTGTCATGTCCCAGTTGACACCACACTGCCTGGCATCTGTTTGCCAAGTGTATACAGCAAGATCTAAATCAATGAACACGCATCCCTTGTCTTTACTAGAGTGAGCCAGAAAGAAGCATATTTATATTGACCAAGAACACATTTCAGAGAAATTCGAAGAGATTTATTGGGCTGCCATTTACTAGTTGTAAAGTCAGGGTTGTGATAGTCTCTACCTCACAGTGTTGTTGGGAGAAACAGAAATGATCACTTTTAGAAAATTTTAGCCCAGAGCCCGGCACTCAGGAAGTATCCAGTATGCACTCAGGAAATGTTACTAGAACTTTTGTTAATGAGCAGTGGGAAGCTTCCATGGTGTGGGAATTTAAAAATGTTTAGAACACAGTCCTTCCTTTAAGAATCTCACAGAGAAGGGGCAAGAAGAAGACAGGTCAGTGGATAATTATGAGGTATAGTAAACACTATGTATAATAAATGATAGGAGTATGTATTGGGTGTTACTTCAGGGGAGGATTCAGTGCTGTGGAATGGGGAACTATTAAGGGTGAAAGGGCCAACTACTTGCATTAAGCCCGTGAAGTGAAAGACATTTCCTACCAAGGCCAGTGTTCTCATTCTGCTGTCCTCATGATGGATGAGGATTCATGAGCAATCGAATTGAGCCTCTACCATTACTATTGATTGTAGGGATAGAGTTCTTAATCGGGGCCAGTGGGCCTCAGTGTGGGTCGGTGGTCACACTGACATAGGGTTATGACCTTTAATAGGCTTCCCACGTCTTTCCGTTGGCTCATCTGCCTGCCACTAGGATCAAGCTGGGGGTAGAAGACTTGGGAAAACAAGGATTAAATTAAGTTAGAGCAGATCTAAGTCGGTTGTGGCTGGAGTCTCTTCTTTTTTTAGAATGAAACATTTTCATTTCAAAGCTTTGGAGATAGTTTAGTTAAGGACATCTAGGTGAAAATAAGATGCATGGAGGTTTATGTAGCTCTTATTGCCTTGCTCTTTGTCCCTGAGAAAGTTACTCACTCACTGTGATCTTTGGTTCCCTTGTGTACAAAACAGGAAAAAAAAAAAAAGCCTAACTCATTATGATTTTGGTGGTCCCTCTACCATTCCTCCTAGGGATGGTCTACCACTGAGCTACAATCAAACCCCATTTTTTGAGACAGGGTCTTGTTAAATGGTATGGTGCTTCACTAAGTTGTTAAGGCTGGCCCCAAATTTGTGATCCTCCTGCCTCAGCCTCCTAAGTAACTGGAATTGCAAGCATGTGCTACCATACCTGGCTTGGTTTTAGTTTTTAATAACAGTTTTATTGACATATAATTTACATTCCATAAAATAATCCTTTTAAATGATTTCAGTGTTTTTAAAATATGCTTATAGAGCTGTGAAAACATCATCCTTATCTTATTTTAGAATATTTTCATATCTACAGAAGAAACCCCTACCTATTGGTAGTCATTCCCCATTCCTTCTTTCACTGGGTTCCTGGATTTGTCTGTTCTAGACATTTCACATAAATGAATCATACAATGTGCACTTGGCTTCTTTTACTTAATACAATGTTTTCAAGATTCATCCATTTTGTACCATGTATCAGTCTTTTATAGCATATCAGTCCTTTTTATTGCCAAATAATATTCCATTGTATGACTGTACCATATTTTGTTTATCTATTCATCAGTTGATGAACATTTGGGTTGTTTCCACTCTTTTGGCAATTACAAATAATGTTGCTATGAATTTTCATGTACATGCTTCAATGTACATGAAGACATAAGTCTTCATTTCTCTTATGTATAGACCTAGGAGGAGTTACTGGATAGAGTTACTGGATCTTAAGATAATTCCATGTTTAACTTTTTGAGGATTTGTCCAATTTTCAAAGCAGTTGCACCATTTATAATCCCATAAGCAATAAATAAGTGTTCCAGTTTCCTTACATCCTCAACAACATTTGTTATTTTCTGTCCTTTTGGTTTTAGCCATCTTAGCAGGTGTGAAGTGGTATCATATTGTCATTTCTGTTTGCATTTCCCTAATGACTAGTGATGTTGAACATCTTTTCATGCAGTTATTTGCTATCTATATATTTTCTTCGGAAGAAACACCATAATATTCTTTTGCTGATTTTTTTCCCCAGCAGTGCTGGGGATTTTGCAGATTTTGCATTGAATTACTTGTATTTTTATTATTGTGTTGTAATAATTTTTATATAATCTGCATACAATTCCCTTATCAGATTTATGATTTGTAGGTATTTTCTTCTATTCTGTTGGTTCTCTTCATTTTCATAATGATGTCCTTTGACACACAAAATTTTCAAATTTTGGTGAAGTCCAGTTTATGGATGTTTTGTTTGATAGCTTAAATTTTAAATAAGAGAAACCATTACTTAGTCTAAGGTTATAAAAATTTCTGTGTTTTCTTCCAAGAGTTTCATGGTTTAGCTCTCTTACACTTAGGTCTATAATCCATTTGCAATTTTTGTATGTGGTGTGAGGGAGGGATTTACAAATGGATATTCAGTTGATTGGCATCATTTGTTAAAAAGACTATTTTCTATTATTCAATTATCTGGCATCCTTTGTTAGGTTTTGCAGGAATAATGATACCACCTATTGAAAAATTCTTAGTATATGGTAAGTTTCAGCACATGGTCTCTACTATAATCAGCTTGAGCTCTTCAATGTAGAGTTTGCAAATAGTAATATTGACAGCAGGAGCTAAGATTTTATTTAGCATTTTTTATGCACCTCACACTTCATTTCAATCGACTAATTAAATTCTTACAATTCTCTGAGATAGGTACTATTTTAATCTCTTTTATTCATATGAATAAACTTGGACTTAGATTGGTCTAGAAATTTATTCAAAACCACACTGATAACAAGCCACAAAACAGATATTTGATTTCAAACAGTCCTTGATTATAAGAATGAGTCTCAGAAATATGAGTGAGAGGCTTGTCAGAATAAGATAAACATAGGACAAGGTATCCACTGGCTAGCATGGTGAGAAGAAGTAGACATGGATTACTTGGGTTTGAATCCTGGCTTAGTCCCTTAAAAGCTGCATGTCCTTGGACAGCTCAGGTTCTTCCACATAAGATGGGGGCTGATGTGTAGCTCAGTGGTGTAGCATATGTTTAACATGTGCAAGGTCCCGGGTTTGATAAAAATAAATACATACATGAAATGAAATGGTGATAGTCAGGCTTCTTACCTCACAGGCATATTGTAAAGAATAAATTAGTTCATATGTATAAAGTACCCGAAGAGTTCCCAGCACAGAGGAAGTGCTCACAAATTGTCAGTTGTGACTCTAATGGAGAACTGTAAACCAAAAATCCTTCCTCTCCAGAATTGTTCCTAACATCAGGGCTGGCTTCGTGGGAGTGCGACCTGTGCATCTGCATAGGACCTTGCTTTTAGAAGGGCTCTGAACTTGGTTTAATGCTCTGTTGTCACCATCTCGAAATTCTTAAAAATTTTGAATGAGTGATATTTTCCTTTTGCATTGGGACCTACACATGAGCAGCCAGCCCTAGGAAGGGCATAGGCCTAGCTGGAAGAGTTCCCTCCCTCCCAGTGATGCCGACACGGCCCCTGCTGGCATGTGTCTTCACACACATGCACACACTTCTGGACTTCCTTGGCCACTGTGAGCTTCAGTGGGTCTCAACATGAAGACAGTGCTGCTCAGTTTAATTACCATGTCATCGAAGCCAACACACACCCACTTGACATTCCTGATTTATTACCTAAAAGTGAGTGCAGTGCATAGTGGGCCCCCAATCCTGCCTCTATTATTGGACTGAAAACCTCCATTGACTTCAGTTGGCAGCCTACACCACTAATTGAGGACAGAGTTTGGCCCTGCGGGTTTTATATAGAACATTTTTCTTTATTTCTTGTTTTCATGGGTGTGTGTTGTGGGCTGGGGATTATTTTTATGTTTTTCCACTTCCTGATTAGTTTTAGGACTTGTTTATTTGGAGACTGCTTTAATAAATTTGCACAGCAGGGTGAGGTAGTAACAGGGTTGGTATATTTAACCAGGAACCGCCTTCTTTTCAGTTTGGTTTTTGGTGTTTAACATCAGGGCACAGTTGCTCTGTTTCAGTGCCAAATCTTTGCCAAAGATCACCTATCCTTGATCTAGACATGCCATGGTGGTTTAACTTGAGGACAGGGCTCTGCTTCCATGTAACCCTGAGCAGCCTTCCACCATGACACATCACTACTGCACTTTTAAAGTGTACTTGAGTTCAAATGATATTTTTGTAGGTGTCCTCCCAAGGGAAGGGACTTGGCCATTGGTGTAGTTTTAGTGCCTAGTATAACTCCTTTCAAAATAACTTTTAAGAGTTATTTCTTGAGCATCTACGTGCGAATGCAGTAGATGTGACAATGAACGAGGCAAATGAGGTCCTTGTTTGTGAGGAGCATACATTCTATGGGTGAAACATAGTTTTGGGTAAGCAAAGGATCGTAGCAATAATGCAGAGTGAGACTGCTATAAAAAAAGTAAAGTCCAAGCATGTGTTACAACACCTATGTGTGTGTGCATGCATGCGCATATACACAAACACACACACGCACACATACGATGGTCAGATATGGTTTCCAGAAGAGGGGATTTCTGAATTGAGACCTGAGCCAAATGCAGACCTGCTTTGCCTGTAGAAGAAGCAACTGATGCAAACATCCCAAAGGAGAAACAAGCTTGGCTTTGAGGAGCAAAGGGGAGGGAGGGAAATGGTGAATGTGAGGACAGTGGAAAGAGTTGAGCCTGGCCAGGTAGGCACATTCCAGGTGGCACTGACCTTATTAAGAGATTAGATGTATTCTAAGGGCAGTGAGAACCTTAGGGAGAGACACGCCCTAATTTTTAATGAATTACTTTGTGAAAGAAGTTACTTTGTGAAAAGAAGCTGAGGGTGGGGTGGACAAGTTTGAAAGCAGGCAGACCAGTTAGGCCTTTGTGTAAATCTATGGAGCTGACTGGATCATTCTAGAAAGGAATTGGTACTGTCTTTGTTGGGACTGGTAGTGGAAAGGGAAGTGGAGTAACAGATCAGAGGTCAGCAACCTTTTGTTCTGAGAGCCAAAGTGACATTCCTCTTAACTAAGTCCTTGCACCTCCATTTGATATGAACCTCAAGACCCTCAGATCCTGGCCCTGGGATGCTGTGAGACCACATTTTTCGGGAGTGAAGAAGGAAACTGTCTGGGAATGGAGAGGGACACACGTACAGGGAATGACTTCACTAAGGCAGGAAACTGGAGCGAGGTGGGTATTTCCGAGCAGAAGGACAGTGTGGCAAAGAGCTGGGGTACGATGGCGTGAAGTGATAGCTTGTTTAATAGATGCATTGCCACTATCAGCAATGTAGAGAGGGACTGCCAGCTCTGCGTCCTGGAACGTATTTAAAGAGGCTATTGTAAAAGTCTCCGAGCCAGTTAATTACCCGTTTTTGTTATGTCAGGAACTCCTCGAGTTAAAGCAGAAAGAAACCATTCATGAGTAGGTTCCAGTTCTGTAGTTTAATGGGACAAGTAAAAAAAAAAAAAAAAATTAAAAAACTGATAAAATAATTTAGTTCTTGGGAGGATTGAAAACCCTCACAAGAAAAGCTGAAATTACATATTGTGTTCTATCTCCTCCTGTAGAAACCACTGAAGTGGCCACGGACTTAATTGGACTAATGACCCATTGCTGGTATGCATGAAACCCAGGTGCCCACGGCAAACCGACAAGTACATGGAAATGGCCTGTAAATATGAACCCAGGTGAGCACGAAGTCTCAAATGAGCTTTCTGAAACACGCGTCCAAAAGCAAAAAGGCAAAAGGGAGGGACATAGTGTGCACATACATCCAGGAAGCCATCTGGGACCAGGATCTGTTCTGTCTTGTACTTCAAGAGAAGAATGTGTGGAAAACAAATTTTTAAAAACCCACATTTCAACCAAAGACAAATTTTGAAAGGGCTGGGAGTTGCAGATAACGGGGAATGGAAGGGAGAGACTTTTAAAAGGCACATTACCAAAATTTATCAGGTGATGAGTGTAATTGAATAAGCTGAACACACTGAAGAGGAAGCTGACTCTGAATGCCGTCTTCATGTCTAGAGTTTTATTTCTTGCTTACTTGTCATGGGTCACTCAAATCTCTGGATTGCATCAAATTTCCAGCATGGCTCTCTGGAGTGGTAGCTGGAGAAGACACAGTGCATGTGGAGTTTCCCCCAGATGTACTCACTGATAGGGGATTCGGATGGACTTAGGTTCTGATCCTGGTTCTGGCATTTACAGGTATGTGATTTTGGACCATTTGCATCATCTTCTCATTTACCAAGTAGAGATAATAACTCCTCCCCAAGGGTGTGCCTGGCATAATGAGATGGATGGTTCTGGAAGGATGTGGATGCACCAACACAGACTGTCTGCTAGACAGGCTACAGAGGACGCCGTAGGCATAGAGGGTACTTGTGGAGAAGCCTGTTCCCAGCCACCCAGTACAACCCTATGCCAGCTGGGAGAGCTCACAATCTTCCTTTATATTTTAATTTTGATATGTGACTGAATAGGGGCCGGAAAGGAACAAGTGGATTTTAAATTGATTTCCCCAAAGAAGAATTGGGTTTTCTGTCTCACTTTGTTTCTGTGGTTGTTTTTCCCTTGCCTGATGTGAGGAAAAACACCTTCTCTAATGGTCCATTTTGTGGTCTGAGAAAGGTCTTCCTAATTTGCAATGAAAAGATTAAAATGCCATTAATGACTAGACTTTGCTGGGAGCAAACAGAACATTAGTGAAAACTGCAGATGATACTGAATGAGGGTGAAGTGGAGAAGCAGCCCACAGATTTGGTTGAGGAGGGATGGAGGCAGAAGAGTACATGGAACTCAGTGGGACCAAAGACAAAAGGTAAAGGTGTTCTTAGGGCTGGGGCTGTAGCTCAGAGGCAGAGTGCTTGCCTAGCTTGTGCGAGGCACTGGGTTTGTACCGCATAAAAATAAACATATAAAATAAAGGCATGCTGTCCATGTACAACTACAAAAAAAAAAAAAAAAGATGTTCTTGAACAAAGGGGCTTGAGGGCTCAGATGTGGAAGCACGAAGGCAACGCGCAGCCTAGGTGGGTATGTAAGAGTGAAGGTCAGCTTGCCAGTGGTGCGATGTGACTGCAGATGCGTGCTCCTCCCTTGACTGGGACAGTAACCAGAAAAGCATGAGGGTCCCCTTGGTAAGTTTGTGATGATCATAAATTTCAAAGAAAGGAAAGAATAGTGGAACTGAAGCATGGGGGAATGCAGAACCCTTACTCTGTACTTAATGTGTGTGTAGCCTGAATAATGGGCCCCCAAAATATATCCGCTTCTAATCCCTGGAACCTGGGAGCGTTATCATGTATGGTAAGAGGGGCTTTGCAGATGTAATTAAGTTAAGGATCTTGAGATGGGGAGATTATCCTGGATTATCGGGTGGACCCTAAATGTAATCACGAGTGTCCTTATAAGTGGGAAGCAGAGGAAGACTTGGCCACGGTAGAGGGGAAGGCATTGTGATGCCTGGCTCAGGGAGAAAGGCGAGTGACATGGGGTGGGGGCGGGGGAACGAGATGGCGTCCCTCTGGAAAGGCCAAGAACTGGATTCTCCCCTAGAGCCTTCAAAAGAAGCCAGCTCTGCCGACCTTTGATTTGGGCCTACTGAGGATGATTTTTGAACTTCAGAGCCCCAGAGGTATAAGAGAATAAATTTGTGCTGTTTTAAGCCACCAAGTGTGTGGTACTTTGTTAGAACAGCCATAGAAAACTATTAAAATCTGTGACTTTGGCTAGGGTTGCCCTCTTGAAACCTCAGTCTCCCCAAACACAAAATGGAAACATTACAAATAATACTTGCCCTGTCTCTCTGAGGCGGTGAGAGAGGCTCACATGAGACAAGATCTGGCAGTGCTTCTTATTTATTATAACACACTCTACCCATGTGAGTTAAAGCAGCCTCCAAGGAGACTGGTCAGGGTGGTAGCTTCTTAACCATATTCATCTTGATTAGCCAGAGTTCTCCAGAATAGGGAGGGTGATAAGAGTGGAAGGGAGAGAAGTGAAAGGAGGGTGGGCATTGGGGCTGAACTACAGGCTTATCCCAGCATGGCAGAGGAGAAGGCTTTAGAGTTGTAACCTGGAACTGTAACTGGGCTTTGACTCAGGTGACCCTGGAGGAGTTTACCAGTCCCAGAGGGTCCTGTGCGACATGGAGACAAAGATAAAAAGGAGCCAGTGGGTAGAGAGATGTTTTCTTATTTGGTGACAGGGGAAGGCAAAACATTCTTGATAAAAGTGGGCATTTACATCCTGGACTTCTGGCCTCCAGAATGGCCAGAGAATAACTTTCTATTTTCTGGAAAAAAAAATATTAAAGAAAGAAAGACATTGCCCTTAGAAGACACATTAAAGACATTTTAGGGCTGATCTGGAACACTGAAGTTGTTTTTACCTCTTGAATTTCTTAGGGTTCCTTGTCCACCTTGAACTTCAGTCTAACAGTGATTGTGTTTATTATAAGATGAAACTTAGTAATCCCTTTGAACATCTTGAAGTCACTGTCCCTGTGGGGAAGTATGAACTATAATCTACTTCCCAATGTCCAAGAAATTTTCATACAGCTAGGCTAAACAAAAGCATCATTTATAAGACCTTGATTTCCCTTAGGATACTGTGTAACTATTAGCAGTCTATTTCCCAATAATCCTGGGAAGAAGCTGGTTCACACTTTCATTCCCATTTTCTCAAATAAGAGCCTTTAGGATGCTTGTTTTAAGGAATGGGGTGAACTCCTGGGGCCATCTGTGGCCTGGGAGGACTGTGATTGGGTGGTCTGACACTGAGGGTCACTGTCTTCCTCACATTTTGTGTGCTACCTCAGGGACTCTTCACTACTCTCTCCTCAGACGGGCAACAATCCAATCCATATGATAATGGTTTCACTGTGTCTGAAATGAGCGGGTCCTCGTCTAAATGAAGGTTATCTTATAGCAACAGAGAGAAAAAGGCAGGCGCCCACAGGCAGGGAACAGGGTGATGGATGAATGAAGTGAGGGATGGGTTTTCAAGGCTTTGTCAGTTGTCTTGACAACAGCATGTTACAGATGTGTGCACACTGATCTGCATGATTTAAAGCAATGAAGTCACTTTTGTATTTTCTCTTTTCATTTTGCATTTCTAGGAAAGGATCTGTCAGTAACTCAGCTCATCGCCATAGGGGACTAACTATCAGATGTAGTCTAACTACTGGCGTGGCCTGTTCGTGAGGTTCTTCAGAGAGGACTGGGCCCACACTGGCCACCTCCTTGCCTTTACCTCCTCCCCACTCCTCACACCGTCAGTTGCGCTGTATTCATGAATGATGTGTCCAACAAGATGGACTATATTTGGGCTTGACCTTATCTGACCTTTCTGAGGACCCTGACTAGCTGGCATACTTACTCTTCCTCAGATTGTTTCTCCATGGACTACTATTATTGTTTGGATCTGAAATATCCCCCCAAAGCTCTTGTTTCAAAGGCAATGCAGCAATGTGAAGAGGTGGGATCATGAGGACTCTGACCTTGTCAAGTGGATTAATCCATTTAATGGATTAATAATTTGAATGAACTTCTGGTTGGTAAATATAGAAAGATGGGGCATGGTTGGAGGAAGTAGGTCACTGGAAGTGTGTCCTTGGGGACTCTATCTTTTTCTATATCCTTTCTCTTCTTCCCTTCTCCCTCTCTATTGAATGTACAAACCCATGAATTTCTACTTGCATTCTATTGGATGAACCTAGGCATAGTACCACATCTAACCTCAAGGAAGATTATAAACTGTGGTTTGGGTGTGCGTCCAGGAATGTGAGGAGAACCGGGATAATGGGGTGCTAGAGTCTTATTCGTACTCTTTCTTGGTAACTATTGATCTTTTTATGAGGAACAGATATTTTATTAACAGCTATGGCTTGGTTTTATTTCCTTGTCTGATTTCCTACCTTGTTGAGCTGGGATAGAGCTCCTGGAACCAGAAAGACTAGTTTTGACCTATAACCAAGATCAAATTTTTTTCCCCTACTTCCACACACACCTGTTTTGTCCTCTGAGTATCATTATTCTAATGGCCAAAGGAGACATGGATCTAAGACCTCTTTCCTATACCTGTTAGTTCCTCCAAGGAGACAGGCTACTTTAAAGTTGGAAGGGATAAAATCTTATCTAAGTATATCAGTCATAATACTGAAAAGACAGGGAAAAGGAAAAGCTGTGTTAATCAGGAATATTTCAGTTTCCGGTAACAGATGCCTAAAGCATAACTTCTTTTTTATAAAAAGAAAGCTAATTTGCTTAAATATCTTAGAAGTTCATGAGCAGCAGCTAACTTCAGGAATAGTTGGATTCAGTATTTTAAATAGTTTTATCATTTTTCTTCTCAGCAAGCCCCTCCTCTTGGTTTTATTCTCAGGCAATTTCTTTTCGTAAGTAGGCAAGATGGCTGCTGGTAGCCCCAAATAACCGTATTTCTCAAAACCTATGGTCTGACTGAGTCATGTGTTCACCTCTGAATCCATCTCCATACCTGGGCATGGAGGATCCTATCAACTAGATGCAGGTCAATGCAAAAGCCCTGCCGTGTGTTTCAGAGAGTATAATTGTGGGTATGTGTTATGGTTTGGATGTGAGGTGTTCCCCAAAAGTTCACATGTGAGACAATGCAAGAAGGTTCAAAGCAGAAATGATTAGGGTGTGATAGCATTAAACTAATCAGTGAATTAGTCTCTGATGGGATTAACTGAGTGGTAACTTGAAGCAGGTGGGGTGTGGCTGGAGGAGGTAGAGCATTGGGGGCGTGGCTTTGGGATATATATTTGTATCCAGTAAGTGGAGTGTGTCTCTGCTTTCTGATCATCATGTGAGCTGCTTCCTTCTACCACACTGTTCCACCATGATGTTCTGCCTCATATCCCAAGGAATGGAGCCTGCTGTCTATGAATTCAGACCTCTGAAACCATGAGCCTTAAATAAACTTTTCCTCCTCTACAGTTGTTTTGGTCAGGTCCTTTAGTTGCAGCAGCAAAGAAGCTGACTAAAACGGTATGTCAGCCCCATTGAACTGCGGAGATTGATCCACATGATTACAGATAAGTAAGGGGTGAAAAAAAGGGAGATGAAAAAAAAAAAGTGTCCACAACAGAAGTAATCTAAGACTATCAGACTGTGGAGAATGGAGAGCTTTTGCCATTTTTGTTCTACAAATACATTCAATAGATGTCATTTCTAGCTTGCTCTCAAAGCTTCCCAACTACTTGTCCTTCTCGTTCATACTAGCTCTCAGTTTTCAGTGGTTGAACCCAGATGCCCTTTATTCAACACGTAGATAAGACCAGATGTTGGTTTGGTGGATGAGTTAAATTCCATGTCCTGGTCTTTCACCATCTGCCGAATCCCTTTGCTGATTCCTGGGTCAGGTTTAATTGTGTCCTGAATCTGGACAAAATAGGGTCGGTACCTGTTTTTGGTGTAATAATGTTTAGCATAATTTTTAGATATGTTAGCTTAATAAAATAAAAAAAGGGGACAATATCTGACAAAACGATGTATGAAGATCATAGTTACTTTTTAGTACTTTAGGAAAATTGTTTCTTTTACTTAATGTAAACCTTTCAATTTAAAAATACTAATATTTTGCAAAACATTTTTTCTGGTAATAAATACATATTCATTTAAGAAAGACCAGAGATAAAATATGAAGAAGAAAGGAAGAAAAACCTGTATAGTTCCCCATTCTGGCAGGAAATAATGGTTTAAATTGTATATTTTTGCAGAATATTTTTATGCAAGGGTATGTGTATATATATGTATAATTAATTAAAATATTGAAATCATACTGTATATACACACCATTTAAAACCATTCATTCACTTAATATAATGTAATATTTCTTTTTCTAATATTTTTTAGATGTTGATAGACCTTTATTTTATTCATATATTTATATGTGGTGCTGAGAATTGAACCCAGTGCCTCATACATGCTAGGCAAGCACTTTACCACTGAGCCACAACCCAGCCCAATGTACTATTTCTCATGTCATTAAATAATTTTTTAAAGTATGAATTTTAATGGAAACAGTCTATATTACATAATGATATTGGTAAATTTATTTGTTGTGAATATTAAGGTTGTTTATAATTTTATATTGCAAATAATTCTGTAATACCCATCTTTGATTTTTCAACTCTTTGAGTGTCATTTTAAATAAATTCTTGTATGTTGACTCCTGAATTATTTTGGAATTTTATACATATTTAAGTTAATTTCAGAAAAATTATACAGTTTTATATTTCTACCAAATACTCATGAACATATACATTTCCCTATATTCTATTCAACACTCAGTAGTAATATTTAAAAATTTCAAATTTGATGGTGAGAGGGAAGTATCTGGTGTTTGCTTTAATTTGTATGCCCTGATTAAGGTTACCTTTATTTTTTTGTTTTTGCATTTTTGTTTTTGTTTTTGCATTTTTTTGCCATTTATGTTTCTTCTGTGAAATGTCTACTCACAGTCTTGGCCTATTTTTTTTTTTTTTTTTTTTTTTTTTTTGGTGTGTTTGCCTTTTCCAATTTGAACAACTCTTTGGTGACAGACCTCTTGGGAGAATAGAACACTGGCCCAAGAGAAGGTTCTGCAGGTTCCTTATCTATAAAAAGAAGCAATTTTAGATGGACCCATAATCCACCGTGGTAGGTAAAATGATCAAATATTAGCCAGGCGTGGTGGCACACACCTGTAATCTTGGTGGCTTGGGAGGCTGAGGATCTCAAGTTCAAAGCCAGCCTCAGCAAGTTAGTGAGGCTCTATCTAAAACAAACAAACAACAACAACAACAACAAAGAGGCTGGAGATGTGGCTCAGTGGTTAAGTACCTGAGGTTTAATCCCTGGTACAAAATAAAAACAAAAAAAATTGATCAAATATTAGTTGTTTCAGACAGTTTGCCTTCCCTAATTTACATGGAATTTAAGAGACTCAAATGGATTGAACATGCAAATGCTTTATGAACAACAAGTACAAATCAAAGTAAGGAATTTATTAATTCATCCATGGTGATCTTCCACAAAACATTTTACCTACTGTGTTTCACTTCACACAACAACTTTGCTAGCTATATATGTTTTTTCATGTGTAGCACAGGAAGAAATAAAGGCTTTATCAGTTTAAGCCACATAGCTCACTAGAAGCAGAGGTGGACAGCAGCCTGAGATGTCTGACCCCTGCTCTGTGATCTTTCCATTTTATGACTCCGCTTCACTCCAAGGTTCTTAAAAGGCAGATAGACTAAGGCTGGGATTCTAGCTCTAACACTTGCCCGGTATGTGTAAGGCCCTGAGTTTCATCCCCAACATCACCAAAAAGTGGGGTAACAGGAGTTGCTGGTAAACTAACTTCCTCCCAGGAATAAGGTACTTCATTGGTGCTAAGTAATGGACATTAGCCAAAGCTGTGCAAATACAGCCTGGATCAGTATGGTGATCAACCAAGTCTCATTAACAACATAAAGAGCATTACTGAGATACCATTATTTTCTTTAGAAGTGATCATGTTGCAGCACAATACAATTTTGTATGCCTATGAAGGTGTTTGGTGCTCGGAGTTAAAGGCTATAATGATTTGGAATCATGGCGCTCTTGGGCAACTGCTTTGGTCATTCTCATTTATAATTGCCTAGGTTATGATGAGACAGATCCACAACCTTTATAATACAACTGGGAGAATGATACTTCTAGAATTTTGAAATTTCCAAAGAGAAGTCATGTGATTCATAGTTTCCTTACCTTTCTATTCTAAGCATGTGAGAATAAACAAAATCCCTTGAAGAATAATATTTCTAGAAATATGAGGGAAAAGTTAATTTCTTTCATTTTATATCCAGATGTTTTCCAGCAGGAAGGAAAATCTCCATAGAATGCAAAGTTCCCAAACAAATAAAACTTCCAAAGAATTCCCCTTTTAGCAGATTGCATTGTGTTACTTGCAAACTAGCTGGTGAATAAAAGATGCTTTGAAGTTTGCATAGTCAATTCACAATATTTCCCAGGGATAGGGGGACACATTTGTAATTTATCAACAAGTAGTTGTTTTTTTTTTTTTTTAAATCATCTTCTGTGCTTAGTTAATCTTTATATATAGGATTTTAGTAATCGAAGCAGCAGGTAGAATTTATGAATAAGACCCTGGACCAGGCAGTATGGAAATGCCAAAATGAGCCTTAGTCAGGTGCAGCCTTGCAGTTTAGGAAAAGGGTTAAATCTAAGACAATAAATTTGTCATAAAAGTTAGAATATGATAAATTCCATGAAAGAGTAACAAGCAAAGTTCTGAGAGGGTGTGGGAAGAGGTTGTTTCTGCCTGGAGAGCTAGGACCCACTCAGAGGAGGAGGTGGTTATGGAAGGCTTTGGGTAGGGAGTGGGTAGAGTGTTCCAGGGACATGAGGTAGCAGAGACAAAGCCATGGGGTCACAGTGACTTGGAGCCAAGTATAAAGGAGGAATGGAATCTGGCTAGGATGGCAGGTAGAGGGGAAAATGGGAAATGAGGTGGGACTGGGACTTCAGGAAAGAGCCCTGGGGGTGCTGCCGTCTACCTTGCTCCTGGCCACTCTCCTGTCCCTGTCACTGTATCTTTCTCAGGGGACTTAAGGATACTGAAAAACTCAATAAATGAACAAATGAAAGTACAAAGACCGTATGAGCAATAAAAGAAAATAAAGGCTTTGGATTGGTGGTAACGTACTCTTGTCTAGTTTACTTTCTGGTTAAGTTGGTGTGTTTATCTCTAGTACAACAGAAGCTCCTTTTTCAGACTGGTAGTTGGTTACCTCAAAAAAAATCAGCTAAAGAAGAAAATCATAGAAAAATATTAATTTATGTTTCAAATGCTATTTTCTCTTCTCATCATTATTACTTCCTATTATTATTATTACTGTGTAGGACTTAGGCTTCTTTAAACAGGGGCTCAGATTGGTGCTTGCCAGTCATTTAGCATAAACCACACCCCCAACTCAATACCTGTGATTTCCAGCTTAGGTTTTCACCCATGATTCAAACTTAAAGACTCCTGTGAAGCAATCTAAATGTAGGACCATTTCTGACTTTTGCTATTTTGTCCCATCTGTTACAGTTATCTTGCTGATACTTTATTAGTTAAAAATTCTTTTTAGCCACTTTCTTTACTAAATTTTTGCAAATCATTCTACTTAGTTTTCATAGAAATAGGCTTTTTTCTACCATAATGTACCCATTTTAAAAAATGGGAAAAATTTTAAATTAAAAAAAACCCAACAACCAAAAATCTCAAACAGCCTTTCTTCCCCTTATACTTCCCCTCATACTTCATCAGGTTACATAACATTGGCCAAAATTATGTGATTATATTAACAGGGAAATTTGGAATAAGGAGTCTGAGAACAAAACAAACCAATCCTTGCTAAGAACATAATTCAGAATATGGAAGCAGAAACATGGGCTGACTAGAGTAGCCTCCTCTCTAAGAATGTCATAGTACGGCCGAGGGTCTCAGCCCTGTGTCCTCCAGAGGAACTAGAAACCATCTGTGAATGCGACAGCCAGTCAATTCCAAGTTCAGAGAGCTTCCAGGGCTCCGCTAGCATTTCTTCCCACAGTGCATGGCAACCTCAGTCAGATCTGATGCCTGGCCTGCAAACCCAACCAAAATATTGGTCTGCCTTGGGGTCCATCTGGGGCACCTACCCCTAGGAATGCCAAGGGAGTTCTGCTTGAACACTTGTCCTTCTCACAGAGCCCCATGGGATGCCCGTCACAGCCAACTCTGGTGTGAAGCTCTAGGATGTGTATTTGTTTTTAGCATAAATCAGTCCAAAGTGGGGAGGAAGGCTCTGGGGAATCATGGAATAGTGTTTGGCATGTTGCTAATAATGTATTAAATAGCTCCCAATAAAAATGGACATGGGTTTCTGTGCACTAGGCAGATAGCTTGACACTCTGGGAGTTGAATACTTGGAGGAAAAATACAGAGGCTCCAAGACTCTGCTGATGTCCTAGCAAAATTCCTTTTCTCTGGTTGAGTTGAGTAGTTCCCCGCAGGAGGGAAGGGAAGACCTGCCCACCTGAGCATCTCAGGCCCAACATCCCAAACCCTGACCCTGCACAGAGCAGGCACAGTAACTTTGCTCAAGTAGGGAGAGGACCTGGATAGGAATTCCAAGCTGGCTGTTCTTATCTTTTCTTGTGCTCACCTGGCCTCATAACCTAAAGAAAATTCTTTGATCCCAAAAGCCCTGCTTTTTATGTAAAATGACGGTAAACTAAAAGCATCTGTGAAAGGCAAAAGTCAAGAGTTACTTAGTTTCAGGACAAAACAAGGCCCTGGGGTCTCTTAAGGCATAAACCACTCAGCCTACTGAGAAGTAAACACCATGTATCCATTGGTCTCCTCACTTGAAGGGACTCAGGATGATCTGACAGATGCCTTTCATCCCATCAATCCACCACCAGGGTTAATTAGTGTCTTTGCCTTTCAAAATGGTTCCACTTTGCAAGATTAGCCTTGGGACATGAAGGTCATTGCCTGGAATAACATGGCGACTTAGGGAGTTGACATTACTTAGAGTCCCTTCCTATCTTTTGATTACTCTTACAATCTTAAAGATCCTTTCCAATGAACAGCCTCACTCTTCTCTGAGTATCCATTATAGTCTTCCCCAAGCCTCCCACCACCGAGCAGATGTTTATGGTCTCCAGCCCCAGGCAAATCTGGCCTGTCTGTGAATCACCCCACAAACTTAGCAAAGGTCAGCTGGTAGAGAGGCAAAAAAGGGACTCTGGTTGGAGTGTGCAGCTGCGTCCAAGAACCCTGGACTTGTGATGCCCTGGGACCTTCTGTGCTGCCCTGTAGGGAAAGGATCAAACAAGCTCTGAGTGAGATAGTTCTGAAGGGTTCCTTTCCGCCATGCAGAGCAAGTGAACCTGCAGTTCCCCTGGTTAGTCATGGCTCAGGCCCCACAAAAGTTTTCGAGTGTGTGTCTGGAGGTTGTATAAAGGAAGGCTTTCTTTAGAGCCACCTTTGAGACCTGAGTGAGGATGGGTGTAGGAACTGGAGACCAAGGTCAGAGGATGGAGCTCCCAGGACTGGCATGACTGGGAGGGCCTGCAGCAGCAGGGACCAGGCAGCACTGCCATCTGGCTTCAGTTTCGTGGGCTTTGGAAAGTACGCTGGTGTTCTGAAGGCTAGGCAAGAGGGATCCCAGTGCCAGGGACAGAGTAAATGAGAACTTGTCTCTAAGCCACAGATTCTGGAATTTCCCATAATTAACATTCCAGTTGAACATTCAAAAGGCGGGAACCTTTGGTAGGCCTGTAAATTAAAGCAGGATAAAGTATTTAGAGTCTACTTATGAGGGTAATGGTCTGGGAAACCTTTGCATTTGTTATTTGTGAAATGTTATCGGTTTTGCATCCATAAAGTGGCAGAAGATGCAGAAATTTTAAAAATATTAGTTCTGATAGGGATCTTAGAGATAATCAAGTATAATTCCTTGATTTTGGAGAAAAGGGCCCTGAAGCCAGAGGCACAAGTTTGTTACTTTAATAATGTTGATAAGACTATTGATTGCTGTCATGTGTAGTACATAAATGTATTGTATCCTCACAAATTCCTTCTGGATAGTTACCATTATCACAACTTTACAGATGAGAAAACTGAGACTTAAGGAGGGTGGGCATCTTGCCCAGGGTCACACAGCTATGGGCACAAGCAGGACATCAGACCAAATTTGGTGGATCCTAAATTCAGAGGTCTTAGAGAAGTGACTTAAAGCAGCTCATATGAAAACATTCTTTTCTTTCTTCTTTTTAAAACCATCTGAAGGGTTTAGAGAATCATAAAGGTTAAGTATAAGATAATGGTACTTTTAAAAACAATCCATGCTCCATGGACCAGTCGTAATAATACTGAGAGGGGAGGGGATGCTGAAAATTTGTCAGATACTGTATTAAATCTTATACCTTGATTTTGTCAATCATTTAGTTCTTACTTTGACCGGTTAAAGAAGAAATTCTGATACTTGCTGAAGATATTAAGGCAGACTTCATTCATTCTTGAGGGGCCATGACAATAGGAACAGGGGTCTGCAATGAGACATTAGTGACTTCAACAAGGGTAAGTGGAGATTTGTAACTAAGGAGCAGGGGTGGGGGCAGTAAGTGGATAGCTTTCCAAGAGGGACATCAAAGATGAGAGGGTTTCTGGCTACACCAACTTGATAGGATTATTGCTGAAGGCAGGCCACAGCGATCAGACACAAAGTGCGGGGGAATTTTTGGAAACATTCTTTCTCAAAATTCATTCTACAAGAACAGAGAGGGAAGCCCAGAGTTGGGCCCAGTCAAGCAAAGGACTCAGAAGAGGCATTCTAAAGTTTTAGTAAAGGAGAGAGACTGTCAACCCTGTGAGTTAAACGATATGGTTTCTATTTTATAGGTTAGTAAACTGAGGCAAAGAGATGAGCCAAGGTCACACAGTAAATAGGGGAGTCAGAATTTGAACCCATCTCTGTTGTCATCTGTATATCTGGCATGTCTGTTACTGGCATGCCCTTCCACATAGCTACCATATAATGACAACTTATGTTTAATGTGATGAGCTTGATCATGAAAGACAGATTAACACATAATCACCAAGTCTTTGTTGGGAGATTCATTCTATTTTATTCAGATGCCTTAAGGATGGGTAGTACATCAAATATTCACCTAATATTTCTAGATTAACATCTCAATTCCTGACAATAAGGAGCCGTGTGTTTAGAGATTGTGAAAAGATTGAACAGGCTGCATGCCCTTTCCTCTTCAGAATTACAAGGGAACTCTGCCCTGCCATTAGGCTCTGCTTTCTCCATTGATTGGTTATATTGGAAGTCATCTTGTAGATGGGACAAGCAAGGGGTTTTGTGAAATAATGGTATCCATTGGTGTTGAAAGGTATAGAATGAAATTACCTAAAGCAGAAGCTCTTTTGCAAATGATTTCATGTCTAAGATCTCAATTATTTATTTGAGAAATTAATCAGTTTGGATTTTAAATTTCTCTAGCGTGATTTTTTTTTCCTTCTGCCTCTAATGGATAGTTTGAGGGAATTGGCTTTTATATTATTAAGATGAAACTTAAGCTTGCAAAGTTGCCATCTGAACTTGTTGTCTTAGAGGGAGAATCTAGGAAAAAGATTCTCTGATGATTTTTGGATTCCCAGATGCCTGAGGGCAGGAGCTACCATAGACAATTCTCTTTATCTATCATTCGATGCAAAGCCTGGCACAACTAGGCACCACACACTTACCTTTTAAATGGAACATGGAAGTCTGCTCAAAACACTAAAACCCTAGCTAGAGAAAGAACCCCTTTCCCAGCTAATCTATCCCTCCTTTCTTGACATTTTTTGTCTTGCTGCCTGCCTAAGTCTTCAGCTTCATATTCCCCACAGGAGACAGGTGTGGGTTCATCCAATTGAGAAAGTGATCTGTGTCTTAACTGGTTTCTGTGTCCTGCATGTGTTTTGTTGGTATTGTGTGAAGAACGTCCTGCTTTCGGAATGATGTCCACTGAATTATGTCAGGATGTTTAACTTACATGTTAATAACACATATCTGAACATGAATTTGGCCCAGGTGTATCTCTCCATTCCCTACCATGGTCCCCAAATCCATGAGTAACCCCTAGTCTGCTTATTTGCTGATGCAATTTTTCTGCTCATCTTCAATGCTTTTTAAGAAAATCACTCTTTCACTCTGTATTACCAACTATCACACCTTCATTTTTCTTCACTTTATTTTTGCTTTTTCTGATAAGAGATCTTACACTAAAGTTCTTACAGTTATAACTTATTAAATGTCTTCTAAATCTATGCTTAGAACTTCATTAATTATTATTTTTAGCCATTGCCATCATAATACACTTACATTGTGTCAAACCTGTGCTAAATTCTTTATTGGCATTGATTAATTCTTCTAACAAGATTACGAGAGACATACTATTGTAAAACCCATTTTTACAGATGGGAAGACAGGATTGGTGAGGTTAACTAACTTGCCTATGATTACCCAACTAGTAAGTGTCAAAGTCCTGAATCAGGCAGTCCAACTCCCACCCATATTCTTTCTTTTCTTCTTTCCTTCCTTCCTTCTTTCCTTTCTTTTCCTCCCTCCCTTCTTCCTTCCTTCCTTCCTTCCTTCCTTCCTTCCTTCCTTCCTTCCTTCCTTCCTTCCTCTCTCTCTCTCTCTCTCTCTCTCTCTCTCTCTCTCTCTCTCTCTTTCTTTCTTTCTCTTTCCCAGATATTGAACCCAGGGGGTACTTAACCACTGAGCCACATCCCCAGCCCTTTTTTGTATTGTGTCTCACTGAGTTGCTTAGCAGCTCACTAAGTTGCTGAGGCTAGCTTTGAACTCGTGATCCCCCTGGCTCAGCCTCCCAAGCTGCTGGGATTACAGGTGTGTGCCACCGCACCCCACTCCACCCCATATTCTTAACTACTGCAATGCATTGTCTCTCCTTTAAATCTGTGATCTTTCCGTATTCTTTAAAACCATCCTACAAGGTCAATTCATTCTTGGACATGCCTAACAAGATCCATATTTTGATCTTGGGTCTTTCTACCTACAAAGCCCATACTTATTCCACTCTCCAAATTGTCTTTGAGGCAAATCAAGAACCACTCATCTATTGCCTACTAGCCTAGGAAAACAAAATTCAATATGACATAGTAACTTGTATTCTAAGTTACAAGATAATTATTATCCTCAGTTGTTTGAATGGCTTAAGCCCAACTGGATAGAGCTTTTCTAAGACTAGAGTAAAACAGCCTTCTCTTGGATTTCTCCTCCAATGGGAACTCCAATATCCAAGACACAGACACATCACAAAGCTAGGTCGCACTATGACTTCAGCTAAGAGTTAGAGTCAGTCGTAACTTACCTTCTTTCTTTAGAAAACTCAGAGGACATGCTGATCACAGAACTCAGCTTCTAGTTCCTTGTAAGAAACCACATTAGATCATAGTTAACTCCTGGCAAACTACAGGGTACCATGAAGCCAAGCTTAAAGTTTTCTGACTGTAATTATCTCCACCATTTTATGATCAGACGAATTTTTTTGAATTTTGATCTTCATACTTGATGGAAGGAAAATATTATTCTGCTGGAGTAAGGCAGGTAGGAAAGATGACATATATATATATTAGGTTATGGGTACATGGGTTTGTGGCAGAGAATACCATGTGTCCACCAAATTACATTCCTTTGTTTTCAGGAAACTTTCAGTTAGGTGGCACCATGTTACTAAGTTCTGGTCAAGAGATGTTGGAAAAAGTGATGTGGTACAATTTCTAGCTGACCCATAAAATATCCCCCTATGATCTCTCCTCCTCTGTTGCATGGATGAATGAGAGAACTCTGAGGATTTAGAGCAGGTTGAAGCCAGAGGATGAAAGGAGTGTGGGTTTCTGAATGACTTTATAAAGCATAGCCTCTTCTACCAACTTGCCTAGACTGAAATAAATGATAATCCAAATTCCCTGTGCTTAACCATTGAGGTTTAAGCAATGCTTGTTATAGAAATCATCCTACTCTAGTACTGACAGCTACCACAAATAAGAACTAAGTATTAGAGATAGACAGTTCTGGGTTCTATCCAAAGTTTTCTACTTAACCAGCTGTGTGACTTAACACAAATTACTCAACCTCTCAGAATTTCAACTTCATTTGTAAAATGGGAATATAATAACACTTACCTCATAGGATTGGGGGAGAACTCTATGAAAACATATGTGTATAGTGCCTGTTATATAGCAGGTGTAGCAAGATTACAAATTTACTCACGCAATCCAATTGTGCAAAGAAAATGTAGTTCCTTTATTTCTCTATAACTGATTGAATTTTCTTCAAAATCCTACAGCCCTGGGGTAGTGGGGAACCAAACGTGAACTTTAAATGAGACAATTAACAATATGTCAGTCTCCTTGTGGTTTAAAATAGTCCTTTTCAGGTACACGCTCAGACTTCCAGAATCCTCCCTGTCAAGATGGTAGAGGGGTGAGATCATTCTGCCCCAGCGGCAACAGGGAATGGCTCTGAGGTCTTCGAGCAGGGTTTTGGTTGTTCCCTGAGTCCTCACTGGTCTTACTGGATCAAGTCCTTCCTTACATTGTTAGTGCTTATCCAGCTGGCATCTGTTGCTGGAAACTTGACCCCTCTTCTCTCTCAGCCTGGTAAGGCCCTGGTGAGCCTACCTTTTGAACCAGAGATGCCTTCTGCGATCTGGCCATGATGGCCACTTGTTCCCCTGCCTTGGCTGCCCTTGACCACAGGGTCATTTTCCTCCACTGTGGTAATGATTCCTCTGTCCACAAGACACCTAATTTCCTGTTCCTTCTACAGAGTATCTAGGCGTTTCTAAGTACTTACCATACAACAAGAGAGACTCCAACAAACCAACTCAGGCCCTCCAGCCTATCTATGACTTGGCTTGATATGGCTACTGTATGTTGGGCCTGAGGATGGGGCCAGTCCTCTGCAAGCAATCTCTTCTCAGAGACTCAGCCTAGGTCAAGGGCTTCTGTGTTTTTGGTATTTGTGGCAGACAAACTCTAAGATGATCCCTATGATCTCCACATCCTTATGTTTATACCCAGGTATGATCCCCTCCCCTCCAGTATGGTGGGACATAGGATTGCTTCTAGCCAGTGGTGAATGCATGCAGTGTCACTTGTGATTATGTCATGTAAGACCCCATCTTCCTAGTGGGTTTGATTTAGAGACTTCCTTTTTGTCTTGATGGGTGGTCTTATTGGGAAAATTAATGTCTCAAGGAATTTCAGGTGACCTCTAGAAATTATGATGACCTCTAGGATCTGAGGGCAGCCAATAGCCATTGGCCAATAGGATGCCAGTTTCCTCAATCTCACAGGCACAAGGAAATGGAAAGTACCAACAACCTGAATAAGCTTGGAATCTTCTCCAGTCAAACCCAGTTGCCATCTTGATTGTAGTCCTCTGAGATACTAAGCAGAGGATCCAGCTAATCCTAATTCACAGAAACAATGAGAGAATAAATGTGTTCTACTGTAAACTGCTAAGATTGTGGTAAATTGATGCCTAGCAATGAACTCTGACCAAGAGAGAGAAGGCATGCATGTTCATCATTTCCCACTTCTCTGTCCCCCTATACTTCCCACAATCCACTGGGGACTGCAAGGCACGCTTTCACTCTTCCTCTTCCAGGCCTCTCATCACACACACACTGAACTTACTGCTTTCTGAAGTGGCACTTACTTTCTCTACCTCTTCTGAGTTCAAGAAATGGAGGGGCACCAGGTGTGGTGGCACACGCTCATAATCCTAGCAGCTTGGGAGGCTGAGGCAGGAGAATTGAGAGTTCAAAGACAGCTTCAGCAATGGCAAGGCACTAAGCAACTCAGTGAGACTGTGTCTAAGTAAAATACAAAACAAAACAAATAAACAAAAAACCAGCTGCAGATGTGCCTCAGTGCTTGAGTGCCCCTAAATTTAATCCCTGGTACCATCCCTCCCCCAAAAATAAGAAGTGGAGGGACCATTTTAAAGCATAATTTAGGGGAAGAGGTAAGAAACATGCAGAGAATTAATATTTTTAAAATATCATCCCCATTACAAAAATCATTATATTTCATTTTCTTTCCTTTAGATTCAGTTTGTCTGAGACTATTTGTTTTCGTAGGTCAGGGAGTTATATAAAACATCTTTTGCTCTAATTTTCTCTTTGCTTGTACTCTATCTCAAATTTTTTTCCTGGCACAAGGATGGCCTTTCAGGCTGGGTGGCTCAACTACTTATAGATGTGAATGCAGTTTGGTACAAATGCTCAGAGTCTGGTTTCCCATGGGAATGTATCCATTGGAAAGATGATCAAAATAAGAAACTAATTAGTTAGGGTTCATGGAATATAACTATAGATTATTATAGCTGGAAGGAGAGCAATGACATCTAAATACTCTCCTATTGTAGAAAAGGAATCTGAGATCCAAAAAGGTGAAATGATTTGTAAAAAGCTACCAGATTTGTTATTCCAAATCTGAAACCAAATCTGGATATTCCAACTTGCAATCCATGAAAATCAATATGCAGCAGAACATTCTTTATTAAGCAAACTTTGCCAGAGTGGATTTTTTTTTTTTTAAGATTCACTTTCTTGAAACTTCCTTTTTGCAAGCATTAAGATTTTATTCTTTTCTGCTGATTAAAAAAAAACTTCCCAGGTAAAGTCAAAGAATAGCCATTTTCCTCTGACCTGCTAAATAGTAATTACACCTATAGAAATATGTCCCCTCATACCCCAGGTAATGAGGTGTGGAAATTTATAAACTTTGGGTTCTAGTTGGGGATGTTGGGATGGGGCCATAACTGGGTGACTTTGAGTGGAGACAGAAGTTTTAACCATGTTTTTATGTTTCATCTCTTCTTCCTTTCTCTCTCTCTCTTTCTCTTTTGTCCTCCTAAGAAGGGGAGCTAGTTTTGGGTTGGGTCATAGAAAATGAACTTTTCAGAGAATGTTGTTATTTTATTCCTGATTCTCATAGATGAGTATTGTCCCTGCTGGTGGGTAGCCCTGTGCAACTGTCAACCTGCATCATTTTGTCCTTTCCAGTCCTGGTAATCGTCAGTTCACAAAGTCAAGCATGGTGCCTCATTTCGGTTTGTGGGGAGATGGTATAGTGTGGTGGATAAAAACTCTGATTATAGAGTCCACAGTTCTGTGATTTGGGGTAGGTTATTTAACTTTGATGAGTCCTGATTTCCACATCCACAAAGCAGTAGACTAAAATCGTGTCAGTTTATGGGAATGTTATAAACATTACCTGAGCCAGGGTGGGCACACCTAGAACCCTGCCTGGTGCACTGTGAGTGCTGTCTCACATGAAGGACACACTATTAGAATTATTGCACACATTTGTTTATCCATATTCCCAGTTGCTCTGGGAACTCCACTGAGCAGGAACTGTGTCTGCCTGGCTCGCTGTTGTAATTCCAACACTCAGTTTAGTGCCTACTACACAGAAGATGCTCAGAATATATTCTTGTGAATGAATGATGAATGGATGATCAAAATGTAATAACTGTTATTAGGGTTCCCCCTTAACTTGGGCAGAACATCAGCAGATCACATAGGTGAACTGAGTCCTTTCAGAAACCACCTGTCCCATAAGCACACTCAGGCCTGGCCCTACAGAGTTAAAGGTATCTGCTGCTTCTAGACTTCCTAACTTGGACTTACTTAGTTCAACTTTAGGATTCATCTTTTTTTTTTTTTTGGTACTGGGACTTGAACCCAGGGGTACTCTACCACTGAGCTATATCACCATTCCTTTTTATTTTTTGAGACTGGGTCTTGCTAAATTGTATAGGCCCTCTCTAATTTGCTGAGGGCCTTGCTAAATTCCAGAGATTGCCTTCGAACTTTCAATCCTTCCGCTTCAGCCTCCTGAGTCACTGAGATTATAGGAAAGGTGTTCCTTTATAATCTGGCATTGACTAGAGCTTATAAAAAATTCTAATGTTAAAAAACAACATCTGAAGAATAGTTAGAAAGGACAAGTGTTAAAATAATCTGGTCAGAAAAAGAAGTTTTCTTATAATTCAGTTCTCAAAATTCAAAACCCATTGTGAACCCCTCATGAGTTCAATAATTTCCAAGGAAACTGAGGCTTTTAATGTTCCTGTTCCATTATAGATAATTTCCTTCTCATAGGAAGGCTCTAACAGCAGTTGAAATGGAAATAAAAATAGTCAGAGGAGAGAGTGGGAGAATTAAAAAAGGAATGTAATGTAGAGACAAGATAGATCCCTAGGAGATTGAGAGTTTTGTAAACAAGCCTTCTTTGGATGTTGATTGGATGCATCTTTGAGTCTCTAGGGCCCAGCACAGAGGGTGGACATGTGAGCAGCTGGGTACGTATTTATCGGGTGGAAGGGTGGCTGTGAAGTGAAGTGGAGGAGAAGGGAGAGGAGACAGAGTGCAAAGAGCCTGCTCAGAGGAAGCTAAAGGGCAGGTGTTCATTGCCTGCGCCAAAGGACAGAATGAGGAAAACAGTGCTGGGAAGGAAAGTGGGGAAAGAGAGAAAAAGCTAGGATGAGAGGCTCCTCTCCTACTTTCAGTTTCACTCTTTTGGTTCTTTTATTTAGGAACAGCAGTAAGGGAGAAATATGAGGAGCAGAGATTTCTGGGAGGAACTGAGGGCAAACGTGGGAGGTAATTGATCCCTCATCCTTCTCTCTCTCAGCATGTGAGACATCTCCTCCAGTCTGGTTCTCCATTGATTCTTCCTATTTGTATCTGTTTTATGTGTCTCTCCCTCTACACCATAAGCAACTTGAGGGCACGCAATCTGTTTTACTCCTTTTGTATCTACCCCTGGACCTAGATGGGTACTGGTTCTTTGGGTGCGCAATCAACTGAATTGGCAAGAACAGTTGATATCTGTTAGTGGGTATATCTATATAAAGAAACTCCACGTGTCCATGCAGGTGAGACACTTGATTCTTTCTCTTCTCTTTTCCCATTTGAAATACACACAATAAAGATCAGAACATGAAATGAAAGGGGAGAATTTTTGTAGTTCCACTCTTGATGTTTCTGAAAGTTATTGAATGGATTTAACCAAAATAATATACTATGACATATGTCAACTCTGTTCTTGTGGTTGTCAAAGGGAAAGCATATCTCTGAGTGAGACAAAAGGCACTTGGGAACATGTTACACTATAATCTACTAGTTCTCACCTCAGATTAAGTCACTCCCTGACTATAAGATAACTCAGTTTCCTCTGATCTGTTACAGGTCATTCAATGTTAGCAACAGGTAAAATCATGACTAGGGGAATGGTTGGAACATTTAAAAAATATACAGGAGATGAGCATCAATGGAAGGCTATGGTGAGAGAAAGAAGATAAGGGCAAGAGGTAGACAGAAGAAGAGCAAAAAGAATCATGCAGTAGAGAATAGCAGAACTGCATTGCTATTAACTTTGGTATGTGCAGTTGGTCAAGGTCACACTTCTTTATACTGAGGTTAGAAAATGTGTTTAAGACCACAAAATTTGCAAGTTAGCCTTTGAGTAATGGGAAAGTGTATCACTTAATTTTATGAAGGAACAAGTTCTAGCCTTTTCTGGGTCATAGAGTCCTTTTTAATAATGTGATGAAAGCTAATGGATGTTTCTCCAGAAAATGCCCAAATATTCCCCAAATTTTCAGGCAATTTCAAGGATTCACAGATACCTACAGTCTTGCCATCAAACATGCAGGACCCCTTCTGGTAGATAAATTATTGGAGTTCCTTACATCTTGTCCTAGAATTGCCATTTACCCCAGAGCAGATAAGATACACATGCTCCCTGTCTGTGGATATGGGTTATCTGGTTTCTCTGCTCTGTATTTTTGGTGCAAACAGTTGGTTTTCCAGAAATGGGAACTACTATTAATAGCAAATGTTTGGCTGTGGCAATCTGAAATAGTTTTCTCAAAATGCTCTGTGGACAACTTAAGTGAAGGAACAAAACCAAACACAAACAAATGGTTTACATGAATCTGTCAAGTGATATGTGGGGGTTAGCGGTAAAAGGAGGGGACACAAGAGGACATGCAGAGAGCAGTCTCAGAGTCAGCATGTGGCAGTGTTACTGTGTGATGTTGCACATCTGCTTTCAAGCTGTGATATGCTTCAGACTACATAAATTAGGTCTCAAAAAAGATAAGGAATGGCAAATAGAATTCATCTTCTTGCCAACTCTAGTAGATTATATGGAAGTGTGTTATACTGATGCCCTTCAAGGGATCACTCCTCCTGTGTTTACACCTTTGTGTAGCTACCTCCCCTTAGATCTAGACTCCTCTGACTTGTTTTAACCAGTAGAATATAGCAGAAGTGGGATCGTACCAGTTCTGACTAGAGTCTTAAGAAAGTTTATTGGTGTCTGCTGTTTGTCCTGGGAGCTCTGAGCTGCCATATAAGAAGTCTGTTTGCCCTGATAGACTGATCACATGAAGAGGGAGAGACCCTGAGACTCCATGAAGAATAACCAAGGAACCCGCTCACTGGTGAGAATTGAAACTTTAGGCAAGTCCCCAGCCTTTTGATCCATCCTTGGTGAAGCATCAGGTATGTGAGAGGTAAGGTTATTTTGGATGTTCCAGTCCCAGCAGAAGACATGAGGAGCAGAGTGAGCCATCTCTGCTATGTACTATCCCATACCTGACCAAAAGCCTTATGAGAAATGATAAAAATGGTTGTTGTTTTAAGTTGCCAAGTTTAAGGGATAGTTTTTATATAGCAACAGATTGCTAAAATGGTTTTTATTTAGAAGTGGGCAAAGCTATAACTGCAACCCCTAAAATGTGACCTTGGTTTGGGGACCAGGCAATAAGAGAAGTACAGAAGGACTTTGAGAAGATTATTTCATGGATGCTGGAAATGCCAGTAAGAAAATTGTACCAGAGGCTGGAGAAAGCTATGTAGTGGCAGTAATAGGCACTGCAATAACATGGAAGGTAGAAAATTTATATTTTATGCACCATGGGTTTTCTTGAGTAGAGTATCAAGCAGAATGTTGAAAGGGCAAGTGGTTGCTTTTAACTATGCCTAATAAGATACAGATAGATATGAATTAAAGAAGGACCTGTTCAGTTTTAAAGTAGAATTGAGAAACATTTCCAACCTAGGATTTGCTGAGTATGAAAATAGTTTTTAATTCCCAGCCTCTCTAGCTATAAAATATTCTCAAAGTAAATTAAAACCTGGAGGGAGATATTACATGGCACTGCCAGGAAGACAGGGCTTTGGTGGCCCAGATGAGATCAAGGCTGTGACTGTAAGACTCTTTGTAGAAATTTCAGTGAGAGTTAAATTTAAATCTTAGAGATCCTCTAAGCTAGATAATAGGGTTTCAAGAGTCTTAGGGGCTTATTTTCAATACCCTTGCTACTAGACAAAACAGTTTCCAAGACTCCTTTTTTTTTTTTTCCCCAAGACTCTTAATGGCATTTTCCCACAGCACCCTGACTCTCTCAGTCCAAAGTAGAGAGGAACTTATTTTGGAAATATTTATGGGTATGTGTTGTTTATAATGAATTGAATTATAATGTGATAAATAAGAATCCTACAAAAATTTTAAATTAATTATCTCAGCTTGTATTAGAAAGGACAGACATAGTTCAAAACAAAGTTTCTGAAGCTCTATCCTCCTATAGTGAGGAAGCAGGGTGAGAAAGCTACTGAGCTGCAAACATAAAGCATTCCTAAAGAAAAGAATGATTCAGAGGATGAAGTCAAGAGCTCTGAGAGAAGACTTAAGGACGTGGAGAAATACTTCAGAAAGCAGAACTGGGCACTAATCCAAGAACAGTCTCTGACTTTTAAGTTGGAGGATTTCAAAATTGCTATGGACCAGTGACTTTTATGATCTTCCTCTACCCATCTCCCTTTTATGAATGTGAGTGTCTATTGTGGTTATCTTGTTCTTTATTACTGTAGTCTATTGGAGTGTGAGTTATATGGTACTTATTCTCTTAGTTCACAGGTCCTTGGATTATGCAGCACCATACCAGAGTAGCTGCACACAAGGGATCACACACATCAGGAAAACCTTCTGCAACTGTACCTGAGATTTAGAAAATGAGATTTTGAATTTTGAGCTGATGCTATGATCTTGGGAATGAAGGAGTATACTCTGCACATGAAAACAATGTAAATTTCTGTGGTCAGAGACCAGACAATAGTAGCTCTCAAAAGTTGTCTCTTAACAATTCCTGTCTTCTCAGTATGCTCAAGCTGCTCTTCTCATCAAGTAGTGAGATTAGTTCACCTCCTCTTGAATCTGGGATTATCTTTTCACTGACTTTAATAAATAGAATGCAGTGGAAGTGATGTTTGGGGATGAGCTGCTTCCACTTTTTCTTGGAACCTAGCTGCTATTCTGAAATAAGCTCATGTGAAACAGAGAGATCAGATGGAGAGGACCGGAGGCTCATCGTCCCATCTGAGCTCCCAGCCACAAGCCAGAACCAACTATCATATGAGTGGACCTTCTTAAGTATTCTAGCTTAGCTGAGTTCTCAAGTAACTTCAGCCCAGGTATCATTACATGGTATATAGAAAACCATCTAGCTGATGCCAGTCAACCCACAGAACTGGGAGAGATAATAAACTTACAGTTTCAAGTCGCTACATTTTGGGATGGTTTGCTATGCCACAATAGACAAGTCAAACAGGTTGCTATAGGCTTCTTGGAAAGCTATGCTGGGAAAGATTTTTAGGCCAAGTCCAGGCTCAGTGGAAAATGTGCCGTTTTTGATTACCAATACCTTTGTGGGGCAGAAAGAGAGAGTGAGTTGAATAAAATGGTACCGAAATTACGAAATTACAACTCATGCTATCCCAGTTCAGGGGGAGTTAATGACAGCTTTTTATAAGGAAGTTGTGATTTGGAAAACGAAAATTTAAAATCTTGGCTTTTCTGTGTCACAAAGTTTGGATTTGTTAGTTTTTTTTCTTTTTGGTACTAACGATTGAACCCAAGAGTGCTTAATCATTGAGACACGTCTCTAGTCCTTTTTTAATTTTGAGATGAGGGTCTCACTGAGTTGCTTGGGACTTTACTAAGTTGCTGAGGACTTCACCAAGTAAGTTGTTGAGGACTTTACTAAGTTGCTGATGGCTCAAATTTGTGATTCTCCTGTCTCAGCTTTCTGAACTATTGGGATATCAGGCATGTGCCATTGTGCCTGGCTGGAGTTTTTAATTTCTTGAGAACTTTAACCCAGCAAAACAAACAGAAACTCAGTGAATGGCTCAGACCAAGTAAGACCTCAAGGATAACTACTAAAATTCACTCATCCCTTCTGCTCTTTCTTTCTTTTTCTCAAGGCCGTAAATAGCTATGGAGGGCCCCAGGAATTGTTAGTATCCCTACAGATTGGTCTAGATTTTCCTTAAAATGTCTGAGCCCAAGTCCAGTATAATATAGAAGTATTGAATATGTCTGCAAAACCCCACTTTCTCACTTACTCATTCTTTTTAATTTATGTACAGTTTTCTGTATGCCAAACATCTCTTTAGGAACTGGGGGTGTGGTGAGAATAAATGTGGCATAGGACCTGAACAAGTCATAGCCCCTGTCTCCAAGGAGCTTATGTTCTAGTGTGGAAAAAAGAAAACTAATCAGTCAGGGACATTACCTCAGGATAAGAACAACACAGCAACAAATTGCGCACATTATAATAGTAACTAGCATTTATTGTGCACTTACTATGGGCCACGTATCTTGTTTAATCTTTAAATTTGCTAATAAGTTTAAATTATTTTTATAATAGCTTTATTGAGATATAATTTACATACCATAAAATTTACTGCTTTTAAAGTGTATAATTCAGTGGTTTTGGTATATTCACAGAGTTCTGCAATCATCACCACCAATTCCAGAGCATTTTCATCTCCTCCAGATACAAACACCTACTCATCAGTAGGTGTCCCTTATTTCCCTCTTTCCACTAGACCCTGGCAATCACCAATCTACTTGCTGTCACTACAGATTTGCCTACTCGGAACATTTCCTGTTGATGTAATTATTCAATATACAGCCTTTTGTGCTTGGTTTATTTTGCTTAACATGTTTTCAAGGCTCAACCATAATGAAGTATGTGTCAGTGCTTTATTTCTTTTTATCACTAAATAGTATTCCATTGTATTGACATTCCATATTTGTTTCCTTGTCACTTGAGGGACATGAGTTATTTCCATATTTGACTACTATGAGGAATGTTACCATGAACATTTGCATGCAAGTTTTTATTTGAATATATGTTTTCAATTCCCATGGGTATTTACCAAAGAGTAGAATTTCTGTTAACTCTGTTGAACATTTTTAGCAAATGCAAATGGCTATTGCCTGTCTTTTGCATTTTAGCCATCCTAATCAGTACATAGTGGCGTCTTATGATTTTGATTTGCAATTTCCTAATACTAATGATGTCAAGCATCTTCTCGTATGTTATTGACCATCTATATGTTTTTCAAGAAATTTTATTCAATTCCTTGGCCTGTTTTTGAATTGTGTGGTAATTGTCTTTTTTTTTTTTTTTTTTGCGGTACTGGGGATCGAACTCAGGGCCTTATGCTTTCGAGGCAAGCACTCTACCAGCTGAGCTATCTCCCCAGCCCTGGTAATTGTCTTTTTATTGAGTTGTAAATGTCCCTTACCTATTCAGGATACAAATTCCTTATTAGATATATGATCTGCATGTATTTTCTCCCCTTTTGTGGTTGTCTTTTTATTTGATAGTGTCCTTTGAAACCCCAAATTCTTTAATTTTGATGAAATTCAATTTCTCTATTTCTCCTTTTGGCACTCTTGCTTTTGATTTCATATCTAAGAAATCACTGCCCAATCCAGGATTAGCAATGTTTACTCCTATGTTTCCTTCTAAGAGTTTTATAGCTCAGCTCTTATTATTAGGACTATAATCCATTGTGTTAATTTTTATATATGATGTGAGGTAGGGGTCCAATTTCTTTCTTTTGTAGGTTGATATTCTGTTGTCCCAGCACTATTTCCCCCCCTTTTAAGCAATACTAGGGATTGAACCCAGGGTGCTCTACCATTGAGCTATATTCCAGTCCTTTCTGTTTTTAAATTTTAAGACAGAGTTTCTCTAAGTGGTTGAGGCTGACCTCAAACTTGTGATCCTCCTGCTTCAGTCTCCCAAAAGAGCTGGGATTAGGGGCATTACCCCACTGTGCTCCCAGCATGATTTGTTCAAAGAATATTCTTTCCCTGTTGAATTGTCTTGGCATCCTTTTAGAAAATCAATCAACTGTAAAAAAAGGTAAGGTTCTATTCCATTGATGTACGTGTTCATCCTGACATTGGTCATTCACTCTTTATAGGAGCTATACCCAGAAGGGACTATTAAAGGCTCATGGAGTTTGAGCAGTTTTTTCAAAAACATACACATAATATGCAGTGAAGTTAAGAATGGGAACTTGGATTCTCTGACACCAAGCCCTTGCTATAAAGTTAATATGCTGCTGCCACAGGAGGAATGATTATGGCATGTACTTATAATTAGGCAGAGAATTCCAGGATGGAAGGAATTTGGATTCAGGGAGGATACCACCTGTAGAGATGTGAGAATAAATAAAGCAAAGCCAAGACCCAGGGGACAATGGAAGCGGAAAGAGGCCAAAATGGCACAATTAATTAATGCCTTTGAAAGCTCAAGGGAGCCACCTAACTCGCCTGTGTGGGTCAGGGAAGGTTTTTTCATAAAGAACTCACATTTACCAACATCAAGAAAGTTCCATAGAGGTTCCTCAGTGTGTTGGATAAGGTAGGAAGGTGTCTAGGAAGAGGGAATAACATGTGAAGACCTAATGGTACTAAAGGATGAACCATAGCCAGGGAGTGGCAAGAACCCAGCTGGAACCTAGGAAACAGCTTTAGGAAATAATTGTTGATGAAACTGGAAAGTAATTTTGGGGGGCTATTTTATAAAGGGCCTTGAATAGACTGATGAAGGATTTGAGTTTTCTTTTGTGAGCAACTGAGAACAATTATAAATTTTATAGAAGGGAGTTAGGTCTTCAGATCACTGGTAGCACAGAACAGGATAGAATATAGAAAAAGGAAACAAAGGTGAAAAACTTGAATGGGAGCTATTGCAGGTGAGATGATAATGAGAGTAGGGATGGACAGAAGAGGGTGGCTCCTTAGGATGCAGGATTAATAGGACTTGAGAGAGAGAGAGAGAGAGAGATGGAGATGGAGGAGAAAAGGGCAGAGGAGGAGAAGGGTTGGGGAGGGAAGGAAGATGGGGTATAGAAGCAAGAGGGGAGAAAAGAAGAGAAGGGAAGGAAGGGGAAAAGGAGGAAAAAGTGAATGGAATGGACATTTCCTGAAGCATCTTTAGGATCTTTTTATTTTCAGGTGAAACAATGTACCCAGAAAGGTTAAGAAAATTATCCAAAATCCAATGGTTGAAACAAGTTTCAAATCCAGTCTTGTTAGGCCTCAAAGTCCCTGCTCTTCTTCCACACTGTGTTGTCAAAGGCATCTCAGATTTGTGGTTCAGGCAAGAGAGTGAATATTGCTATCACCTATTAAGAAAGGGAAAAAGAGGTTGTTCTAACAGGAAAAGGGCACAGAGATATATTTGGGGGCACATGGTGTGTGAGGCAGCTGTATGACATGTGAGGAAGGAGTCAGATGGGTATGGTGGCACACATCTGTAGTTCCAGCAACTCTGGAGGCGGAGGTGGGAGGATCACAAATTTGAGGCCAGCCTGGGCTATTTAGTGAGACCCTGTTTCAAAATAAAAAAATAAATAAGTAAATCAAAAGGGCAGGGGTTGTAGCTCACAGGTGGAATACCCCTACCCAGTTCCCCCTCCTCCAAATGGCAAAGAAATAAGGAGAGGCACCAGGTGAAGTTGACAAGATTGGCCAGGGAAAAATGCCGAGTGTGAAGAGAAGAAGGACAAGAAAGGAACCCATTAATGGATCAACAATGAAGATGGGAAGGACCAGGCATCTTCCCTGGTGCCACCTGTCCTTGGGTCCCTGCTTGCAACCTACAGAAACTTGACATGCAGGTGTCAGACAGGCTTGAGCAAGAGCAGTGAGGGCCCTTTCTTTCCTGTAGTAAGCAATCAAGAAATGGTCACCGTTTTTGTGACTATGGGTATTATGACCATGCACTCAGCAAAACTCAGCAACTATTTTTCAAGAGTCTTTAGTGCAGCCCTCTCCAGAGGCAGAACTGTGGCAAAAAGTAATTTCTGGTGGTCCCTTCACTCTCATGCTTCCATAATTCTCCCACTTTAATATGAGACTAGTAAATAGGAACTATCTTGAAATTTTGGTTTCTAGCCCAGAGTCTACCATTATACTTCCAAATTTTATTGAGAAAATATTTGAAGCCAAAAGAGATTTTCATTTTGTTGACTTTAAAGAAAGCTTCATTCATATTCATCTAACAACTATTCATTCATCACTTGCTCACATGTACAGTCCTGTGCTAGGTGCCATGGCAGAGTTCTGTAGAGTACAAAATCTCTGTCCCCGGGTTGTTTGTGATCTAGTTAAGGGGGTGGGGAAGGGGAGATGAGCACACCTGTAAAGGTAAATATCAGTGGAGTAGGCAACCTAAAAAGTAAATTTTTTGAGAGTTACTTCTGAGCCATTTATGATCAAGTCTTGGACAATATAGGGTGTATGAAGCTGGAGGGGAAGAGAGAGAGGGAGAGAGAGAGAGAGAGAGAGAGAGAGAGAGAGACAGAGAGAGAGAGAGAGAGAGAGGAGAGAGGAGAGAGGAGAGAGGAGAGAGGAGAGAGGAGAGAGAGATACTGAGATTAATTCAGATTGAAGTTAGTCTTGAGATTAGGGCTAACTTGGACAGTCAGAGATGAGGCCAAATCCACAAGGGAGAATAGAGAGGTCTGAGTAGAAAAGAAGAGAGAGAGAGAGAGAGAGAGAGAGAGAGAGAGAGAGAGAGAGAGCGAGTGGAGGTTTGTCTTAAGGGTGGGAGTCAGTCTGCAGGAAGGGCTACTGGCGAGGATCATCCATGGGTCCTAAGGTAGAAAGGGGAAGTGGGAGTTACGGGTCACAAAGCTCATGAATGTGGGTCACACAGCCACTCAGACGAACTGCATTTTAGATCTCTCATGGTCTGGCTGGGGATGCCCTTATTTGTCCCCAAGGGAATAGTTACCAATTTCTTTCAGTCACTGGAGATACCCATTCACTACCACAGACATGGATCACTAGTGCGGTACCCAGAACTTTTAACACTATAGAAACATCTGCTCTTCATTCTCTTTCCCAAAGCTAGCAAGCCTGCCCAAGATGCCATCATGTTAGGAAACACAGTCTTCAGTTATGAGGACAACCCATGAGTGAAAGACTGATTTCTCCCTCTAGCCCCACCCCCCACCACATTGAATTCTGTTCCTTAGTCATTTGTGTCTATTCTGCTTATTCTGGATGTAAACCCCCATCATGGGGCCCAGGGTGCCCTCTGTGCTTTGTGTAGCGCCTGGGTGACCAAAGATGGGGCCTAGGGAAAGGTTTCTTAGATACCAAATAACACGTGGATGATTTATACATAAATGAGTCAGAAATATGGAGATTAAGTTTTCGCTGAGATGCACATGAATTAAGGAGAAAAGTGTTTGAGGCAATTTAAAAAGAAATGCCATGAAACTTAAAGCATATGGAAAATAATACATGGTATTGGAGAAATCTCTAAATGGATGGGGTTTGGCCTAAAGAGTCCTTGGAGCTCCTCCCCATTTTGCAAAAATCTCATCATTTGAAGAAATTAACATGACTTTAGGGACTGGCTGAAATGAGTCCATCTCTCCAGGTTTGACTGGTTCATCCCCAGTCTAATTGTTTGGATTTTGATTTTTTTTTTTTTTACCTTGTTCTGCGGTTCATGTCTAAATACTCGAAGATGTTTATATTGCATACATTCAGCTTTAATTGGCCCTTAAAAGAAGGTGTTGATTAGAATCTGCTCAACATCAACAGCTAGCTCACACAACATTCTGTAATTACTGTTTATTAATTTAGTTCAAGTGGCATAGTTGAAAGCCCTGTTCAGATGGGAGAAGTAAATTGTCACTGGTATTGAATATGTAAATTATGTGCATTGTAAATTTCCATGAAGAAATGTTTAAAGTTAAATGCTGTGCACATAAACCCTTCCGGTTTTATCTAACCAGGCCCTTTGAGTGGAACCAGGTCTTCACTCAGAAAGCACATGGCACAGGCAGCCCAGCAGGGATGTGCCTTTGCCCCAGGGTGGTGCATCCTACCTAGAGTTTGTAAAATGAGATTTTGTAATCAAGTTTTGTTGTGTGTGTTCCCTTTTTCATGAAACAAGGCAACACTAATGTGCCCTCTTTATCCTTGTTCACAAAACCCTTCCATGGAGATCCCCAGCAAATTTTCCAAGGTCTTTAGCAATCCTGTAAATTCCCCTGCTGCCCTGAGGAAGCTTCTAGACACTGTTAGGTGGGTTGCTGAAAACAACAGAATTGAAGACATCTTTTTTTCAGCAAATAGCTGAAATAAGCTACCATAAATGTGTTTTTTTTTTTTTTTTTTTTTTCTTTCCCTAAAGTATCAAAGAAGATGCCAGAAATCAGAGCAAGGGCTTGTTGGGATTGCTTCTGGGAGCCCAAACCCTCTGATCTCTTGAAGTTGTCTTAAAGATTTGGTGCACCTCTTCCCAGGAAAGGGTGTGGTTTTATCTGATTAAGATAACTTTAGTCTAGCTAAGATTGCCTTGAATTCTTGCTGTATTACAGTCGAATTAAGTGAAATTTTCCTTTAAATATCAACCACTTTGCTTTTTTTCTATAGTAATGGTGCTTTGAGAAAGTTTCTTAATCAGTCATTTCCTTGGATTCTTTACCTGTAAAATGTAGAGAATAATGGTACCCACTTCATGGATTGGATGTAAAGATTAATTGAGATGACATCTGTCAAGGCTTAAAACACAGCCTGTCCATAATGTCAGGGCAATAATTGCTAACTATTATTTGTCTCTGCAAAAGTTTACACAGTCACAACTCAATCCCCAAAGGCTTTATACATTATTAAAATATTCCTTTTCTATAAATTTCTGATTGGGAGAATCTTTTCTAGTCAGAAAAGACACTTAAAAAATTAGGGATGAAAATTAATAGTTTTGGTAAGCACAAAAATTCAATTGTATTTTTCTCCTAAAGGTTGAAAAGAGTAGTTGAGGCAAAAAGTACATCTGTCTCCTCTGCCACTGAAGCCCACACATGCCCATTTGGGGGGCTTCTGTCTTTGTACAAGTTTTTCAGCCCAGATGTTGGATGTTTTCAATTTTGCAGAATCTGACTATAAATGAACTGAAAAAAAAAATGGCCCAACTGTTACTGGGACTAATTATGATGGTTCCAAGGAGAATGTGCATGCTTTCACTTTTCCTTTATGAAGTGTTCCTGAAGAAAGCCTTTTGATTGAAATAACCCTTTCGGAGGATAGCTGACATTTTCAGAAGTAATAATAACACTACTTCAGATTCTCAGAGAGGAAGTAAAAGAAATGCAAAGTGCTCTACAGATTCGGCTTCTTCATTTGCATTATCCTTCTGTCTGGCAGGTGGCAAAAATTATTCTTCCTGTTTTACAGATGCAGAAACTGAGGCACTGAGAAATAAAAGCATGAAGCATAAAAGTTCTAGAGCAAGTCATTGATGGAACCAGGAAGCCTAGAGCCCTCCACTAAGGACAGTCTGGTCAGAAGCCCACATTGAGGATGGTGCCACTGAGGACAGCTCTGCTCACCAGGGGGAGCCTGCTCTTATGAATCAGATGCATTTCAGCTAAGTTTTGTGTTCAAGGTTGTAAAGTAAATCTCATTTTCCCATTAACTTCCATTGAAAAATTAGAGACACAGGCTCTAGTACTCCCCCCGCCCTGCTGTAGAGCTGAACATTTTTTGACCTGGGAGTGCTGAATGTATGTGTCCAGACTCAGACCTTCTTAATCTCTCCACTTCCCACCCTATTCCTGCCCCAATAGTGTTTTGTGAAGTTGGGAGGGAAAATGGTGCAGAGATGAAAGGGCATTTCCAGTGTTTTCCCGCCTTGGAGGCTCACTCTACAATCTTTCTTCAGGTCCTGAGAGGTCTGATATAGTCAGAGCCCCTCAGAGCAGATTCTTAATATCTCTGGAGTTTGGTTTTGCATTCCCCTTGGGTGATTCTATTCTTAAAGATTGCAAATAAGTGACACCATCTTACACATGGTTTAATTTCTTAAAATATCTTGTTTATTAATTTAATTACCTATTAATGCATTCATTGCATGTTGGGCACAGACATAGGGGTCGAGAGGCAGGAAAAGGTGGGTTGAGAGATGGACAGGGAGTGTGCCCAAAAAAGGTGAGAGTTCCCTGAGGGAGACAGAAGCAAATCAACAGCAATCATTCAGGGGCACTTCACTCTGTACTTCGGGGAACCACAGGGGAAGTGGTGAAGAATGAATAGGAATTAGGTGAAAAGCAGGTGGGATATCACTCCACACAGGCGCTACCATATGTGCAAAGGTATGGAAACTTGTAAGAGGTTGGTCTCTGGGGATCAGCCAGCAGGGGGTGGTACCATAGTATGGCTGTGTACAATGTACACCAAAACTGACTGTATGTTGAGGCAGATGTGGGTGGAAGTCAGGTTCAGAAGGTTCTTTCGTGCTAAGGAAAGTTTGAGTGCGTCTTTGAAAGTCACAATGCATCCTTGAAAGCTGCTGTGATGGGGATGTGGACATGATCAAGTGTAAGGCTTCCTGTACTCCAGAACCAACTGGTTCCTTCCTGTGCTACTCAAGCAAATCTGCTATATGAGTATATTAGGGTTCTCCTAAGAAGCAGTAGCAAAAAGATGGTCTGTCTCTTTGTCTATCTATCATCTATTTATCAATTTTAAGGTATTGGCTAATGAGACTATGGAGCCTGGCAAACCCAAAATCAGCAGGGTGGGCTAGCAGACCAAAGAGCCAGAGTTTTAGTTAAAGTCCAAAGGCCATCTGCTGGTAGAATTTCCTTGTGCTGAGGGATGGGGGCAGTGTGTGTTTCAGTCTTCTGTTCTATTGAGGCCTTCAACTCATTGAATAAGGACTACCCACATTACGGAAGGCAATCTGCATCACTGAGTCCACTGATTTAAATGTTAATCTTATTCAATAAACACTCTCACAGAAACATTCAATGTTTACCACATATCTGGGTATCACAGCCCAGCCGACTTGACACATGAAATTAACCATCATAAGTGTGTGTGTGTGTGTGTGTGTGTGTGTATTCACACACATTAAGTGTAATACTTCTATATTTCCATCTGTTTTCCACAGGATTTCATTTATTTTTGCATCTTGAGAAATTACTAACTGTGGGTTGAGGATGTAGCTCAGTGGTAGAGTACTTGCGTAGCATGTATGAGACCCTGAGTCCAATCCCCAACACTGAAAAAAAAATTACTAATCAAAGGCCTACTATGTGTCAAGCCCTGGGGATCTAATAGTGAACAAGACAGTGTTCTCATGGAGCATGATGACCTCATGGAAGTTTCTACTGAACTGGGGGTTACCAATCTATGGCCCATGGCCAAGTCTGGCTCACAACCCATTTTTGTTAATTAAGTCTTTTTGACTTTATCCATTGTCTATGGCTGCTTACCTGCTGTGATAGCAAAGTTGAATAGTAACAATAGACTACATGGCCTGGAAATCCTAAACAATTTATTATCTGGCTCTTTATAGAAGCTTGAGGACCCTGAATTGGAAGATTCAGGGAAATGATAATAAGGAAATGAATAAATAGACATAGTATCCTGTCAAGTAGTCATAGTTCTTTGAAGAAATTAAAGCAGGACAAGGGGAGAAATTGATAAGGGTGTTCTTTTTGATATGGTGGCTAGAAAAGGTCTTCCTGTTAAAATGATATTTGACCAGGGACCTTAGTGAAAGGAGGAAGAGCCACGACAATCCCTGGGGAAGCAAGTCTCAGGCAGAGGCCACAGTGAGTTCAGGGAGACTGTGGAGTGTCAGGCAGGTCACCTGGTTCCCCGTTGGGAGAACATGCCAGGGAGGCCTGTGTTTCACCGAAGTTGTTCTGAGCATTTAAGGCCTCAAACTTCATAATTTTCCCATGGATCTTTCAAAACCCAGATGTGATCAAAGGCCTCCATGTCACTATCTCCCCTCCACAAATCTTTGCATAGTTCAAACTACAACTTCCTTAGCCTGGCAATCTAAGCCCTCAAAGGTTGGTCCCATGTGATCCAACAAACGTTTCTAAATGCACCCCAGTGTCTTCCACACTGCCCCTATTCTTTCTCCACACCAAGGCCCGTATTTCTCCTTTCTTCATCTGGTATTTACCTTCCCTTCCCAGGATCTCGGGTCATGCTGTTATCTGCGTCTGCAACCCCTTCAATCCATCTCTTGTCATCTCCACTTCTCTTTCCCCACTTCCTCCTCCTTTTCCCCATATCTCCAAGTCCCCTCCACTCACTGCTTTTTACCTGACACTCTATTACAACACTGAGTTCAGTTGGTTTAACCCTGAAGTATGCATCTTTGTCTTTCTTCTAGTTGCCTATGAGGCCTGCACAACAGAATTATAGGGGGAATAAAGTAGTTTCTCTTTGCAGAAAGAACGAGGTCAAATAAATGATTCAACAACTTACTAGAGACTAGTTTGTGTCAGGTTCTCTGAGAAGGCTCTGAAGAGACAGCCATGAATCAGACAAATCTTGATCTTTAGGGAACTCCCAGTGTAATGGGGGAGAAAAATGCATAGGCAAATGATTATGATGAAACATAGATGCTTAGAGGATGGGCTTCAGAAACAGTGTATAGCTAGCTGTGCCTGGATGAATCATGGAAGGCTTCACTGAGGAGGCGTAAGTAGAAGAAAGGAGGAAGAATTCTAGTGAGAAGAAATAGCACATGCAAGACCAAAAGGCAAAAAGAGCTGCATTTATCTGAGACTGGGGAGAAGTTCTAGGTGGTGAAGTCTAGAGAAGGAGTCATGGCATTGGAGGTAAGGGAGCTAGTAAGATAGTCCTGATATAGGTGAGCAAGCATAAAAATATACTTTATTTTTATCTTTGCCTCTCCCTTTGGCAAAGTTGTGAACACTTGATGGTTTCTTGATTTGAAGTAAGCAAGTTAAACAGATTTTATTATCTTGCGATCCAATCAAACAGAGTATCTGGATAATTGTAATGTGATACCATTTCATTTAATGATTGTGTCAGATATATACTGTCATGATGTGTTTGCCCATAGGGGTATTAACTGCATTTTTGACTCACTGTGTTCTCAAATGACAATGGGTTAGGACTGGAATGTAGCTCGGTGATAGAGCACTTGCGTACCATGCACAAGGCCCTGGCTTCAATCCCCAGCATGGCAAAAAAGAAAAAAAAAATCAGCTTCCTCAAATTATGATGGGTTTCTGTTATGGTTTACATGTGAGGTGTTCCCCAAAAGCTCCTGTGTGAGATAATGTAAGAAGGATCAGAGGAGAAATGATTGGGATGTGAGAGTCTTAACCTAATCAGAGAACTAATCCCTGATGGGATTAACTGAGTGGTAACTGGAGGCAGTTGGGGAATGGCTGGAGGGAGTGGTTCATTGTGGGTGTGGCTATGGGATAGATACTTTGGAGAGTGAAAAGCAGCGAGAGCTTGCTTCCTGATCCCAATGTGAGCGGCTTCCCTCTGCCACTCTCTTCCTCCTTGATGTTCAGCCCACCTCAAACCCTGAGGAATGGAGCCGACCTTCTATGGACTAAGACCCCTGAAACTGAGCCCTCAAATAAACTTCTTCTGGTCAGATCTTTTAGTCACAGCAGTGAAACCGCTGACTAAAACAGTTTCTCAGGACATAACCCCATCCTAAGTGCTGGAGCATCTGTACATTGCATCTTGTCATAGATCACATGATTTTCTTGAGCTCATAATAGGAACAGGCGTCTCTTAATCTCCCAATCCTGGCTGTGGTTTCTTCTGTGGGACCAAAGTATTTATTATGCATAAAGAGCTTATTCTCCATTAAAGTAAGAATTATACCCTGTGCTTTGGTAATGAGATACGCTGGAACCACCAGACCCACCTGGCATTTTACTTTTATAGGATTCTTGCTGGATAGCAATAAAATCAGAATAAGTGAGTGTGACAAGATTTCCTTCAGGGGGACTGAAGAAAGAGGGACTGATGATCATTCAGTGTCAGTATTTAATTACCAAATGAGGTGAGTGCGATCTGATAGTTTGATTTCCTGCCCGAAGAACACAAGCCCAACAGGACTGTCCCAAGTGTTCTTGGCAGGAAACGAGTGCCATCTTAAAGATGAGTTTGCTCTCTGTTAGGTCAATGAGGAGTGAACTAAATATTTTCTACTTGGGTCTTCACATGATAAGAGTTTAGCAGCTTTGAAGGAGCTATTACAGGCAAATGTCTAAAAGAAATAGCCATTTGAAAAGCTATAATTATGTACTTCCATAATAGTGTGTAAAGGGATCACAGTGCCCATCAAGAGTTATTGAGTAAATAGTGAGTTCTTAAGTCAGTAACTACTTATTTACATGATGGTCAGTAGTGGCAGTCAAGAAGCCATAGCCAGCTGCTGAGCAGATCTCACTCATCCCTGTAGCATTGCAGCAACTTGGAGGGAAGATGAGACGCTATTTTGCCATAGAGCCAAGGGATGCTAATAAATTCCCGAAGTTTCTGCTAGTGATTTAGGTTCAAAGTGAGGGCACCTCTGTTCTTTTTCATTCTGATAAAAGACTCTTTTCCTTTGGGATCTGCCATTCCCACATTCCTTGTGACTCTGGTAGGGATGTCAATCAAAGATTCAGGCTTCCCAATCAGCAAGTGATTCGAATGGCTCTTAAGAATCCTTTCGGGACTTTGACATGATTCCCGGAAATAGAGACATCTCTTTTTTCTAAGAGCCCTTGGTAAAGTCTGTGTAAGCTTGAAGATTTTGGTGACTTGCTTTAATATCTGGTGGAAAAATCTTGCCTGTAACTAAAGCCAATACAGAATTAAGTAGAGGCAAGAGATGTTTGAGAACCTGGGTGAGCCATGATTGATTGACGTTTGAGCACCCGGGTGAGCCATGATTGAAGCTAGATCACACTTTGACTTCCCAGTTTTAGGTGCAGTAGATTTTCATTCCATGTTTATATGATTTGATTTGAATTTCATGTTGCATCACTACTGGGTTCCCTGGTATGTAGTACCCTTTTTGTGTTTTTTTTTTAAATTCTTCTCTCTATGGTTCAATCAATTGCATGAGAATTCCTTAGTGTGTCTATCTGAAGACATTGATTTTAGGATTGGAATAGTTGACACCTATCGGGTTGATATCTACTGTAGTCCCAGTAATGTTTGGATTTTGGAATACATTGATGTTAAGGGTTTGACCTTACCTGCCCAGTGCCTCTTCCATTAGTCTGATTGCCCCTGAGTGACAAGGCCAGGAGAGATGTATTCCTGCCCATTCTTTTGTCTTTAATCCTTTCTTTTTATCTTTGTCAAATATGTGAGGTTTCTATTTTCTTAACTCTAAACCATATGATTAGTGCAAGGAGATGATCTATTAAAGACCATTTTACTTAACTATTTAACATTTTAACACTTACAAAAAAGAAAACACATTGTTGGGAATGATGTACTCCTGAGGCTGATTATGGCTGAGAGGAACCACTCACCACTCAAGATGGAGCCACATGGTCAATACTCTCCTGGAAGACTGAACCTCCAAGAGGATGACATAATGCAACTTTAATTGGCGTAAGTCTTTATAGCCCCAAACTAACCTTCATGATAGAATGAATGAAAATTGAACATGTTGGCAAAGCCCCAAAGAAGTATTCAAAAGAATGAGACTGCAAAGTCACAAGGAAATGAGATCACCTCAAATTTAGCCTAATTCTCTGTAGCCAAAGACATAAAGTTGGGAATTTGAGAACCAGACCGGGATCTTTTCAGAAACAGTGTTGCCCTGGGTGCCCCTGAGGTCTCAGGGCTAGAGTTCAACAATCAGGGATTGGATAACACTTGTCCTAAATGTTGATTTTGGGCTTCACTGAAAATGTCATACTTTCATTTTACTTAGCATTTGTTTCAGGGTTTCTTAGCAACCATTGTTTCTGCACCTAGAATGGACTAGGAAAGGCTACACATCTCTTAATCTTGCTCCTGATGTGGAAAATCTTAATTAGTAGAGTGAGAAAAGTAATAAAGAACAGGAGAAAGTGGCAGTCTCTATAATGGGAATCAGCATCTTTGTTGTAGGACTCAAGTGTTGTGCCTGAATAACTGATGATAAAACTGTAGAAGAAAGGACAGTAGATGACGTAGGTATAAATAAATAAATAAATAAATAAATAAATAAAATATCCAGAGGCACGAGCAGACAGGGAGGGAAATAGCCAAGGATGCACAAAGACAAGTTGGATAAGTTTGATGATGTTGCTCATGTCTATCCAAGACTCATGAGATTCCTGCATGAGGCACTTGTCAGTCATCCAGGCATCCTGATAATTCCATGAGCTTTTTCTGGGTATGCCTCCATTTTTTTTTTCTACAAGAATGCTATACAATTATTCTCTACGTCTACTTTAAAATGTTCTTCAATAGGAGACTAAGAATGTGACTTTAGATGGTTTTACAACTATATCTCAAACTTAATCTTTTTCACTTTTATTTGGGAATCTTAAATCATTTGGGCAGGAAATTAGATATATAGTATATTGAGAAATGGGACAAAGGACAACTGCTTTTATATAGTGTTGGTTCTGTTCTTATTGATTTATGAGTTTAATTTCCATCCAAATAGGAGAATAAGAAAATTTGAGACATTTCCAGTGGCTTGGGAGAGGCTCAGGATTTGACTTGAGTAGTAGATCAATTAAAATTTCCTAGGGTTTTTCATCTGTGGTTGAGAAATGAATGCTTTCTTGGTAGTTGACTTTCTTTGCCTTAGTAAGCTTGCTGAAGATTTCACAAACCTCTTCTGACCAATTAAAGCTTCTCTTTTGCCCCACCCTCTATCTCCTACATCCCCCGATGCTTCCCCAGGTACTACTGCCATCATTTTTCTCTTCTTTTTTCCTGCCATTAGCTAATCTTTCTTTGGGGTGGCACTTGCAATAGAAACCGATGAAATCTCTCCTAAGGATATTGTGTAGCAGTCCCAAAGCCCATGAGTACAGTGACCACGCTGCTAGGAATACCTTCCCTTCTTTTAGAGTGAATTTATAATGCTAAGATCCTGCCCGTTCAGGACTTCAAAGTTCCCACCATAAAAATGAGGACTCGATGTGATATACATCTTCTGTAAAAGTAAAGGGAACAGTGCTTACCTTAAACCAATTTCTGTCATTTAGTCCCCAACATTCTAAAACCCTTGCACATTTTAGTGAAGCATTTCTTTCCCATTTGGTAGTTTAATAAGTGGTATTGTTGTATCCTACATGAGGATCATTGAAGTTCATCAGCTGGGGAAGTGACAGCATCCAGTCAATATGCTTATTTTGACTATCGGTTTTATTGAGGGTGAAGCACAGAAATGTCATCCATTTCCCATCCTAAGGGAGTTCTTCCTTTCCTTGAGGGGTTATCACCTACTATCAGAGAGATCTCAATCTTGAAGACTATGGGATGTAGAGTAATTAGGCTTCAATGTCTTCAGGAGTGTTTTTCTTTTTTTTTAAACTGTGTAAAAAAATGCCTCTTTCCAGATGTAGAACTGAAGTATCTGTTGCTTCTGATGTTGCTGTCAGAGGCCATTGGGGAGCAAAGTATCAAACACAATGGCTCCTTTGAATTCCTTTGCAAAAGGCAGAACATTCCCAGCCTCAAGATTCCGGTCCTTCTTGCCTTAGTGTGTGGAAAAAAGCAAATCCCCTCCAACTTGAAGAAAGAGTCTTCCTTCTCCCCACCCTGCACCCCTGACCTCTGAACTCAACCAAGTTCTGCTATTTCTGAGGAAATGGTTTGCCTCAGCAGTGTGGCACTCAGAGGTGAAAAAGGGGGAGACTAGAGGAATTTGAGCCTGTTTTCACAATTCCAGTTAGGATGTTGGAGAAAATTTCTGTGACATTTAAACTGCTAGTTACTTTATTAGATTTTCATTTCTAAAGCAGAACTAAATGAGTGCAGTCAGTGACTCTGGCCAGAACATGTGCATGCGTGGGATCTTTAGTGTCTTTCTCTCCTTCAACTAAGAACTCCAAATGCTGGACTTGAGTGGAATCAGTATAGCAGTTTCTCATTTTGGTTCCACATGCATCTGAACATATTTTGTATAAGAAATCATAAACTTCGAACTAAATAAAAAATAGAGTGCTGAGTCATTATTGTCCTTTTCTTGGATTTGGTTTTCCTTAAAAAAAATAATTAAAATGATATGGCTGGATTTCTGAAGCCTCAGATTGATACAGATTTTACAGCTATCCTGTTGTTATGCGTCCCCATTCGTGAAGTCAGACAGATCACAATAAGAAACGTCCCTCATCCCTCGTTCTTCGTGCCTCCTTCTCCTCCTCTTTGCCTTGATCTTCCCTAAAAGGTAATTTAACTCAGAGCATGTAGAGATTCAATTGAGAAAACGTGAATTGGGGTAGCAGGTTGGAGTCTTTCTTGTGGTTTTCTGTTGTGTTGGTAGTATCTGTTTTGGGGAAGGGGTTGCATATGTTCAATGTGGAATTGCTCTCAGGGCCTTTTATTATCTTTGAAATTAGATTCTTCTCAATTATCCAGGAGTTGAATATTCAGCTTGCAGTCTATGTGGGTATTTTGTTTCTTTCCTTTCCTCTCTCTGGTTGCCAGTGTTTTGACAATTTCCTCACTCTGCTGACATGCACAAGATTGACCATAAAAGGAGAAAGGAAACACCCAATCAGTTTTGTTTGTTAATTGCTCTGGTACAATTTGTTCAGAAAGAAGCTAAAATAGAGAACCAACTGAAGTTTGAAGATTATCTGTGAGTTGAATCTATCCATACTATTTCTAAGCCTCATTTGTACAGATAATCGAGGGTTGGCAGAACTTCAGAGAAGTATCTCTTCAGGGAGATCAAACATTTTCTCAAAACCCTACTCCCTCTGAAATGGCACATTTTTTCATTCCCATGGGAAAGTCATTGCTTAGAGAAGCTTAGAGACAGAGGTGCTGAGATGGAGAGAGAATTCCTCCGGTCTGATCTACCTTAGATGGGACAGGCTCAGCAATGAGTGAGTAAGTTGGTGATTTGTTCTGGACCCAGACAGGTACACAGGCATGTGGCACATGTGCGCAGGCCTGTGTGTAATATTCAATTCCACTTCAAGGCTGTTTGCCAGGGAAGGAGTTTGGAGGTCAGTGCCCGTGAGCCACAGCTCTCCTAGTGAGAAAGTGACAGGGTTTCCCAGCCCCTGGCTCCTCACACCCTCCACCGTTTCCGGTTCAGAGGCTGCTCTTCCAACTCTGACCACCCAGTGGCGTGAAACTAATGATTAACCCTTTGGCACCAGGGCTGCAGTTTTCTTCACTAATTGGTAATGTGAAACCCAATAGTGATTTGTGTGGGGATATGGACTCCATATGTCAGAAGGTTAATGAAAAATGAAGTATTGTATTTTGCTGGGTGGGGAGGGATTAAAATTTTTAGGATGGGTGATGTCTTTTTCTCCCTCCAGCTAGCAGCTGAGATTGAGCATCAGGCTATTGGCCTCGAGGAGCTGGCCTGCCCTCCACAAGTCTGGTTGGGTTTTATCCGGAAGGTCAGAAAACTTTTGCTACCAAATCCAAACAAGTTCCATCTAGAACTATCCTTCACAGTTCAGAAATGGAGATGGCTCCCGAGGGCCACGTAAATAGTAGACTTAATTGCCCAATAATTGCAGGCATTTTGCCTGCAAATATATTTGTTAATTGAAATATATATATATATATATATATATATATATATATATATATATATATATATTTTGCTGTGTTCGGGCTCCTGGAAATGGATAAGAGGGAAATTTATTGGAGAACTTTATTTGGACTCGAGGACCCGTTTGTGCAAGTGCATTCCTTATTAATAGGTCTTTGTTCTTGCTGTAACCCTCAGACGGGGATTCTGAGAGACATACTCATTTTCTTCTAAGTCCTATCAGCATAGTAATCACTCTTGGCTGAAAACCAGCTGCCATTTGCATGTTTAATAAAAATATAACACCAATCCTATATTCAAAACTATTTTTCCTTTTAGTGGAAGACTTCAAAATAACCTGGTTCCCTATGTCTACCACAAATGCTATTTACCAAGGGGTTGAAGTCTTTAAAAGAGGGAGATAATGCTAAAACAATTTGATTACTCTTTCCTTCCCCTATCAGTCACAAACCATCTCTCTTAATTATGGTGTAAGGACATTTACATAACCAGGGAGAGGGTCCTTTAACTACATTGCTATTATGCTTGGCACTTGTGTGAAAGGATATTATATTCATGTGCATTAGAGATTGCTTATAAAAGATCAAGACAATAATAGCCGATCAGACGATAAAGGTCCCTTTTCTCCTCCCAGACAGGCTGTCTCTGACAGAAGAATACAGTTCATCAAAAGTGTCTGCAGGTTGTCAAACTCAGGGAGGTTTGGGGACCCTCTGCGGCTGTCATGGTCAACAAGAAGATTTTCTGTCGGGCTTCTCCATCACTCACCCTGAGGAAATAATCACTCACTACATTCTGCATGTTCTCATGATGGAGCTCTCCATTTGGGAGAAAAGAGCCATTTTATCAAAGGACAATATAGCCCTTCTCTGGGTCCACGTAGCTTCCATTATCAGACCATAATAAATCATATTTATGTTCTCAGTTAATAAGACTGATTACAACGCAGGTTCCAGACGTGGGAAAAGCAAAGCAGGTGAAAAGATGTTTTAATGAAAATATGATAAGAAAACAGCTTCTTGTGAACATTTTGTGCTATTATTTGTAATGATTACAGACAATTTTTGATGCATCTTCTTTAGCAATGGTTTAAGCTGCATAAATTGGCTCACAGGTAGATAAGTAAAAATGATAAGAGAAAAATCATGAAATCGTCTTATGTTGTCTACAATCATTATGTATATAACAAGTGCAAAATGGGTTTAATGTATATGCTGGTGATGGAGGGAAACAGACTTCTCAGAGAAGCGTGCTTTGGGTATTATTCAAAATGATTTAGAAATTTTCTCCTCATCTTGCTTACTAAAGGTGTGCGCTCCCTCCAATTGGGGAGTGCTAATCATTAATTTCATTTTTGCAAATCAATCTGTAACTCTTCCTCCTTTATGCCATCTCAAAGTTGTTCTTCCTTTCTTCTTTTCTGTCCCCACCTCTGCCACCCCTTGGACCTCAGGACAGAGACAAAGAGATATGTATTTCCCACTCCATGTCTGTACACAACTGCCACTAGTGCTAAGAGGAGTTAAGTGCCTGCTTGGGAGGAAAACAGACCCCAAAGTTTAGTATGGAAAGCTACCTTATTAAAATGGTCTGGACATGTTTAGCTTCACTGAGTTCAATTACATTAAAGTACCAACTTTCTAAATTAGTACACAAAAGAAAAAAAATCGGATAAAATATTAAAATTGCTTCAGTCATTAACTGTGTAATACAGAGGAACAACTGAAGACTGAGGACTCGGGAAGTGCAGTACGGCTTGTTCGTTCATATTAATTTACCAATTTGATGGTGTAACAAATAACAATTCCAGGTTGGCATCCAACACTCAGAGTACTTCTTTGCACTATCCATTTGTGGCCTGCTGAGAATTTTGTTATGCTTGGCTTTTGTTTTCTAAAAGGCAGCGTAGCTTGTGTGTTCTATATTCTGATAGTGGTATTTGGAATTTTAAATTTACACAATTCAGATTCAGTAAGTGGTTGGCATATTTTAATTATTTTGGGTGGGGTTGGGGGAGGAGTTTGGCCTCTTTCTCCTGTATATGTTCAGGTCTCACAGTTGCATACATGAAGGGTTCTTTAAAATCTGCTTGTGGAATAGCCATTGTTGACCTGAAAAAAGAGAACATTCTCCATAGTAAATTTTCATGGCTAGACTGCTGGAAAGGCACAATATTGACAACATTGCAAACTCTTCTTACCAAAAGAAAACAATATTCAGTGTTTTCAAGCAGGAACTTAGTTCAGAGATGCTTGGATTCTACTTTTTCTAAGGTAGTTTTGCTAATGTTAGATGTTGGGAGAGTTGATAAAGTCAGCAAGGCCTAAGAGATAAACATCACAAGTTGATCAAAACACCCATGAGGAAAATTTATGAATTTAACTGGTAAGGGTGGCATGTACGTATGGGTGTATGTGTGCACTTGTGCGGGGGTCTATGTTTTTCAGCAATACCTCTCTGTTTCCTGAAATTCAAAGCCAATTGAAATTGAGTTCCCTCCCCCTAGATCATTGCTTTCTTTGTTGGCATTTCTCTTTGTTCTATTTTAACATAAATGGAGGAGGGGAAGAGTAATTGGTCCCATGTCATTCACAATTGTCTGACTCCCACAAAAATAACTGCCAAGACTTCTGCTGCATCTTCCCTTGATTTTAGCCCTTAGTCCATTTTTCTTTTCCTGGGTTGACCAAAAAAGATTGCCTGCAAGAGAATTCCATAATGCCACCATGTATCTAATATCTATGAGGTGTTTTGTGTTAGCATTACTGGACTTAACCACAAAAGACTTTGACATTGATAAAGAATCTGTCAAGTCTACCCTGATCAGTGCACTGAAATCACTCATGACAGGGAAGACACCAACCACCCCCCGTCCCCAAAGCAGTGGTAGATTAGGGAAAAATGATTAGAGGCTTCATGGTTGTGAAGCGGTTGCACGTTGGACCATATACTGAGCCAAATGTGTTTTACTCGTCACACTCCATTAGCATGTGTGAAACAGTTGGGGAAATGGCCATATGATTAGACAGAAGGAAACCTGGATTCTTCACATTGGGACTTGTTACCACTGAATAATGTCTTTGCAAGAGGGATTGGTTTGGATTTTGTTAATTTCTTGTGTGACAGAAAATAAGTGGCGTTTGTGGATAAAATCTATGAAGGTTGACCACAAACAGTCCCTGTAAATCTAGCCCATTTTAAGCTTTTTAAAAAAGAAACCTTGGCGAAATCCACAATTTTATTGGCAAAAACTTTCATGGATATTTGACTCAGAAAATTTCCTCCCTTGATCCCCCTGTAGGAACCAGTAGATTACATTTTCCTGGGGCCTAAGCTGTCTTTATGTGACTGAGAAGTAAGCAGAGGATTGGTTTCAGATGCGGACTGACTGCTGGAGGAGTTCTTACCTGAACAGGATCCAAATTGGTGTAGATAGTTTACATTTAAAAGATTTTGCTGTTTTGCTGTTTGGGGTTGTTTGTTTCTAGGGAGAATGTCAGTGCAAAGATGCCTTTAAGGATGAGACGATAAGAAGGACTTGGCTACAAAGGAAATTCCAGCAATGCTTAAAGCACCATGACCTCTGCACTGTAAGGGAAAGGACAGAGTGGGCCGAGGTTTCCTCCTGGGGGCAATCTGTTGAAAACCCACACTGAGTGAAAGAAAATCTATTATGGCGAAAAGGATGGCTTTCTTGAATACTGCCTGCATAATTACATATGTATGAGTGTTACAATTCCTTAGAATGAGATCTTGTCCCACATATGATTGGGGAATTATTAAATGTTGACTATTAAATATTTTAGTTAGTTTCACACTGTGTTTATTTCTCCAGAATGATGAATATGCAGATTTAAAATGGAATTTCTTCGTTCCCAAGAAAATGATGAAGCCAAGTCCTTGACGACGTCTAGCTTTTACAGATGGGCCCTCTGCTAGGGTGACTCACCGCAGCAGGCAGCCGCATGTGTCAAGAAAAACCACATCGCCTCCCACCTCCGAGAAGGGGGACCATGTGGATGGGGAAACCGCACCAACTCTGGTGATGGTCTCTGGGCGCTGGTGCAGAACTGTGGCCTGATTTAGTTATGGATTGAAGCTCTACTGCTCCAAACCTGAGCAGGGGCAGCAAACAGACGTGCCTGCCAACAGCAGCAAAGGGCGAGGACGAAAAGGGCACGGGAAAGAGGTTTCCGCCCCTAGACAGACCAGCATGGCGGGGCAGTAATTAGTACAAAACACCCACCGCTGTTTTTCTTGAGCGTGTTTGGCTTGTCTGGCTCCTAAAGCTTCAGAGTTGGTCCAGGAATTCAATGCAGCCCTCCCTTGTGACTACACAGAACGTGTTTGCAGTGTTGAAGGCCAGCCCAGGACTAATTTTGAAAAGTAAATCTGGGAAACAGCTTAATTTCATTTCCCTAGAGATTTTTCTGGGACAAAGTTAGAAGGGAACACAAGTTGAACAAAATAGCAGTTTAAGGCAGAGGCTGCTTTGAGGAAAAGTCTCCTACATTATCCTTGTTCCCCAATTTCTGTCCTGTGAAGGAAGTTGAATGGATTTTCAGTAAACAGTAGTGATTTTTGATGCTACACTGCAATGTTTTACAACCCTTGTGATGCTGGTATGAACCGTGGGGTCTTTAAAGTGTCTTCTTGAACACCGAGGAAAAAGCGTCAACTGCACACAAGCGTCTTGTACTCTGTGATCCCACCAATGTTCACTGAGCACCTACTGTGTACCAGGCACCATGACTCAGAGTCGGGTGCCCCTACTCCTGTGCTCTTCCTGTTATACACACTTTTCCTTGGAAGGACCGAAAGAGTTAGTGAACCAAAGTCAGTACTTTTGATTTTGGGGTTCTCAAATCAAAATGGCCAGGTTGGAAAAACCTCTAAAATATGGATATAAATGAAAGGCATACTTACCTTTCCTAGAGGAGTCCATGTAGAGTAGTGTGTACTGTGAGAGCTTAGGCTGTGGAGTTACATGTTCTGGTCAAAACAAACACTGGTTATTTAATCTGTCTAAGGCTCAATTTCCTCATCTATAAAATGGTCATAATAATTTTTCTTATTTCCTTAGCATCGTTGTGAGGATTAAATGCATGAGAACAGTTGGCACAGTGAAAGTCAGATTAAGAGATGGCTCGCCAGGGCAGCTGTCTAGGGGTCAATGTTTAAGGGATGCCAAACACCCCAGGAATAAATTTAAAAAAAAAAATGGTACCAGTAACTCAGGTTTCTATACGTGATCTGGATAGAGTTGGCCTTGTTCTACAGAGGACAGTGCCTTTCAGAGGAAAAAAAGCACCAAAAAATCCTGATTGACTGGTGTTGCTGGGTTGCATGGTTGCATGGTGCTGCCACATGACCCGAGACCAGTAGTTACAGCTAGTTGCAAATCTGAAATCCAATGATGCTTGGCTTAGGGTTGCATTCTGGAGAATTATACTTTTCTCTAAATTAGAATCCTGATACCAACCAGGCTTCCCAAGCAGTTGTCTGATTTAAAGAATCATAAAAGAAAATAAGAATGAATACACAGGAAACAGACCATCCACCTGAAAGTCAGAGAAATTAGATTTTTAAGCAAAATTTGAACAAGATTTTATAACTCTATCAATGTAAGTTATCTCTATGTTTTGAAAGGAGCACTATTCAGGAGAGTAAAATCAGTGAAATGGAAGGCAATTCTAATTAAGTTAAAATGTTTCAGTGCCTGAAATAATTACTTTGTTTTGCACATCAGGAAAGATGTATATAAATTATATTAGAAAATCAGTGTGACTCCTCCTCAGTCAATGAGTATTGGTCAATGGAATATCAGCTGGTAGTAACACAAATTGTAATCTCACCGAAGCTGCTCATGTCCTGATGCCCTGATCACAATGTCTATACATGGTAGCTCTCAATAAGCATTCGCCATTAGAGTCTAAGCATTAGCAGGCAGAGTAGCCTATTTTAGGGCATCTGCTTATGAACTTCCGAGAAAGCATTGTTTGGAACTTTAGGACTTCATGCCTGTGGCACAAAGACACAGGAAGAAACAGCTGTTTGAGCTGTGATCCTTGGGACTTCCCCGTTCGCCTGGCCTCTGCAGCTCCATCCCTCTTTCCTCTATTCCTTCTGTGTCCTTCCTTTTCTCCTCCTGTTTGCACAGGCCAAGCACCTGACCCAGTGCCTGGTACATGGCCTCAGCTGTGCTTGCTTTCTTCTCCTTTCCTGTCTTCTCCTCCACCTCTCCCACCTTCCACTCTGGATCCTGGTCAATCCACTTCTGAATAGTGAAGATTCAAGAGAACGGTCTCTCTTCCCTGGATCTCCACACGAGCTCCCTTGCGGTGGTCTTATCTGGCTGTTTCACGGGAGTGAAGTGAGCATTGGTGGCAGAACAGTGGCCTGGGGGTCAGGAGGAGAGGGCTCTAGGTCCCTGCCTGCCTTGACCAGATCTTCACATGGTTGTGAACTTGAAATGCATTTTATAGGCAGATCTGCTGGGCATCAGAGACTCTAGGACCAAAATAAGGGGGCTGAATTGTATCCGTAGTTCAAATGCTTTTGAAGGAGTAAAACCCTTTTCTTCAAAGACTATTTCATTTAAAATGCCAATAGCAGATCAGATTTGGCAGGAGAGATTCTAGAAGGAGACCTGGAATTCAGAGTTCACTGTTTTAACCTATTCTGATCCATTCTCCCTCACCTCCCCCAGCTCTCTGGTGGGACTAGATGATCTCCAAGATGCACTTTGATGGAAGGTGACTCCAATAGTGAGCAAACTCCTTAGGGTGGACGCTGAACCTTATTTCTTCCAATTCCTACTCCCCTCCTGCACCTTCCAGTGCTTAAAATACTAGACATATGTAAACAGTTCATATTTATTTACTTCAGTCAACTTTTTGGTGACTAGAATATAATTAGAAAAGTATTACTGTATGTGGTTGCACAGATTTAGCCTATTTGAGCAGTATTTCCAAACTCGTTCAAGGGTTTTAACTATGAAATGATAAAAACTGGAGTACAATTTCTTAGTCAAGTAACAACTTTCATTCCCAGGTGTTCTGAGCATTACACCAGGAGGAGATTTCTGTTTGGCAGTTCTTGGTTCACAGTTCCCTCTTCTCAGGGATTGGCACCAAAAGGGTCCTTCAGGATTTTTTCTGGGCAACATGACTCTATCTCCTCCCCAATCCCTGACCCTTGTTTATTGGCCTAGGAGTGGACAATGACCCTAAATAAGACCAATCAAAATCTTCCCCTGGGGTTTTCTAAACTGGAACTAAGAGAAGATTGTCTGTCTCTGATGGTGGCACCCCCTGGATGCTGTACTCAGGAGCTTTCTAAGCTGTGTTCCCCACTGAGGAAAGGCAGTAGGACTGGGGGAGAAAACAAATGTTTGCGGGACATTCCCCTCAAAGAGGAATGTCTGAGAGTCATGGTGGTGTTTAAACTCTAATCTCCAATTGTTTCTCAGTCCCTGTACTGATTTCTAATTATTGTCCAGTATCTTTCTTTTTTTTCTTTTACTTTTTTTTATTATTTATTTTTTATTTTTACAGATTGCATCTTGATTCGTTGTACACAAATGGGGTATCTTTCTAATTCCCTGTTTGATTGTTTAACGTCTCTGTCACTTTCAACCAAGGTAATCTAGACTCATACTAGAGTCTCTTTTTCAGTTTTTCCTGTTTCTTACCTGATTTCATATACTTTTTCATCATGTTATCATTGAGAACATTGCCACACCTCCTTCTCCATGCCTCTACTTGAGACCCCAAATCATTATCCATGCCCAGGAGTTCCATTTCCACCAGAAGAGCCTCAAAGACCCAGACTTGCTGTGGGTGCTCTCTGAGAGACTGGGGCTTCTCCTTGTTGGCATCATGTCCTCCAGTAGCCTTTCAATACTTATGAATGGCATGATAATCACCTGTTTGCTTATTAACCTAGGACGTACCTTCCTTAAGGTACAGTTTCTCCATTCCCTATGCCAAACACAACACCTGGGACATTGTAGGCACTCAACTTTTCTTCGTTTCTGGCAAAATGCCTTGCTAAGATATTACAATCAGGTCTCCTTCTTCAAGTGAAGGGTCATACATTCAATCACTGATGCTAGAAAACGTCCTTGCTGTCACTGAGAATAGCACTGCCTCCCTGAAAGGGAAGAGAGGAATCACAGAAATCACTTGGGAGTCTCCCTTAGGTGACTAACATGTCTTTGCATCTCTGAAGGTGACTGAAAGGTACTGAACTCAGTCTATCATAGGGGAAAGATAAGTAAGTAGCTCCAACATCTAAAAAAGGGGTTGAAAACTTTGAGATTGATAGTTCAAGAGAAAAACAAAGCAACTGAACTGCAAAGGTGGAGCCTAAGAAGGAGGGGAAAAGGTGGTTCTGGAATCCCAGAGGCAGTACACTCTAGAAACCAAGACCAGTTTAGAGCCTCTGAGGCTGATGAGTACCCGAATATGCAAGTTGAGAGAGCTAGGCCCCAGGAACTGCATGGCTGGAAGAGAAGTGGGGTGGTCTGGGTTGAGTGTCAGCACTGAAGACTGAGGAGATGGTGCTGCCCTTCCTGGGAGAAGCCTGGTGGACCTGCGCAGAAACTGCACCTGGGAGGCGCTGTTTCTAGGGAATCAGTTCCCCTCCCTGTCGGACTCTGTAACACAGCTTCCCAGCTGCAACACCGCACTGCCAGGAGTAATGGAGGAAGGGTGGCCTGAGCAAGCTTCCAAACTTCCTGGACTGACTATGCATGAAAATCTAGGATTCCTGGATGGTTGGTTAGGGGGCAAGGCTTTGGGAGAAAGAGATACTGGAAACTCCTACTACTAAGGAGCTTCTAGCAATTAATTTAAAAAAGTAAAAGTACCAAGAGCAGATTGTGTATTCCAGTTTTGACAGATAATACTGGCTACATGTTGAGTAAACAAATGTGTGTTGGGTCCACCCTGTTGGACTGTGTCATGAAATTTCAATATGTCAGAAGGCTCCCGCTGTTCTGCTACAGCATGGAAATGCCAGATGTTTATGTGGGTTTTGCACCTCACAGCAATCCTGTTAAGACAAGCAGGGACTTTAGCACTGTCTCCATTTTAAAGGCGAGCAGGTCATGGTTGAGAGAGATGGAGTAACTCACTGCTGCTTGAAGGGCAGCTAGTGGCAGAGGGCTTTCCACCGTGCTGGGGTGTCCCCTGCAGGCAGCCGTGGATGCCCTGGAATCTGGAGAACAGGGAGGCACTGCGCAACCGTGGAGAGAGAGCACTTGGCCTCTGGTCAAGCGTTCAGGCTTCTGGTTCTCCCCCGCAGCTGGCTGGGAAAGGGCAGGCAAAGCCCTTTTAAGGCTACTTTAGTCTTTCTTTTCCTCATTTTGAAGGAGAAGCCAAAGGCTCAAAGGTCCTTTCTGGAATGAACATCTCTTGGATTTGGGGGTACAAAGAACAAAAACGGCTTCTGGGTGTGTGTGGTGGGGGAGGCTGCCAGCTGTCCTCCACGATCTAGTTCTCCCTTTATTTTTTAAAAACAAGCCTTCAATTTTTAGAAGAGTTTTAGATTTGTAGAAAAGATAGGAGAGTTCCCATATGTACATGGCCAATTTCCTCTATTATTAATACCTTATGCTGGTACAGTGCATTTGCCACAATTAATAAACCAGTTTTGATATGCTATTATTAATATTTTTGTGGTGGTGGTTGTTCCAGGATTCCATTCAGGAGACCACATTTCATTTATCAGTCTTGTCTCCTTGAGCCACTTGACTGTGAGTTTCCCAGACTTTCCTTGTATTTGATAACAGTTTTGAGGAGTGCAGGTCTGGTATTTCAGTGTGTCCCTCAACTGGGATTTGTTTGATGTGTTTGTCATGGTTAGACTGAAGTCATGTGTTTTGGGAAAGAGGACCACAGACCTCATCACATCAAGAGTCCATACCATCAACATGAGTTATCATCACTGATGTTAACCTTGATTACCTGGCTGGAGGTAGGTCAACAATCTCCATTGTAGAGTTACTTTTTTCTTCTTTTCCTTACTGTTCTCTTTGAAAAAAAGTTACTGTGTGTAGTCCACACTTAAGGAGTCAGAAATTATGCTCCCTCTCCTTAAGGGTAGAGAATCTAAATAAATTATTTGGAGATTATGGAAGATTTGTTTGGTCTCCTCGATTTATTCATTTATTTAATCATTTATTTTGTGGACTCATGGATATCTGTTTTATACTTTATAATTCAATACCACATTTATTTTGTTGTGCCCTTTTTTGATAGTAATAACCCTCCAGGTTTTAGCTGGACACATGGCCATCATGACAAAAGGCACATTTCCCAAAGTCCCTTGCCTTTGACGCGACCCTGTGGTTCTAACCAATGGGATGTGAGCAACAGTGATATGCACAGGTAGTTTTTTCTTCTGTGACTGCTAAAACACATTAGGTTAGAGTGGGAGTAGCCATCTGGGACAAGAAGATGACCTTGGGAATAGAGGCCACAGATGGCCACAGATTCCACCACGGAAAGAGCTTTGGGCCTCAACCCTGAGGAGCTCCAGAGAAACACTGGATATTATAACTGAGCTATGCTACCTGAGATAGATAGAAAAACATTTGGGTGTTTCTGCTACTCGCAGAAGTACTAGATTTAACTAACACAGTATGCATACAGCATATGTATCTTTGCAAGTGTGTGTGTGTGTGTGTGTGTGTGAGGGATGGCTCCAGGGAATGATTTTTTTTTTTTTTAAAAAGAGACATACTGGGATATTCTAATTAGCTTTTTAGAGATGTGAGTTTTTATTATATTATTACATTTTAAAGATGTATTAAGGATGCAGCCCTGGGTAGTAAGTAGGTTATTGTTTGCTAGCTGTTTGATTCTCTACCTAAGATCGGTTCTTTTGTCACAAATAAAAGTTTCAAGCATTATTTTTGGAGTAAACTGTGGGGGTACTGAAAGGTCTTTGCAGATGATGCAGTGTGTTCTACTTGGTAATTTAAATTGGGTGAATGTTTTGCTGAGTTTTTGAAGAAAGAGGAGTAATGGTTTTCTGATAAGGATTTAGTTAGAGAAGTGTGCTGCTATTCCTCGACCTGGGGTTAAGCTTGTACATGTAGGATCTCTATGGATTTTGAGCAAGGCAGGATTTAGTTTGTCCTTAAAGTGGTGTGGGGTTCTGCACTGAATTGTGTCCCTACCAAAATTCATATGTTGAAATCCAAACTTCCAGCACTTCAGAATACAAACTGTATTTGGAGATGGGATGTTTAAAGAGGTAATTAAGATAAAAAGAAGTCATTAGTTTGGGCCCTGATCCAATATTACTGATGTCCTTATAAGAAAAGGAAATTAGGTCCTGGCTAATGAGAAGAACAGGGGTATTTAGGGTTGCTGGAAGAAAGACTGATCATGTGTCCTACAGAAAGCACTGGAATTGTCTTTGTATCTCCAGAGCCTAGCAAAGAGTTGTAGGAATGAATAAATGAATGCTTGCAAGAGAACTAGAATGGGAGAAGTTACCATGGCACTAAGCGTCCAGAGTACTTCCCAGCCCCACCTTCCTGCAGGTTTCCATGCTGAGCTGAGTCTGGAAATGCAGAGTGGATAGGAACATCCAAGATGATTCGCAAAGAGAATTAGCAAAGGCATAGGGCTATAAAATAACCTGATGTAACTCTGTTTTAGATCTGTCCTGTTTGATGGAGTAGCCACTAACATACATGGCTATTTAAATGTAGCTTAATTAGGATTAAAAATTCAGTTTCTTAGTCACATTGACTACATTGCAAGTGCCAATGACCACGTATAGCTAGTAGCTACCACGTAGGACAGTGCAGATACAGGGAATTTCCACCGCTGCAGAAGGCTGTTGGAGAGTGCCCTTTCGAGATCGGGAGGTCATCACAAGTGAAGAGGTGGGTAGGGATTAGGTCTAAAATGACTGTGCAGCATGCTTAGGAACTCAGCTCAGATTTAATCCCGAAAGTGATGGGGAGCTATGGACAGTTCTTTATTCTTCTTAAAAAATTTTATTGCTTTTTATTTAGTTGTACATGACAATAGAATTTATTTTGACATAATTAGAAAAGCATGGACTATAATTTGTTCTACTTCAGTCACTAGTACTTCTCATCCCCTGCTTTCCTCCCACCCTGTTCCCTTCCTCTACTCTGCTGACTTTTCTATTAACTTATAGTTTTTTGTTTTTTTTTTAATTAGTGACTTGATGTGCGTGAAGGTGAGACTCACCGTGGTATAGTCACATAGTACATAGGAAAGTTAGGTCAGATTCATTCCACTGTCTTTCCCCATTCAACCTTCCTCCCTTCCCTGCATTCCCCTTTGTCTTCTCCACTAATCTTTCTTCTATTCTTTTTTTCACCTAATTTTGGATTCACTTTTGCATAGCAGAGAAAACATTTGTCCTTCGACTTTGGGGGGCTGGTTTATTTCACTTAGCATGATAGTCTCCAATTCCATCCATTTACCAGCAAATGCCGCAAAGTCGTTCTTCTTTATGGCTGAGTAAGACTCCATTGTGTACATATATCACATTTTCCTTATCCACTCATCTGTTGAAGGGTCCCTAGGTTGGCTCCATAGCTTAGTTATTATGAATTGTGCTGCTATAAACATTGATGTGGTTGCATCACTTCAACAGTTATTTTTTAAATTGTGATAAAATATGCAGAACATAAAATTTGCCATTTTAATTCATTATAATTATATAATTCAATGGCATTAAATACATTTTCATTGTGCACCCATCCTCACTTTCCATTTCCAGAACATTTCTATCATTCCAAATTGAAACTTTGCATTCCTTCTTTCTTCAGCTTCTGATAACCATGATTCTATTTTCTTTCTCTATGAATTTAATTATTCTGTGGACCCTATATGAGTGAAATTATACAATGTTGCCCTTCCATTCTGACTTTTTTCACTTTTACCATAAAGTTTTCATTCTTTCATTCTTTTTTTTTCACTTTTACCATAAAGTTTTCAAGTTTCATTCATGCTATAACATATATCAAATTTCATTAGGGTGACTAATATTCCATTGCATATACCACATTTATTTATTTCCTTCCTTCCTTCCCTCCTTATGCTGAATATCCAACCCAGAGCTTCATACATGCTAGGCAAGCCTTTACAGCTGAGTTACACCTGCAACCCCTTGACATATTCTTCATCCTTTTATTCATTGGATTACTTCTACTTTTTTGGATATTGTGAATAATGCTGCTATGATTATTGATATACAAATACTTTTCTGAGTCTCTCTTTTAAATTCTTTTTTTTTTTAATTTTACAGGCTGCCGTTTTGATTCATTGCACACAAATGGGCTACAACTTTTCATTTCTATGGCTGCACACAATGTAGATTCACACCATTCATGTAATCATACATGTACATAGAGGGTAATGTCTTTCTCAGACCATTATCTTTCCTTACCCCTGCCCTCCTGCCCCATTTCACTCTACACAATCCAAACTTCCTCCATTTTTCTCTTGCTTGCACCTCCCCCCCCCATTATGTATCATCATTCACTTATCAGAGAAAACACTTGGCCTTTGTTTTTTTGGGATTGGCTTATTTCACTTAGCATGATATTCTCCAACTCCATTCATTTACCAGCAAATGCCATAATTTTATTCTTCTTTAGGCTGAGTAATATTCCATTGGTTATATATACCACCCTCTTTATCCATTCATCAGTTGAAGGGCATCTAGGTTGGTTCCACAATCTAGTTATTGTGAATAGAGCAGCTATGAACATCGATGTGGCTGCACCAATTTGCAACTCCACCAGAAATGTATGAGTGTGCCTTTTTCCCCACATCCATGCCAAAACTTATTATTACTTGTGTTCTTGATAATAGCCATTCTAATTGGAGTTAGATGAAATCTTAGGGTGGTTTTAATTTGCATTTCTCTAATTACTAGGGATGATAAGCACTTTTTCATATATTTGTTGGTCACCTGTATATCTTCTGTGAAATGTCTGCCCAGTTCCTTAGCCCATTTATTGATTGGGTTCTTTGTATTTTGGGTGTGAAGTTTTTTAAGTTCTTTATAAATTTGGGAGATTATGAAGTGTGTATGGAAAAAGTGTATGAAGTGTGTGTGGAAAAAGATTTTCTCCCAATTTGTAGGCTCTCTCACATTATTGATCGTTTCCTTTGCTGAGAAAAACCTTTTCAGTTTGAATCCATCCCTTTTATTGATCCTTGCTTTGATTTCTTGTGCTTTGGGAGTCTCGTTAAGGAAGTCAGGTCCTAAGCCAACATGATGAAGATTTGGACCTACTTTTTCTTCTTTTTGGTGAAGGGTCTCGGGTCTAATGCCTAGATCCTTAATCCATTTTGAGTTGAGTTTTGTACAGGGTGAGAGATAGAGGTTTAATTTCATTTTACTCCATACAGATTTCCAGTTTTGCCAGCATCATTTGTTGAACAGGCTATCTTTTCTCCATTGTATGTTTTTTGGCACCTTTGGTTAGTATGAGATAACTGTACTTATGTGGGTTTGTTGCTGTGTCTTCTATTCTGTACCATTGTTCTACCTGTCTATTTTGGTGCCAATACCATGGCGTTTTTGTTACTATTGCTCATAGTATAGTTGAAGGTATGGTATTGTGGTACCGCCTGCATCACTCTTCCTGCCCAGGATTGCTTTGGCTATTCTGGGTCTTTTGTTCTTCCAGATAAATTTCATGATTGTTTTCTCTATTTCTATGAGGAATGTCTTGGAATTTTAAGTGGAATTGCATTAAATCTGTATAGCGCCTTTGGAAATATGGCCACTTTGATAATATTAAATCTGCCTATCCCAGAACATGGGAGATCTTTCCATCTTCTAAGGTTTTCTTTAATTTCTTTCTTTAGTGTTCTGTAGTTTTCATTGTAGAGGTCTTTCACTTTTGTTACATTGATTCCCAAGTATTTTATTTTTTTTGAGGCTATTGTGAATGGAGTAGTTTTCCTAGTTTCTGTTTCAGAGGATTCATCGCTTATGAATAGAAATGCATTAGATTTATGTGTGCTGATTTATAACCTATTATTTTGCTGAATTCATTTATTAGTTCTAGAAGTTTTCTGGTGGAGTTTATTGAATCCTCTAAATGTAGAATCTTGTCATTGACAAATAGTGATAGCTTGAGTTCTTCTTTTCCTATTTGTCTATCTTTAATTTCTTTGGTTTGTCTGATTGCTCCGGCTAGTATTTCAAGCATCATGCTGAATAGAAGTGGTGAAAGAGGGCATCCCTGCCTTGTTCCAGTTTTTAAAGGGAGTGCTTTCAGTTTTTCTCCATTAAGAATGATATTGGCTGTGGGTTTAGCATAGACAGCCTTGACAATGTTGAGATGTGTTCCTATTATTCCTATTTTTTCTAGTGTTTTGAGCATGAAGGGGTGTCATATTTTGTCAAATGCTTTCTCTGCATTTGTTGAAATAATCATATGATTCTTAACCTTAAGTCTATTGATGTGATGAATTATGTTTATTGACTTCTGGATGTTGCACCAACCTTGCATCCCCAGGATGAACCCTACTTGATCATGGTGCACTATCTTCTTAAAATGTTTTTGTATGCAATTTGGCAGAATTTTGTTAAGGATGTTTGTGTCTATGTTCATCAGAGATATTGATCTAAAGTTTTCTTTCCTTAATGCATCTTTGTCTGGTTTTGGTATCAGAGTGATACTAGCTTCATAGAATGAGTTTGGGAAGGTTCCCTCCTTTTCTATTTCATGGAATACTTTGAAGAGTATTGGAAAGAGTTCTTCTTTGAAGGTCTTGTAGAAATCAGCTAAGAATTCATCTTGTCCCAGAATTTTCTTGATTGGTAGGCTTTTGATGACTTCTTCTACTTCATTGCTTGAAATTGATTTGTTTAAATTGTGTGTCTTCCTGATTCAGTTTGGGAGGATCATATGTCTCTAGAAATTGTCAGTGTCTTTGAGATTTTCTATTTTGTTGAAGTATAGATTTTCAAAGTAGCTTCTAATATGTTATGTATTTCAATGGTGTCTGTTGTGACATTTCCTTTTTCATCATGAATTTTAGTAATTTGAGTTTTCTTTCTCCTCTTTGTTAGTGTGGCTAAGGGTTTATCAATTTTGTTTACTTTTTAAAAGAGCCAACTTTTTGTTTTGTCAATTTTTTGAATTGTTTCTTTTGTTTCAATTTCATTGATTTTATCTCTGATTTTAATTATTTCCTGTCTTCTACTACTTTTGGTGTTCTGTTCTTTTTCTAGGGCTTTGAGATATAATGTTAGGTTATTTAGTTGTTGACTTTTCCTTCTTTTATTGAATGTGCTCCATGCAATGAATTTTCCTCTTAGTACTGCTTTCACAGTGTCCCAGAGATTTTGATATGTTGAATCATCATTCTCATTTACCTCTAAGAATTTTTTGTGTCTCCTTCCTGTTGTTTTCTGTTATCCATGCTTCATTCAATAGCATATTATTTAGTCTCCAGGTGTTGGAGTAGTTTCTGTTTTTATTTTGTCATTGATTTGTAATTTCAATCCATTATGATCTGATAGAATACAAGGTAGTATCTCTATTTTTTTGTATTTACTAAGTGTTGCTTTGTGGCATAACATATGATCTATTTTAGAGAAGGATCCTTGTGCTGCTGAGAAGAAAGTGTATTCACTTGTTGATGGATGAAATATTCTATATACGTCTGTTAAATCTAAGTTATTGATTATGTCATTGAGTTCTATGGTTTGTTTAGTTTTTGTTTAGAAGATCTATTTAGTGGTGACAATGGTGTGTTAAAATCACTTGGAATTATTGTGTTGTGGTCTATTTGGTTCTTGGAATTGAGAAGGATTTGTTTGATGTACATGGGTGCACCATTTTGGGGGGCATAAATATTTACTATTGTTATGTCTTCCTGATTTATGTTTTCCTTAAGCAGTATGAAATGTCCTTCTTTATCCCTTCTGCCTAACTTAGGTTTGAAGTCCACTTTATCTGATATGAGAATGGAGATTCCTCCTTTTTTCCTGAGTCCATTTGCATAGTTTGTTTTTTCCCATCCTTTCACCTTTAGTCTGTGAATGTCTTTTTCTATGAGATGAGTCTTTTGAAGGCAGCATATTTTGGGGTCTTTCTTTTTAATCCAATCTGCCAGTCTGTGTCTTTTGATTGATGAGTTTAGGCCATTAACATTCAGGGTTATTACTGAGATATGATTTGTATTCCCAGGCATTTTGGCTTATTTTCAGTTTTTAACTTGACTTGGTTTCCTCTTTGATTGGTTTTTCCTTTAGGGTAGTTCCTCCCTTTGCTGACTTACATTGTTGTTTTTCATTTCCTCCTCATGGAATATTTTGCTGAGAATGCTCTGTAGCACAGGCTTTCTATTTTTAAATTCTTTTAACTTTTGTTTATCATGGAAGGATTTTATTTCATCTTCAAATCTGAAGACTAGTTTTGCTGGGTATAAGATTTATGTTCTTTCAGAGCTTGAAATATGTTGTTCCAGGCCCTTCTAGCTTTTAGGGTCTAGGCAAGGAAATCTGCTAATATTCATATTGGTTTCCCCCTATATGTAATCTGATGCTTTTCTCTTGCAGTCTTTAAAATTCTATCTTTATTTTGGATGTTAGGCATTTTCATTATAATGTGCCTTGGTGTGGATATGTTGTAATATTGTACATTTAGTGTTCTGTAAGTTGATTTTCCATTTCATTCTTCAGGTTTGGGAAATTCTCTGATGTTATTTCATTGAATAGGTTGTTCATTCCTTTGGTTTGTTTCTCTGTGCCTTCCTCAATCCTGATAATTCTTAAATTTGGTCTTTTTATGATATCTCTTAGTTCTTGGAGGTTCCGTTCATGATTTCTTACCATCTTCTCTGTTTGGTCAACTTCATTTTCAAGATTAAGTATTTTGTCTTCATTGTCTGAGATTCTGTCTTCCAAGTGATTTAGTCTGTTGGTGATGCTTTCCATTGAGTTTATCATTTGGTTTATTGTTTCCTTCATTTCAAGAATTTCTGGTTTTTTTTTTTTTTTCAGAATCTCTATCTCTTTGTTGAAATGATCTTTTGCTTCCTGCAGTTGCTATTTTAACTGTTATTGGAGTGATTGTTCATTGCCTGCGTTTGCTTCCTTATCTCATCCTTTGCTTTGTGAATCAGTTTGATTTTGTATATTCTGAACTCATTTTCTGGTATTTCTTCTACCATGCTGTCATTGGATTCTATTAATATAGAATCTTGGTTTGTTTGGAACATTTTTTTCCTTTTTTTTTTTCATGTTATTCACATATCTTCCTCTGTAGCAGTGCAGATCTCGGGTATTGCAGTTTCCCCCCATAGGCTTATAGTGACCCTGCAGGTTTCCAAAACCTCTTCTTTAAGGGAAAGATCAATATTAGCAGAACCCAGTAAAAACAATATGCAGCCCTAAACCAAATAGCTCCTATGAAGACATTAATAGTATTGTCATAATAGAGAGGATGAGTTCGATTATTATCTACAGTATAATCAATAGTTTTGCAATGAGGTCTAAAGTTTCTAATGGTGGAAAAAGAGGATGGGGTGGGGTGTAGGATGTAACTGTTAATGGGATAAAGAAAAGAGTATATAGAAGTACTAGATTGTAGGAATAGTGAAAGTGGAATCAAAAGAAGTTGGTTGTTAGCATGAGAAAAGGGATAAAGAGACTCTGAGGAAATAGGTAAACAAAAGGAAAATAGAGTGAGAAAAATAAAGAAATAAAAACTTAAAAACTTTCTCAAAAAGGAGGAAAAAAGTCTACACTATAACAGTCATATTCTATTCAAACCTTTCAGTCTTCAGTAGCCTGATACATGAGAGGTATGAGCTTCTAGTCTTCAGAAGGATGGGAGTGGCCCTACCTAAAGATGGCAGCTTCCACTTCCAGGATAATCCAAGATGGCTGCACTGGCTTCCAAACAGTGATGGCAAATGGGCAGCTGTAGCGTGGGGCGTGGGTGCTGAGTCCACATGGGGCACAGTTGATTGGGCCAGGGGGTCCTAAAAGTAGGGTGTTGTTGATTGGACTGGGGGTCCTGCAGGTCCTGGCTGTTGTCCCAGAATGGTGGCAGCCATGTGTAACCAAACCTGCAGATACTGTGACAGTGGACTTCCAGGCAACAGCAGGCAGCAGGTGATCTGATGGTGGTCTGTGCATGGTTTAGAGGCTATCGGCAGACAATTGGTAGGTGGACCTCGGGTGGTGGGTGATGGGTAGGTGAAAGGCAGGTGATGGGACGGCAAGAGGCAGGCAAACGGGTAAATGGCCTCTTTTCAATTCTTTTGAATACATGTCCAGAAGTGGGAGTGCTGGATCTAATGGTAATTTCATTTAATTTTTTGAGTGGTTGCCATGTTGTTTTCCACAGCAGCTTCACTCTTTGAGAGTCCCACTAGCAGTGTCATATCCTTGCTAATGCTTATTATTTCTGGTTTCAAATCTTTCCAATGTTGAAAGATTTGAAGAGGGAGTTTTGTCATGTCCAGAATCCATTTCCCCCTTTTTTGATAAAGTCCCTGTTTGTTTTAAGGAACCCTTCTCCTGCCATCTAGCTCATGTGCATGGGGTGAGTATAGGGTGGTAGCATGTCCTGGGCACCTGAGCTAACAGTATGTCATTCCTAAGGTCAGTGACTGACTCAGAGGCTAACAGCCAAGAAGGACCACATCGGAATCAATTAGGGGTTGTAGTGGAACACATGGGAACAAGGCTCTGTCTGGAGGTTATGATTCTGCTAGAATAAATACCTGGAGTTGCTAGTGGTCATCTTGCCACCGCAAGGACGGTATTACTGAGAATGACCTAACAGAGGGGATGGTCACACACAAAGGATGGCAGAGCTGAGCCGTAAAGACAGGCACTCCATTTTTGAGCACCTGGTTGTACTTTCCAAGTCACAAGAACCAATAAATTCTTTTGCATAAATCATTCTGTTACTGGTTTTTGACAGCAAGAGAGTCCTGAAATATAAAGAGTGATATAGAAAGATTTACATGTTAAAAAGATTTCTTTGATGATTCTGTGAACGGTAGATTTCAGAAAGCAAATCTAGGAGTAAAATCCTGGTTAAGGAGCTAGTAGATGGCGGCTGTGTTGGAAAGTGGACAGTGTCAGCAGAGGCAGAGAGGAGGCTGTGGAATCGAATGCCCTCTAGGAGGTAGGATGCTCAGAACTGTGCGTCTGATTGGGCTGGGGGACAAAGAAGCAGCAGGATAACACCTCTTCCTGGCGAGGGACTGAGGGCGATGGTGCCACTGATTGAAATGAGCAAAGCAATATGTAGGGAGAGGTAGTTTGGTGGAAAGATGAACATATTGAGTCAAGGCGCCCGTGGGGTACCCAAACAGAGAGGCTTAGCAGAAATGCGAGTAAATGAGTTAGATCAGGTGGAGATTGGAGCTGGAGCAGCCAGTCTTGTTGGGCATTTAGAGTCACAGAGGTGGATTAGACATCTCAGGGAGAGTGTGCAGAGCAGAAGGACAAATCCTGAAATCAGATCTCTGGGGTGTTGGTGTTCAAGTACCATTTGAGGGAAGAAGAATCCACTTAAGAGATAGAGGAGGAGCAGGAAGAGAGACAGGAGGAGACAGGCAGAATGTTGCAGGGAGGCAGTGCTCAGTCATGCCCTAGGCAGTGGGGGGCAGGCAGCTGAAGCTGGACAGGGTGTCTAGCGGGCCTCTCGGCAGGTTCCATGTTGGAAGTGATGCTTTGTGCTGAGCCTTGCCTTGGGTGTTGGTGTGGTACCTTGAACTCAGTGTGGGCTTTAAAATCAGATTCCACCTCTGCCCTGTAGTGTGGGACAAGTTTACCCCACCTCTCTGAGCCTCATTCTCCAAATCTATGCAATGCAGACAATATCCGGCTTATATAGGATTGTTGTGGGGGCTTCAATAAGATATTGTTAAAGCCCTAAATCCAGAGCCTAGCACAGACTGTTCAAGGCACATGGGCCTCTTTCTCCCCAACCTCTCCACGTCAGTGCAGTCTGTTGACCTCACTTCTGTATCCTTTGGAGTCTGAGGAAAGGCAGGCTGACTTTGAAATACCTGAGCCGGAACTCGTTCTTTAGTCACCCTCTTGCTCCTATAAACATTAAAATTGAGGATGAGATGAGGAGTCAGTAAGCAGGAAAGGGCAAGAGGAAGAGAGAGAAGGGGGTGGGGAACCTGCATGTGCCCAGCTCTGGATTTAGGACTTTATCATTATCTCATTGAAGCTGACTGAGGAACAGAGGCACAGGTTCTTCAGAGTCCCGAGGGCTGTGAATGATCCCTGACCCTAAGTGACTGGGCTGAGAAAGCAAGCAGAGGCCTGAGGTTCAGGGACAGGGCCAACGCTGCCATATTGACAGCCAGTGGCCTGTCAGTTTGGACTCCCATTCATGGCAGAAGGCTGTTCAGGAAGGTGGAAAGTTGGCAGGGAAAGTAAGGAACCAGAAGGGGCTCTGGCCACAGTTAGGAGAAAGTGAGCCTCCTGATGGAAAGCTTTTCCATGCTGTTTTCTATTTGCATGGGAGAGATAAGCCCTGAAGAAGATGGGCCTGGGGAGTAAGTCCTATTGTAATCTGGCAGCCTGTAGTTGGGGGTAAGTTCTCCTCACTCACTCATAGCTGTCCCGTTGGAAGAGCCTTTCTGAGGCCTACTTCACAGAAAGAGCAGAAGCAATGAGAGTTTACTCCAGTTTTGGTAGCACTTTATTCACAATCACCTATAAATGATGTCCTATAAAATGTAAATTATTTTATCTGATGTCTGCTACTTTTGAAAAAGATTTATAACAACAATTAAGAAAGCTTCAAGATGATCTAATTTCTTATTTTATACCCAAATTATGGCCAGGGAGAAGTTTGCAGTGACCGTGGTGTCTGGAAATGCAGGCTTCTCATTTGACGGGTGGCCTCAGGGGATTGATTTAGTTGGTCCGGCTTAAAGACATAGAGACCTTTGGAAGAAATTGGGATGATGGATAGAGTTTTTCTTTGTGAAAATTCGAATGTTAAAAGAGGTTCTTCAAAGGTTATTGCCCATATATTTTTACTTTTGTTCGGCGATTTGTGTAAACTTGGTTTGGGCAATCAATACAGATCTTTCATATGAATATGATGTTATTTGATTGGTTTCACCTCAACTTCTGAGAAGTCTGAAGAATGAGGAATTTCATATTCATTCACTAGAGGCACAAACCAATAAGAGCAAGGTGGGAGTGGAAATAAACAACATGGCAGAGAAGGATGTGAGGAGTGACAATCATGTCACAAAATCTGCAAGAGGAAACACAAGGTAACTTCCCAGAATTCTCTGGTTCTCTGTCAGGGCATAGCAATCCAGGAATGCAGGGCTCAGAGGCTTCAGGTAATCCCCATCCCTCAACTGAGGTGCACTTTATTTTTTGGTCATGCCAACTTGTCTTTTAAGGATCTGGCTCTGACCTTCTGCATATACATTAAAGAGGGCTCAACTCCTTGCAACTCAAGAGAACCGAAAAGCTTGTAGCCTCCTGCTAACATTTTCTTGCCAGAAGCTCTTGGATGAGGTTTGAAGAGATAACAGCAAAGCTTGCCTTTCATATAGAATTATAGCTGATCTGGCCTTAAGAAGGTATCAGTAGGCACAGTTTATCACACTTTTTTGACTTCGTAAGAACCTAGTGTTCTGACAACTGGACTCTGAATTAAGTGTTTAACCCAGGGACCAGCAGATGGCGCCCTTTGTCATTTATTGACACTATTCCCCGTGTATAAAAGCGTGTGGCATGGCTTCTTTAATTTGGGTCGTATTATAAGTAGTATTTTCAACTGTTTATTATGCATGAGCCAAAATTCCATGAATGTGTAACATTTTCTCCTGTATTTCCCTTTTTTATAACATCATTTAAATTCCTTATTAATAATTTAAAAATGTTCTGGATTTTAATCACTTTTCTCATCACTAAAATATCTGATGAAGAGATGTTTTTTCCCCCGCTGAAGGTGAGATAGAGGAAACCGTCAGCAAGGAAGGAAGAAGAGACACTTGCTCTTCAGTGGAGCTCACTGCCCCCTCGTGTGCATCACCCCATCTTTTCGGTTTAATTGAATAGTATTTATTTAATTAATAAAAATATCTGTCTAGTGCAGGTTTCAGAAATCCAGGGCTAGAATAGGCTGCCATTAATAAAACAAGTTTTTTTATATCCAAGTTTAATTATGGTGGTGTGTGTTTGATAGCTTGTTACTGTAAATAAAAGAGATAAAGGCAGCCCTTCACTGGAGTAGCTGGAGAGCTGTGAAATATGTACCTAATTAAAACTATTGGTGTAAGAGGCTAATAAAGTACATGTGCCTACTAGATGTCTTATTCTAATGAATCTCGGCTAATTTGCTTTGACTGATGAATTTCGGTGTTAGTGGTAGGGGCTGAATAATTATGAAATTTATCACAAGATACAAGGACTCATTAAGGATTACTCAGGTTGAGTTAGAGGAATGTTTTCTTTGTCAAGAACACAGGCCTTGACCAATATAATTGCGGCAATGCCAAAGAGTAGCCAGATTCCAATCCAAACCCGAGTGGATGTTCAAGGCCAGGAGGGGCGCGTGCTCATGGATAGGGAGGGGATAGGATGGGCTGGAGACTGCATGTCAACTCTGGAAGAGACACCTGTGTGCTACTCACAGCTGAATTTTAAATAGAAGCATTCAGCTCACACAGACCTCCTTGCTGATGGTTCTAATGACAATGAGTCTCTTCTCATCCTTTTATTGAAAACATCTCCCCCTCTTCATGAAGAAAAATGGATGAGGCTAGCATTCATTTATCGAGGACACTGTTGCAGGCATCCAGGTTTGACTCCCAATTCTTTCTTTCCCCTGCTTGTAAGTTTTACCTCTCTTGAGTCTCCAGACTTATTAATAAATCTGATTTTATTAACTCCTGGGTGGTAGACTCCAAAACTGGGACTACATGATTGGAAACCATTTGGCCAGTCTTGCAGAATGCCCAAAAAGTAAAATAAATCTATTTATCTTGAAATGGAAATTCTAATTGTTACAACATGTGCTGTTGGCAATGTACGCGAGAGCTGTCTTCCCAGTGACGAATTGCACATCTTGCTCTGCACTGCTAGGAACTGGAGCAGAAGGCAAAGACACACCTGGACATCTTTCCCAGGTCAATGGGACATGGAGGCAATAGAACAATTGATCTCCTGTGGGCAAGCAGTACTTCATCTCAGAGGATATGAATGAATGAGTGAGTGAACTAGTGAATAAAAGGCCACTCTGAGCCAGCTGGTTTCAACTCTTCCCTGAGGAGCAGGCAGTGGGTGGTGGTGAGGGGGAGAGACAGGCATGTCCCAGTGAGTGACACTAGATGACATCCCAGCTGGAAGTCTTGTCAAACAAATGAAGACTTATTTATACCCCCCACAATGATGGCTATATGTATATAATTACATATATTATATATATATCACACCATACATACATGTTTTTAAATGTGATTCAAAACTGAAATAACTAGAAATTCAACTTGATGTCTTACCACTAAAGCTTTCATATCAATTAACCCTCTGGTTTGCTTTTCTTTCCAAAATTAACTTTTTTTTTTTTTTTTTCTTCCTGGTGCTGGGGATTGAACCTAAGGCCTTGTGCATGGGAGGCAAGCACTCTACCAACTGAGTTGTATCCCCAGCACCCAAAAGAACTTTGAAACAAACTTTTCCAATTTGTTTCTTTTGAAGAGAAATGTCAGGCACAACATTAAGTAAAAATTTAACCTTTATGACAAAGGTCAAAATTTATTAGATAATTTGTCGAATTCTAAACTTATTGTTTTTGTTGCGTTCTCTTTTTTCTCAGGAGAGAGAAAATCTCCGTGATTCAGGACAAGGCAAAGAGTGATGAGACTTTTAGGGTTTCCCCTGCTGCATTTCTCCTTGCTCCTGACCCTTTTGACTAAAATAAGTAGTAGTAATAAGAACAACAACTACAAGAAGTAATAAATCGTAAGTGCTTACCACGTGCCAGACATAGTACTTTACAATGCCGTATAGTTCTCAAAACAACTCCAAGAGGAAGGAACTATTGTTATTTCTTTTTTCATTGTACAAAAGAAGAAACTTTTACACACTAGCTCAGAGGATTGAGGGAATTTGTCCCATCCAGAGAGTAAGCAAGCGTCAGCCTCCACCCCAAATCTGCCAGCCTGTCTAACCACTGCACCAAGCGGTCTTCTGATTGAAATGTACTCTGTTACCTTGAGAATGTTCTAGAATGTCAACACAGTTTTGACTCTCTTACCACTTAAGCAAAAAGGACCCATGACTCTAATACAAATTAATGCCAGACCTGTCGGAAGGCATTGCTCAAGTAATGGTGGGAAGGCAGGAAACTGGGCACAGGTCTGAGAGCCAAGGCTGGGGGTCAGCAATGGCAAGGTTACTATTTTGAACATTGTTTTCCTTTTGTCTTAGATTCATCATCTGTAAATCAGAGCTGGTTGAACAGTTCAGATGTCAAAGGGTTGAGAAGCTGTATTGAAGGACCTGAATTAAATCCCCAAATAGACCTACCTGCCTCCTAAAACCTTGCCTCTTCCCCAGCCATGATTTATATACACTGCTTTGTCTTTTATGGTTTCCTGAGTTAGTTATTTCAGACTAAAATTTGTGTGTTATAAGCCTCAGTGTGCATGATTTCTTAGGTTTTTAATTACAAAATGTAGTTTTGACCTATTAAATCATGTGTGAGGTAAATTTACCATAATAAAGCCTTATTAATCCCCTACAATTAAGAATTTACAGTTCTTTGCTGAACTTTTTATTGAATTTCCCAAGAGGGCCCTTGCACAACTGATTGCGAAGAAACTTTTTAGCCCATAACCAGCAAGCCCACAGAGTAGAAGTGAGAATACGATTTAGAAAATCGCTTCATATACGGAGCCAGACTTTCTGTCTCTGCAAACAGTGTCTCACTGAGACCTTACAACAGTCTTGTGAGGGGGGCCACTGTTATTCCTGTTTTATAGATGGGGAAACTGAGGTACAGAATGTGATGTAACTTATCAAGGTCCACAGCCACAGGAGGTCCCAATCAGGCCATCCAACTCCAAAATGCACACTCCATGTCAGCATCTATGCTACCTCTTTCAATAATAATAATGATCCCACTACTACTACTGCTGCTGCTGTGGTTACTCATGAACACAGCATTGGCTACACTTGTGGCACTGTTCTATGACAATGTATATTTATTATTATTTATTTAGATCATTAATTTTCATAACAGCTCTATGAAGGGTCTATATATTATGGTCCTTTTACAGAGGAGGAAACTGAGTCGCAGAAAGGTTATGCAGCCTACCTGTGGTTCCACAGCTGGTGTGTGGTGAAAATGGGATGTGTGCCCAAGGAATGGGCTCTGGAGTCCCTGCTCAGAGCCCCAGCTGATGCTGCCCCACCCCTCGATGTCTCCCATTGCCCTGGCCCATCCCAAGCCCCACCCTGAGAACATCAGCCCCAGCAATTTGCTCCACGTGCAATTTCCCACTGTTGAGCTTTGCTGCTTCGGTTCTCTCAGTCTGTGGAAAACTCCCAGCCTTGAAAGGCAAACAGGCTTGGGTTTGGCTCTTGCCCAGGCTGTTCCTTAGCTTCCCCATGTACAGTGGGACACATTCCTCTTCTAGGTACCAGGGAGTTTTCTGGTTGATGCTTATCAGAAGCTGGGTAGATACTATGGTAAGTGTTCAGAGAGTGATAAGCTTTGTACATTTCTTACTCTCCAAGCCCAGGTAAGGTCCCATTTCTGCAAACTCCTCCCGTGGACAGTATAATCAGTTGACCCCTGAGCCCTCACAGTCCTCTGGGTATGTATCTCTATTTAGCACTAATAGCCACCTGCTTTGTATTGTGATTACTTCTGTGTGTGTCTGTCTCTCCCACTAGACTCTGAAGTTCTTAGGGTCAGGGATTGTGTCTTAGTTTTTTCCATGTCTCCAGATGCAGGATAAGGACCCTATGCATTCAAGCTCTTAAAAAAATAATTGGTGAATTGAATTGAAAAACAGTGTGTTGGAACTGTGGACTCCATTAATTGTGTGGTACACACTCCAAGTTTCAGAAAGGCTGGGGGTCACTCCCACTATGGCAATTTAGAAACGGCCAGGCCACCTCTGTTTCTACTCTATTCCACACTGCTCAAACCACCAATGGCTTCACTACTAATGCTTTCTTTTCTTGATGTGATTCAATGTTGCAGTGTGTGCTGAGAAGCCCCTGGGTTGGGGTCCTGTGAATCCTGTGAGCGACTTGAGTAGGTAGCCTTTTGCTATGATCTAAATGCTTGTATCTCTCCCAAATTTACATGTTGAAAGTCAGTCTTCAATGTGAAGGTGGCAGAAGGGTGGGCCTTTTGGAGGTCATAGGGTAGAGCCCTTATGTATGATTAGTGCCCTTATACAAGAAGTCCTAGAGAGCTGCCTTTCTTCTTTCTCCATGAGAGGACACAGCCCCAAGGGGTCCTCCCCAGATGCCTAATCTGCAGGTGACTTGATCTGGACTTCTCAGCCACCAGAACTGTGAAGAAAAAAAAATTCTATTGTTTATAAGCCACCTGTTTGTAGTAATTTTTATAGCAGCCTGTAAGGACTAAGGCACTCTCTTTCATTAATTGGGATGGTGTTGGATGTAGTAGGCTTGTTTCTCTCCCAAGTCTCCATCAGAAGGCCTACCCTGAAGCCAGGAAAGTCTGACCAACAATTTTGGACTAAGAGCATTGTCTTCCAAAGTGTTTAAGTGAATGAAGGCATGAGGTACACTGTCACCCTATGGCCTCCTTAGCTTGATAGCTTCAAGGCAGAGGACAAAGGTCAGAAGATTTAGGGCCTAGAACTAACATCTTTGCCCTGGGGTCTAGGTGCAGGTGGTGAGTAGGAAGAGGACTGTCAGCAAATGTCCTGTCAGCCAGGACATGGATGACACTGAAGGTCTGGGGCAAGGCATAGGGAACAAGAGACAGAGCAGATGCATGGTGAGAAAGGATCTCCCTGAGACCCCCTTGTTTCCTTTTCGTGTCTGCAGTAAACTTGGTTGAGATCCCTGGTTGTTGTTGAAGGTTACCTGCAAAAGAAGAAACTAAGTCTTGCATGACTCCATTAAGGAGCAGAGAAGGGAAGAGGCAGGAATCGGGGCTGCTAAAAACTCACTTGGTGGCCCCGTAGACCCAGATTTCCAGGAGCTCCTCTAGAAGCTGGTTCAGTGACACTGTGCAGTACTTACCGCCTCTTTACCTCACTTCCCTCATCTGTAATATGGAGACATAAACAATAAAGCCTCTTGAGGTTCCAAGGAGGATTAAGTAAGCTCCTCCATGGAAAGCCCCTAGTGAAAGGCAGCCAGTCTTATGAAGGGAGGCAGCTCAGCTACCTTCAGGATTCTATTGCAAAAAGCACCAGACCAGTCAGAGGGGCAGTGACTGGGAGCAGGCAGGGTGTGATTCTGACCTGCAGAACCTTCCAGTGTTGGTCCCAGGAGGATCGATTCAGTTCTTTCTTTAAGGAAATAGCCCTAAAAAAGAATTAAAAAACAAAACAAAACAAAACAAAAAAAAAAAAATGTGACTTGACACCTTGGCATACAGACATGGCTACACAGCTAAGGAATTACCAAGTTGAACTTCCAACTTGGGCCTTGGGGCCAGTGTACACCTAAGCTTAGCAGCAGCAGGCTCCCTGCTTACTTCTCAGTCCATTGTAATCGATATTTTCAGACCCAAAGGCTGAAAATTCTATGCTCTATAGGAGGAGGAGGTGGCTGTCAGATGGTAAATTGCTTGCAGGTTGACTTTCCTGAGTGAGGACAATTCCTGGGTACTTAGTAAACTTGGGCCGTATTTCTTCTCCTTAACCTTCATCTCCTTATAGTGATGTTTCTTTGTTTCTTCTCAGGCTGGGCTTAGTCCCTGCCTGTCTGCTTATGGGGTTTCCCTTCCTTCCCCCACTCTCCTCTGTCCTCCCTGGTTCCTATCAGGGATAGGCAGTGATTGAAATTATTGATTCAATCAGTTTATCCTCCTGCCGAGATGCATCTTGGCTGGATCACTGATTCTGGCGGGCCCGGCACAGTCCGCTGGCTTCCTCTGCTTAGCGCTGGGGGCAATTGGAGCTGCAGAACCTCCCGGGGTGTCATCAATGAAGACTGGAGGACTTGACTGGTAATGGGCTCCCCGTTCTCAAAGCAGCTGCTGCTACTGAATCCAGGGAACAGGAGACACATCCAGCTTCTCCGAAGGCAGAACCCATCAGCATGGTCCACTGTAAAAGGGGCTGACTCTTGAGCTCCCAAGCAAAGTTCTTCATATCTGCATTGTGAGCTGTTAGAAGAAATCTCTGAGAATATTTCTTCCTGTAGTAGGAATAATTTGGAGCCATGAGAATGAAGACATTGCTGTTTCTTAAGTGATAACAAAGGCATCATCGTGGGGGCAATTTTGGCAGCTGAGTGACTGGACTTATTGTAAATGCCTTCTATTTTACTAGGTCTCTTGTCCGCCCTCATTTATTTTACAGGGATTCTGTGTAGCTGAAGTAATGTGCATGAATATTGCGTAACATTTTGTGGACGGATACAATATTGTAGAAATAATTTAATTGACGACCTGTAATGAAAAGAGCGCTGGGTAAGTCGCTTGGGTTGCAATTTCTCTATATATTTTTACATTGCCAGGGATAGTGCTGTTGATGTGAATAGGCCAGTATTGATTTCATTTAAAATTTTCAACATCTGAATGATGTGAGCAGTGATCTGTGGGAAGATACTGTGGAGTTGTCGGCATATCCCCTGCTAACAAAATACCATTTTAAAAGGATTTTTCTATTAGCATTCACAAAGAGAGGAGAGAATAAAAAGGGTTATGAGAATGTTAAAATTTTCACTAACCAAAGAAATATGAAGTCACCATCTTCATTTTACTCTTAATTAATTGAGTTATTGGACCTTATATAATCCTCTGCTAAATACCTAAAAGAAAGCAGGCGGGGACCTTGAGGTGGTTGTATAGAACACTTTGTTTTCTGAAGGTAGTGACTTCAATGACCCCATGAGAAAGTCCCTGACGGCACTCAGACTCCCCCTAGAAATGAATTTCAAATACAGCAGTGACTCCTTAATGCTGCCCTGTTAATGAGTTCCAATTCAGTGGTTAGAAGTTGCCATCATTTAACAACAGTAGCTCAAATTGGATTTTCAAACTTTTTGAAACACACTTTCTCATTATGCCTGCATCTGCCAATCAAATAACAAAAGATTGAGGGGAGGCAGAGGTTGGGCAGGCAACCTGAGTTGCACTTTATTTTTGGTTTTCTGTTTTGTTTTATTTTTAATAGCAATACCTTATGGTAAACCAGGGACACTGATTGGTTCCATTTCTGGGGAACGAGGACCCCAGGTGCTCATTAGCCCACCTTGGAGATAGATATCTGGTGAATGTGGACAGTAGGTCAACTGAACACTCTTGTCTTCATAGTTGTCATCCTGGGGGTTCACAAGGATGGGGAGATGGACAGGTTGGGCATGAGCAACCATGGAGTCCCTGGAGTGGTGAAGAGCCAATTCTCAGGCAGTTTCTGCTTTCCTGCCTTCCAAAGACTGGGCCTACCTTCAGCTCAGTTACAGCAAAGAGATTTGAAGGGAAAATAAAGGGAAGGAGCTTTCCAGAACCACTGATGACAGGACTAATAGAAGAGCCATCTGAATTGGGTGGTGTCCTAGCAGTGGATTCTTCCAGAAAAATGCCCACAATGGAGCTTCTTTGGGTTGTTGTACTCCCTTGTCTTCCCAGCCAGCAGAGAAGGGATCTTCAACCCTGATTGTGAAGTCCACAGTGGAGAACCTGGCCCTGTGTACACTGGGGAAATGGAGGGGCTCTCACTGGATGCTGCCTTGAAGGAAATGAACTGGTCCTGGCTTCAGTATGGCAGCATCAGGGGAAGGGGTAGGGTAGAAATGAGGCTGGCCAGGAGGGCGCAGCATGGGTTCCCATCTTCATCCCCCAAACAACAGCAAGACATGGAAATACTTTAAATCAACAGACATACAGTTTTCAAACACACTCAAAAGTCCCCAAGAAAAGCCATTTCAAAGCTTTTACTGACATTATTAGTATATGACCTGGATTGTAAGACTATATTATTTCCATCGAACTCAATAAAATGATTGCATTTTGAATAGAAAAGAAATTTTCCAAATTTTTTTTTCTAAACTACATTGGTTTTACATAATGACAAAGACTTTCAAAGAGGCCCCTCTCTAATGCTGATTGGTACTAGCCAGGCATGAATCTGGGCCCAGGGTACTTTCTTCAGACAAGATGGGAGACCTGATTATTTTTCTCCCTGAGTCAGAAAATGGGTAACAAAAGCAAAACTCCACCACAAACACCTCTTTAGGGAGCTTCCCTCCAAACCACACTTTAAGCTCTCACTGGAATGAAGCCAGTCATGGAATCAGGGCTGGACACCAGCACCCAGGTGCCTCCTACAAGGGCCTACCAACCAGGCCTGATGTTCCTATGGTCAGAGTGAAGTCTTTGGGTTATACACTGCCTCTGGATAGTCCCCTAAAGGGCCAGAGGTTATTATTTAAAATTGGGGTAAGAGTGGGTTCTATTGTATGACATTTCCAGGGACCTAGGAATCCTGAACTCCTTTCAGATCAACACTCAACCTTACCTGATGAGAGATAGAGAATAAGAAGGAACAGGGAATGGAAGGGAAGTTACACTTCATAGTGACTAGTTAGGATTTTGGTTTCCAAAACCACAGAAATCTGGAATGCTGGGCTGGACCATTTGGAAACTGGATCCTCTGTAACTACCTAGCTCTCAGTAGACTCTAACTACCATGGGCTGGAAGGTTTGCTCTCTCTCATCCTTCAGCACCCTGGCTCTTATTCTGGAGCTCATGGTTATGATGCTAGAACAGGTCGAACCATTGCACAGAATACAGCAGCAAGGGACTAGAGATGCAAAGCAAGTTTTGTTTTTTTGTGCCCCGTAGGGAACTGGCTCACTTTGTTCAAGACATTATCCTTGGGTCTGGAAACCCAGATGACAGCAAAGAACCCATTTCAGGAGCCAGAGAAGGTGAGCAAGAGGGATCAAGTTAGTTGTCCACATATATACAATGCTTGGCTACACTGTTGCGCAGAGCAAGATTTTACCCAAATGGCTGATTTTTTTTAGCTCCTTGAAACCTGAATGAGATCCAGTATTCTACATTTCACAAATAAACAGTGTTTCTGTCCTTGGAACAATCCATATATCCTGTTGGTCCAGTTTTTATATTAGTCAGGAACCATAAATCAGTGTATTCTAAGATGGTTTACCATATTTAAGGCAATTTGGGTAGTTCATGAATACAGGTATTAAAGTGTATTACTTTGCTTAGTGAGGAATTTATTCTGTTTACAATTCTTTCAGTCCTTCTAATTAATTCAATGAGATTGTCTCCATTGGTGCTATGTGTCTTCAATACTTTTTAAGTCATTTAGTCAGTCTCCCTTCATAATAGAGGCCAGACCTCATCCTTAGACCTCATACTGAGGATGAGGCCACAGTATATAAAAATCATTGAATAATATGTTTTAATTTTTATGTATTAATAAATTATTTTTATTTAAGAGAAGTGAAGGAGATTGCCCCTTATGCTGTTAATAATAAGAATAAAATATCCAAGGTCTAAGTAATATTCACTAGGGGATAGGAGCTATTGTGTTAAATGTATGCTAAATGTTTAAATCTCAAGCCACCCTGTGAAATAGACCCATCATTAACTATACTTTACAGATGCAGAAACTGAGGCTGAGAAAGTGGAATTAACCTGCAGTTCACCCAGTTAGTAACAGGTGGAGCCAGATTCCAATCCTGTTATTCTGGCTCGAGAGTATGGAAGTGGGTGGGAGTTAATCACATGCCATCCTGACCCTCTACCCAGTGGCCACCTGTGAAATGCTCAGGTATCTTACCTGCAGTCGTATCATTTAGGCATGGGATGAGCTCTAAGCTCTAAATCGAAGCTCTGGTCAAATTCAGTGTGGCTACATTCCAGCCAAAAGGCCACAGTTGAATCATTCCATGCCTTGGAGCTGCTGCTTCCTCATCTTTTCCATGGAGACTGCTGGAAATACCTATCTTAAGGGTTGACAGGTACAACTTTGACAGGGATAGACTGTTACCCAGATCTTCCAAATACAGGAAGGAATATAGTATCTGCAGAAGGACCTTGCTCATTTATTGGCATGAGAAACTGAGGAGGTAACCATTGGGATTCTTGTCTGTGAAATAGGAATTGAAATGGTACTGATCTCATGGAGATTTATTTTTACATGCCATTCAAGAACTCTAGAATCAGTAAGCTGTGTCCTTGAGTGAAATGATTGGCATCATGTCAATTTTTCAAAATTTCCATATTTGAAAAATATTTGAAAGATATTTCATAGTATAAATGTAATTCAAATTCTATTATAGAAGAATAGCTAAATATAGTTAATGAAAAAGAAGGACCGTCATTGACATCTTGACCTATACTCTTTTCAAGGTTTTTTGTTTGTTTGTTTTGGAACTGGGTGTTGAATCCAGGGCTTTGAGGATGTGAGGTAGATGCTTTGCCACTGAACTACATCCCAGCCCCTTTTTGAGCTTTTACACACACAAACACACACATACTATATATATATATATGTGCTTGGGATCGAACTCAGGGACTTGTGCTTGCAACACAAGCACTCTACTGACTGAGCTATCTCCCCAGCCCCCTATATTTTTTAAAATGAAAATGTACTCTATTTTTAAAAATGAAATGAGATCATATCAACATACAGCCTTTTAACTTCCTGCTTCACCTAAATCTGGTTTCTCTTACTTTGGTCCATGTCTCTTCCTGGGAGTCAAACTTGCATGTTTCCAATTGGCAGACACTAAGGTTATAATGGCATAGTTGAGCTTCCCCAGTTCTGAAGATTATAAATGAAGGGTCTTATGATAGCTGTTAAAAGCCATTAGCATAACAAGATATCACTCCAAAGTCAGGGGAAAAAAATCCTTTTGTCTATGTAGAGTTTGATCCCTTTGTATATTTGGGGCCTCATCAAAAGGGAGGTTTGCTCATTTTCTACATAAAACTCAAAGAACTGCTGATTCCAAATGCAACTTCCTTCTCCTCTTTTCCATTAGTCTTTTTCTGAAACATATTTTTAAAAGTGTTAAAACAAGTAGAGTAATACACTGCAATGGAGTAATAATATTTTAGGTAGAAAAGTGCATCCTAGTAGAGAAACAAAGACACAAAGAGATGAAAATGGAAAAGAGGATAGATGTTGATTCTGGTCTCAATCAATTCTGGATCTTATCTAATTCAACACTTTAAGCAGTTTTGAGTTTTGTTGTTATCCTAATGGGAAACCAGCAGAGACATTATGTTATTCTAAGCATGTTCTGTTATGACAACAAGATAGGCCTTTAAAGATTTTTTAGTCTTTTATTTTGAAAGTTTTTCACTTATTTGAAGTCTTGCCTGGTGGCCAAACCCTAGTGTTCTGTGGCTCTGTTGAAACATGGACTCACCTCCTGCTCCTGGTATCCCACTCCCTCCGGCTTTAATTAATACCGTACAATGAAATTCCTACTCTTCAGCCAAACCACCATAGGCTGTAATCTTGTCAGCTCTCATAAGCCAAACAGAAATACACACTTTTGCTTGTTGTTCAATCGCCTGCATCTGCTATTTAATTTCCAGGGGAACCTCATCTTGCTGCTCTGTGTTCCCCTTTCCTCCCTTCTGTTTATTTATTTGCTTTTCATATTTTTTTTCCAAAGAAAACCATAGGTAATGAGCTTTGTGAATTGAATACTGAAGATCCTAATGGCAGATGCTTCAGTTCATGACAACCTAAATACTCTTTCCAAATTGCAGTATGTGAGGGGGGAAGAATTTTAAAAGCTCCCGTAGCCTTTAATGAGAGCAACAGTTGAGAGAGGGGCATATTTCCAACCATTCTTGCACATACGTTGTGGATTGCATTGCTTGCAAGTCTTGGCGTTGAATTGTAATGCTGCTCTACCACTTGCAGTATCTAAAAGATTGTGTATCATGGGCTGCTGCTTGGCAATAGCACTGTTTAAGGATTAAACAAGCATATGTACTTGTAAATACTTATGGGCCACATCAATATCTACCTGTCGTGCGTGTGTGTGTATCAGAATATCCTTGTACCTGTAGAAGTGGTACCGCAACATGCATACATGCATTCAAATCATCCCTATCCCCATTATCATCACACACATCCACAAACCCAAGTCCTACTGATGGAGGATCCTAACTTCCAACACTGCCAGCACATCCTCCAAATACAAAGCAACGAGATATATGTGCTCTTCATGTTATTGATGCTATAATAGTGTGTCATTCCTTAGTTCCTTGCAAATGTCTTTGGTGCTTTAGTACTAGGGTTGTTTTTTTCTTTTCTTTTCTTCATGTATTACTAAATACAAATGCTATGTATTATGATAAAGTAATGGAAAGAAATTGCATATTTCTCTCAAGCTAGTAAAAGTAAAATTGCTGTTGAAAACCTTTAACTCTAAATTCTCTGACTTTCACATGAATGGAATTTTACCTCTAATGCAGCATTAGTGGGGTTTTGCACTGAATTGCCTTTTGGGGTTTGATTTGCCTTTTAGAGAAGCTGGTGTTTGACTACATGTTCAAACATGGCATGTATTCTTATGAGCGATGTGAGATTCAAATAAACACAACGAGTGTGTTCATTTTGATGACCTCCCCATCACACATTCAAATAAACACAAATGTTCTCAAATGTATAAAAGCAGCTGTGTTTATGTCAACGTGCAAAGCACCAGATATATACATTCAGATTCACTCGTCTATCTGGAACCATGTACCTCCGCTCATCGTTAAAAATTTAGTGGAAAATCATGCATGGGGCATGTGTAATGTGCAATTTTCAACCATACACACATCTCTAAACAAATTTTCTTCAAGCATGTTACTGACATTTGTTCTAATTGAGGATGAAGCCTGGAGAAACTTTGAAGTTTCTGAAAACAAAACAAAGCAAAATACAAGTTGCTACCAGAGGGCATAGCATATCTAAAGTATTTTGGCAGCACCAGTAAGTCACCTTCCCTGATAGTCAGAACAACCCTCTAGGCCTTTCTTTTCTTCCACTTTCCTTCCCTTTTCTCCTTCCCCAATTCTTTCTTTAAGTTAAGAAAAATCAAGCAAATTCCCCTGCTCTTTTCCTCCCTTCCTTCTTTCCTTCCTTCCTAGCTAAGCCATGCAACATGCCAGTTTGAGTTAGGTTTTCCTTTATTGCTTTAAATATCATAAATGCATAAATTCAAGACATGATATCATATCAAAAATGTAAGACATGATAAATCTTTTCTTCAGAACTTCAGCTCAGTTATTAATGATGGGCTAAGCCATACTTTCTGCATAAGAACCAGCTTTGCTTTGTAGTCAGACTACAGTACTTCCATTTTGGAACTCTTCATACTTAAGTATAATTTGTAGATCTCTAGAAAAATCCTCAGCCTCCATTTTGCTGGCAGACAGTAGTAGGCAGAATAAAAATAACATGTAAGGTTGATTGAGATCTACTTATGGGCTAGGGACTGTTCTACACGTGCTAAATGTTTTATTTCATATAATTCTCAAATACTCTCAGAAACAGGTACTGTCACTATTCTCATTTACATATAACGAAGGGCAAAGAGGTAGTTTTCTCAAGGTCATAGAACTAGTTGATGGTGGAGTCACATGAGCAGGCAGGTTCCAGACTTTTTGGCTTTGAAAAGAATCTGTAAATCCAAATATTTACAAGTAATATCCCAATTTTTAAATGTTAGCAAAAAAAAAAAAAAAAATTCAGAATTTTAAGAAACTCTGTCAGCTAAACAAAACACATCTGGTGACTGGATTAAGCCCCTGGGCAGCCAGTTTGGCTCCTCTATGGGATATGGTTTCTAGATTTTCAGTGTTACAAAAGCTATCAATAAGTAGATTTGGAAGTAGAGAATTCAACATTTGCATCTTAATTCTATCAATTCCTAATTAAATGACCTTTTGCAAGTCTCTTATATTCTCTTAATTTTTTTTCTTCAACTATAAAACAAAAGAACTCCTGTTTTGGGACAAGTAATATGAGAATCATACAATCCTCCTAGTTCTTGTGTAATATGTACATTAAAGCATTTTATAAACTTAAGCATTATATAACTGGAAACTAGTGTTGTTATCATCTTGCACGTGAGCATGAACAGAAAGACATACACATTTACTGAGTGAGGCATCATACCAACATATTGGCCTGCAAAGTTCACCAGGAAGAGCAATAACCCCATTTTACAGATGAGAAATCTGTAACTCAGAAATGTTAAGGAAATTGCTCAAGGGGCAAAACCAGTAAGAAGTAGAACTGAAATTCACATGGGTTTGTTTCTATCAGCCATTACAATTTTAGTGGGAACCAGTCTATATGGCTTGTCAAAAGGTCAGCTAAGGGTCCTGCTAATTTTAATAAAGCTTAATATCGGTAACTATTGGTAAGGAGAAAAAAAAAGAAAACAAACAAACAAAAATTATACACACACAATCCAGGAAAAAAGACAGGCAAGGACAGAGCTAGATTGACCCCACAGTGGAAATCTCTCCATGTTGGAAACAGGGCTGTAAAAACCTGAGAGGAGAAAAGGGAGCTGTGATATTCCTCTCCTCCTTCCTGAGAGTGAGCCACTGGGGTGCCACACTCTGCCCTGGCCCCTGCCGAGACCACTACTGGGAAGTCCAGTTATGTCGCTTGCTACTTTAAATCTTCTTGCCCACAGATAAGAAGCCATATCAGACTTCTTCAGTCTGAGGTTGATCTTTGGGCCCTTTCTGCCTTATCCCTTTATGGTATATTTCAACTGCTTCAGAACTCAGGCAAGAAAAAGAGACACTGTCCCAGGGTCCCTTAAAGCCCTGCACAGGATTGTGGATATGAAAGAAAGAGTGGGCTTTCCCTTCTTTGACTTTGACAGTCTCCTGAGCAGTCTACCTTTCCAGGCCAGCGTTAAATGAGCATGAAACCTTCCCTTGACCTGAGGAACTTTAGGACTAGAAAGATTTCCATTTCTGTAGGACGAGGCAAGGTAGCCTCCTGTGCAAGCCCAGTGGCCTATGGCAACTTGGGAGAAAGAACCTAGATCTTTGTTAAAATCATTTGGCTGTGGTGAGTTCCATTAGGGTAGGACCTTTACAATCTGGGGCCTTTTTTTTTTTTTTCTTTTTTTCTTTTTTAAATGGACCTGTGGGGGAGGGGCAGCCCTTGGCAGCTAATTTCTGTTAAAGCTCCAGTACTAATTCTCTTTCAGTCATGGAGGAGGAAAGAAATTTAACATGGCGGGTGTAACGAATATCTAGCCCCCTGGAATTATAGGATGGATGGTTTCCCCAGCAGATTCAACAGTGGTAACGATAACAATAATCAATACAAATTAGGGACATGCTTCTGTTTTAATGCACTTAGTAACCAGATCTCTTGTCCTCAAATAAGTCTAAAGGAGAACTGTGTTCTCCTGAGCAACTGAGTGCTGTTGTGAAGGAGGTGTGTGTGTGTGTGTGTGTGTGTGTGTGTGCGTATGTGTGTTCCCTTTTCTCTTAGGGATTCTATAGCTTCCTTCATTCTTCACCTCTCTCATATTACAGAAAGAAGGTAATTTTTCCTGGCCATTTACTAAAGCTCATTAAAGACTGGAGAGAACAAACAATGCTACTCCTCAGAGACTACCATTCAAAGTCACTCTACAATTCTCTGTTCTAATACTTGAGACAAATTAATTATTCCTTAGTGAAAAGTGTATAATTCCTATTCTTCATTTTTGGGGGGTGGGGAATAATAATGGGAAGTTTATATCTGAGTGAAAAGCTGTCTGTGCTGAAGGGAAATGAGAAAAAATGTGTGTTCTGAGAGGAGTAAAAGCAATTATTCTAATAATAATTCTAAGAATATTAATGTCTTTTTAAAGTAGATTGCCTTCAAATAAACACAGAGGTTGAAGCAATGGGAGGCTCGTTTATTTATTAATCATTCCGAATGTGCATTCTTCTAAATGAACAACTGCACGATCAACTTTACCGGCACATATTAAATTTAGTTAAACAGCAACTTGCAAATGTCTCAAAACTTTTGTAACCAGAGACTAATTTGTTTAACACATTTAAAATGTTATATTGATGTAAAGCCCCACATATTAAACTTCAAAGGGAAAAGCTCTTGAGAGTTCCTCCTTTTAAAGACTACATGCTGGAAATGAGATGAAGACAAGACTCATTCTCCATTCTTCTGTTTTGTTTTGTTTTTAAACATAAGGCAGTCTCTGGGCCCTGGCCCTTATCCTCTGCACTGTGTTTGGTCATCTGCAGAACAGCAAGTATCTAGCTGTGGGGACTGTAAGGCGATGGTTAAGAAAGGTCTAGTGTTTCCCTTTCATCTCTATTAATTAATCCTGGCTCCGTTTGCCCAGAGTACGTTGCTGTTGACATCACCTTTTCCTTACACTTTAAAGAGTCCCGAGAGAGACCGACTGCAGAACAAAACTGGACAAAGAGTACATTTGGTAACCATTTTATTTCTCAATTACCAACCTAAACGTATGGAAAAGATTTGTGCGCTATCCGATTTACACAACAATTATGCTTCAAAAGTTTAGAAATAAATAACTTTTTTCTTGGACTCATTAGTTCCTCTACCAATTGTAATTGGTGTCAACTAACGAGTTTGCTCCATGGCTTGCCCTTAATTACTGATAAAAGCTAAATTGCAACTCTAGCCAATCAGAAACTAGTTTATTCATGAGAGTATAGTATTCTTTTAAAAGCTCTGTTTGTCCTAATAAGTGGTTTTGTGTTTGACTGAAACCTTCCATAAGCCCCCTTAACATAAGCAAAGGACTCTTAATAACTATATACAGCGAAGGAATATCATTACTACCTCTATTCAAACAGAGGAAACAAAGGGAACGCTTTGTAAATTTCAAATGTATACATCACGAATTTACCAGGCCCTGAAATCTCATCCATCTGTGGTAGAAAATAGATATTGGTACTCTTAAGACTAAAATCGAGAATATGTTTCCTCTCCAATGTCTAACTTTTTTATTTTTCTTTTTTTCCCTTTCTTTCGGAAGTATCCCTGGCCTTCTGAAACAGGCAGTAAGAAACAAGAGAAACCCAATAGAGGCGTAAGGCATGTTAAATCCTAATGGTATAAACAAGGGTTGGCTGAGGCCAAAATCCCACATTAAAAATAATAGGCATTCTGGAAACAAGAGTGTTAAGAGATAGCATGTGGTGGAATCCCGCCGCCAGGGAGGCCCTGAGACTGGGAGAGCCTAAGGGGAGAAACCTCATCCTAAAGACAGCCCACTTTACTGTTGTTTTCAGAAAACAAAGTAAACCTTTTTAGGACTCTTGGAAATTCTGAAGATCGGTTCTTACTTTATAATAATTAAGATACTTTTGGCGGCAATGACCAGAACACCCAGTTTAAAAAGTCTGGAACAATAGCAGATATTTATTTCCTCACCTAACAAGAAGTTAGCTATCCGAAGTTTCGGTTTGATGTCATCGAAGTCACAGGTCTTACTATCTCCTCCATCCCTTTGGGTCAGTGTTGGTGACTCTCTTGGTGGCCATCCAGAGGAGGACGCCAATGGGGTATTTCTTCCATTATTATTTTTTTCTATTTGTTTTAAGAAAGACCAAGAAAACTTGTCCTGGAAATACCCATAACGGACCTCCCCTCACATCTCATTGGCCAGAATGGGGGTCACATGCCTACTCCTACCCCAATCACTGGCAAAGAGTGCCTCAGGCTTAGGCCAATCATAATTCACTCCCAGAAGCTGGGGCATGTCCCAGGTTCCTTTAAAAAACACTTGGTACGTCGCACCTGAAAGAACCATTGTTCCCCTGGAGAGAAAGAGGATAGTGGTGAATGATTCGTCGGAAAGGCAAACAACTGTGTTTCCCACATTCTCGAAATGGTTATTCCAGAGTAACCATTCTCAGTGAACGCCAGTCAGAAGTGAAGGGTCAACGTAAGTATACATTCAGAAGACAAAGGTGAGCGTGGGGTTTTATCTGTTGTGGCTTTCTCGTACCTGTTCTCTGAACAAACCATCCTTCAATTAAGAGAATCACATCTGCATTGGAAAATGGGTATAGAGAGCCAGGAGATGAGGTGGAAAAAGCGCAACCTGGAGACTAGAGTGGGATCTACCACTAACCTGCTGTGTGATCCCTAATGAATCCTGGACCTTTGGGCACCTCACTAACTTCACCATAAAATGAGGGGATCTACCCAGTAGATCTCTAATATCTCTTCTCACTTTGGAATTTGATGATTTTCCACTTTACTCATGACCATCCGTTTTATAGCCTTTGTCTCTTTATTCTCCAGTTGATGGAAATGGCATGCCAAAATTTTCTTCTTGCCCTTAGGTATTTCTTATCCTTTAACTCTTTCGTCTCAGACTAGATTAGAAGAGCCAGGAGGACAAGATACCTCTGCATGCTTCACAGTGTCTTGTGTTCATTGAACTATCATTTATTAAAAACCTACACAGCAAGGCATACTGTAGAGTGCTTTGCTCATACATAGTGGGCCCTCTGTCTTTAGTTCCTTATTGGTTTTCCTCCAGCAGCTTTTGATGTCTTCAGATTTTAAGAGAAACAGAGTAGCATTCCTGAGCTAGAGGTATTAGATGTTTAGTTTGTTATTATTGTGAGGAAGAGGCCAGGGCTAGTCCCAGAGGATCACAATTTCTCTGAGTAAGGCAGCACTCCCAGCTTTCCAGCGCCACCCACTCATTTTATAAGCACAATTTCCATATATGGCAGCAGAGTTAGAGGAAGTAAAAGAGACTAGTTCCCATAACCCGCCTTGGTCTTGGAGACAAATGACAACAGAATGTTTAACTTTAAGGAACTTTATAAAGCAAGAGAGGGTTTTTACCAGAGAACAGAGAAACAGAATATGTGAGACCCAGCATTTTAAAGATCACATGGAGAGTTCTTTTGGACTCTATTTTTTTTTAACTCACTAGCATAATTTTTCCTTAAATCTTGGTCCCTAGTAATTTTTAGTTTTTTATGCATCTAATCAAACAGTGTTTATTTTCCTGAGGCTGACAAGCAGGTAGCTCTAGTGTTTTATAGCAGGGGGTTGTGGGGTGGAGGGGTGGAAATTCCTGCAGCTTATTCCTTTTTACACTTGGAAGCATCTTTATGTAATTTCAGAAGTCTTTGGTGTGTTGAACTTCCTGAAGAAGGGAGTGATTATTTTGCAATTAATAGCATACAAATACCTGACATTGGTCCATTACAGCAAAATGGTGGCAACAGCAAAAAGAGCATCAGCTCCTTTTACTACATGCCCAATGCAGTATCAGCTCTAACAGTGATGAGGTTTGAAATTTTTATGTAACAATAAAAAGCATTATGGCAGACACTGCTTATTGCCTAACCATCAACCATTTCCCTGATCCCACTTCTCTTCAATCCATTCCTGATTTTTTTTAAGGCAGAGGTCCATTGATTCCTGGGAAGGTGTTTGTCTTTCTCAGTCCAGGGTTTTAATCATGATTGGTCTAGGGCTGAGCAGATGACTTTGTTGTAGCTAATAAGACAAAAGGGAGGAGGAAATTGAACGAACACTTCCCTTCCCAATAAAACCATTTTGCCAAATCAATGAACTATTTTCAATCATTTTAGGTTCTCAGCAGTATTTACAGATTTGACTAGTGTCCTCCTTACAGTATTTTCCTCATGTGGTCACTGGTTTTCTTCCAGTTTTATTTATCTCTTTTTCAGATACTAGACAGGCTCTTCTACCTCTTCATGTTCTCTAAAGTTGGGACTTCCCAGGGTTCACTCCTTGGTCCCTTTTCTACCAAAGCTCACTCTATAGGGTCTCATTCATGGTTGTAATACCTTCTATAAGTATTATGTTTAGGTCCAAATAGAATCTTTATCTACTCCCATAGTCCTTTCCCAGGCCTCCCCATTTCAGGAAAGGACAATTACCATTCACTTGCTCAGAAAACCAGAGATCATCCTTGATTTTGTACTTTCTGTCTAATCCCCCACACAATGTAGTGTCATATGTTCTTAACATTACCTTCAAAGTATATCTGCAATCTTACACCTCTCACCACTAACACCGTTCGCTGTGGTCCATGTTGCCTTCATCTCTCAGAGGAACTGCTGCAGTAATCTCTTTATTACTTTCCCATTTCCTTTTGCCTCCTGGGGCAGTTAGAATTGGTTTCAGCTCTCTGTAAAAAAATTAACCAAGGTTTAAACAAGATACATTTATTTCTCACTCATATCTGTTTGGAAGTAACAATTCCTGGGTTGTTTTGGCAACTTCATAATGTTGCCAGGGGCCTATCTTTCACCAAGGCCTTCATCTTTCACCTGTCTTCTCTATCATCTAGTACAAAGCTTTATCCTAGCATATGGTTTCCATCTGCAAGGTCATCTCATGATGAAGTTTTAGCTAATAGGTCCACATTTCAGGTCTTAGAAAGGAGGAACAAAAGAGAAGAAAAGGAACAATAGTGATCTTTAAGTAGTTTCCTAGATGTCTCAACTACACTTCTCTTCACATTTTATTTATTGGACATAACTTAGTCACATTGTCCCATGGAAATGCAATCTTTTTTTTTTTTAAATACTTTTAGTTGTAGGTGGATACAATATTCTTACTTACTTTATTTATTTTTTTATGTGGTACTGAGGATTGAACCCAGTACCTCACACATGCTAGGCAAGTGCTCTACCACAGAACTACCACTACAGCCCTGGAAATGCAATCTTTTATTCCAGGCATCAATATACAGAGTTTAAATTAGAATTCTACTTCTAAGGAGGAAAAAATAGATTCAGGTGTAAGAATGTAGCATTTTCTGTTACACATCGCTTTAGTTACTTCTTCCCCAAGGGCCAGTTAATTTTTAAAAAAATTAAATCAGATTATGACACAACCCTGTTTTACATCCTCCCCTTGTGCTCAGATTAAAATTTAGTGGCCCTGTCTTTTTCGCCAACATCATCTTTTATCCTCTGTCCCCCTCGCTCTGTTCTAGTAGCCCCAGCTTATGTTCGGTATGCTGAACTTATTCCCATTCCAGAACCTTTGCATTTGCTGTCTGTTACACAAAATGAGTGTCTTTAAAATCTTGACTCAATTCAGCATCTCACTTTATTCAGGTACAGCCTTGCCCCATGTCCTGATGTCTTTTTAAAAATGACAACTGTAGATTTATTATTAGACTTCTGTACAGCCTAGAATATCTTACTTTGGAATATTTATTCAAATCATATAAAACATGTTCCACAACTTTTACTACTTGAGTATGCCTACATAAGAATGGAATTATATTGCAATTATAATTATGTATAAATATATATTGAATTATATTTTCAAGTCAATTACTGTTTGTAGATATTTAGTTAGACATTTATCAATTTCAATTTTTGCAGTTTTGCTTTTGTACTTTTGAGCTTGAAAATTTATATGGTCCTGAATATTGTTCCAAGGGACATACAGGGTAAAACTTCCATAGAATGGCTATAAATTTTACCCTGACCAACACTCTGAAACTTCCTCATTTTTAAATCTTAGTGAAAGATTATTAATAAATGTTTTATAACATTATTTCTGCTGTGATGTCTGAATGATCTAACAATGGTTTAGAGCAGGGTTTCTCAAACTTTTCACTCTTTGACATTTTGGGAAAGATAAATCTTTGTTGTAGGGCACTTTCCCCTGACCTGTAAGATGCTTAGTGGCATCCCAGCTTTTACCCACTGATGCCAAGTAGCAAGCCCCTGTCACTCACCCCCCCACCCAGGTGTCACAAACAAGTGTTCCCAAATGTCTGGTGGGGATATCCCCAGTTGAGAACCATAGATGTAGAAGCTAAAGTTGTACAAAACTATTTACTAAAGTCCATGTACTATTAGCAGATAAGAATGGACCATGGAAGATCTCAACCTGTAAAGCTTTGCAGAATCCAAGTTTTGAACCTCAGCTTTGACACTGGTCCTGAGCAATCACTTAACTTTATGATTTAAAATGAAGGCAACGATACTGATTGTATTAGGTTGCTAGTAAGATAACCTGGTGTCTGGCACACATTGAAAAGTTCAGTATTTGTTATTTCTCTTTTATTAGTTAAAATGGAGAGATTTTGATGAAAGAGCAGCAATGTGGCTATTCCTGGCATATTCTCAGTACACAAGAAGGGAGTCTTGTGGGGCTGAGAGGTGAGGAAGGTATCCTGCCCAACTTCTTAGGAGCAGAAGGGAATTTATAGTTACCAGGAAACATGAAAACACAAATTAATTGTCAAAGGCCCATGAACTCAATGAAAATTAAATATGCCTCGGATATTTAATTACATTACAATTGTCAAGTCAATCAGTTACCTTTTGCAGACATTACTTAGGCGTTTATTAATTTCAATTTTTGCAGTTTTGCTTTTGTACCTTTGTGCTTAAAAACTTGAATGCAAAATCTGATCACTTCTTTATATTTCTGCTACCATTGTGGTTCAATTATCCTTTGGTTGATTATTGTAAGAATCTCCTGCCTGGTGATCACTCTGCCTCTGCATTACCACTCTGTAGTTTGTGTTTTCAACACGAGCAACCAATTGAGGCCTTTAAACTATAAGTTGTATCACATCTCTTTGCTCAGAACCCTCCAAGAGCATCCAGGTAAAAGCCTTTCTCCCAAGTCTGTCTCAATCTAACCTCTGATCTCATCTACTATACTCCAGAACACCTGGCCTCCTGGCTTCTGCACCATACCAAGCACACATACCTTTCTCAGAGTAGTTACACTGCTGGACTCTGTTTCCCTTAGAATCATGGCTCTGTTACTTCCCTTGGGTTTCTGCAAAAACTGTTATTTTGTTATTGAGACCTCTCCTGACTCACCTACATAAAATTGTGCTTCATGACCAAGACCCAATCCATGGCCCCATGACTCCCTCTTATTTTTACCCTGCTTCATTTTTCTTCATAGCATGTGTCTTTAGCCAACACAATCACCTATAAACACTAAAGGGCAGAGGCTTTGTTTTCTTTGCTGTTGTATTTCCAGCACCTTGAACACTGGTTGGCACATAGTCAGTATTCATTGATTTTTATTTTTAATGGATGAACAGATGATAGCAGAGACTTTCATGGAAGTAAAAATATAAACAAATGACAATAACAACAACAAACCCTGAGCACATTTGTATAAGTCAGAGATGCAGATCCTTTGGTGCCCTATATCTATTAGACTGGTTTTCTACTGCTCTCCCAAACATTTGTTCATAACAACCTGCCATAGCATCTCTCTCCCTCTTGCCCTCTCCCTCTTTCCCAAATAGTCACAAACCCTTATGATCCTAAAAACTGAGAATTATGGTGCTTATGCAGGGTTACAGGTGACAAATTAATGAATATTAGACTCAAGAGAGGTAGATATCTGTCTCATTCTGGCTGCCCCACATGTCTAATGTACCCAGGTATGGGAGATATAGAAATTTGCTCAGCTGATCCCCTTTGTGCTACAAAGTTCAGGCCCTCAGACTCATGAAGTTACCGTGGCCTGACACTCTTTTTTGATGACATGCATTATCTTATGAGCTTCCTACTATCTCTTGTATATGATTCTAGCATTCATTCTTTGGCCACATACAATTTGGCTGACACTTTTCACCTTTTTTTCCAACTGTCTAGTATCTATTTCCCTCTACTGCATTACCTCTTGGCCACTGTGTAGATTCTTGGTGGGAAGGGACTTCTAGGTCTTCATTAGGAAAAACTGAGAAGCTGGTTCCTTGCCCTCCTCCCTTCCACACATGACCTGAGAATGCCCTAGAGGAGGCTCTCTGAGGGCCCTGCAACTTGGACTGGCCCAAGGAAGGATGGGAACCCTTAGAGGGCATATGTACAGGCAATGCCATATGACTTCCTTATTCTTACCACTGTTGAAATTCCTACTTTATAACTGTTTGGTGCTACTCTACTTCTTGCTTTTTCCCAGCCTGGTCCTCAGGCCTTGTGTTAATTATAAGAACTCCTGATACTTTTTTTTTTTTTTTTTTTTTGTGATACTGGGGATTGAGCCCTAGGATACTTTACAACTGAGCTACATCTCCATCCCTTTTTTATTTTGAGACAGAGTCTCACTAAGTTGTTTAGAGCTTCACTAAATTGCTGAGGCCCTAACCTGGAATTTGCCTGGGAATTGCTATCACTGGTATTTCAGGTATGTGCCACTGCATCCAGCGTCCTGATTACCTTTTCATATACTCTGTTGCACATGATTTAGTTATTGGTGTTTTCTGCTTATAAATCCCCAATCCTCTCTGAAACACACCTTGATCATAGTGAGACCAATCTAGTTTTTTGCCCCAAGCTCTGCTAGGAGCAAATACTAAGGAGCAAATAGAATCATTCATAGCAGAGTAAAAGAGGTGGCAACAAAGTATCTTATTTGGTTTCCTCTCATAGCATTTGTGTTAGTTTTGTAATGCTGCAAACAAATTACCATGAATTTAATGGCTTAAAACAACACTCATTTATTATCTACAAGTCTCTGTAGGTCAGAGTTCCCAAGTGGCATAACTGGTTTTCTTCTCACAGACTCATCAGGCTGAAATCAAGATGTGAGCCAGGCCTGCCATCTCATCTGAGGCTCAAGATACCCTCCAAGATCACTGGTTGTTGGCAGGATACATGTCCTTAGAGAGGCAGGATTGAGGTCCCCATTTCCTTGCTAGCTGTTGGAAAGGAACCACTCTCAGCTGCTAGAGGATGTATTCAGGTCCCTGCCATGTGTGGGTCTTTGCTTTTGTGGTGGTGTGCTTCTTCTAGGACAATGGGAGAGCATCTTTTGGGGCTTTGAATTTTTCTGACTTCTTCCATCTCCGACCTCTAGACTGTCTTTCAGGGGTTCATGTCATGAAGTTGGGCCCAGCCATAGTCAAGAAGTGTTTCCATGCACTCCTGGGAGCGGGAATCATGGGGTCATGTAGGAATTCTGACTACTGCAATATTCCTACTAGGCTGCCACTTGGAGAAGTCTGTTCCTTGGCTCAAAATTCTCGTATGTATTTAGAGATGATAAATCCTGGACTGTTGGCTGTAGTGGCTAATAGCTATAGACAAAGTTGTCCTACTGGGTCTTATTGGAGAGCAATGTATTTGGGTACCAATATGGAGGCTTATTAATATTTGTAGAACATTAACATTGTTAATAACAATGTTAGGTAGATTGTGTGCATTTGTGTGAGTGTGTGTGTGTGTGGTGTTACAGACACATTTGTGCATTTGGGGGTGTTTATTTCTTTAGATGGTGTAGCTCTAGAAGCTGCCTTCCGATTGGAAGAATCACATAACAGATCTACTCTAGTCAGAGATCTCCAGTCATGGGGATCTGAGCCAATGTCATTGCCACCTCTCATTTATTAGGAAAAGGGATTATTCTCCATCAGCCATTTGGCAAAATTGAAACAAAGTAATTGTAACACAACAGTGTCATAGGATCCATGACACCTGCTTTAAAAATAAATCTCCTGGCTTTGTCTTTCCCTTTATTTTCAATAAATGCTTCAGTATTATTGCCACTGCATTAATCTAGCAGCAGGAAACCATTATCCTATGACAACAGTCTCTCCCATTAACATTATCTTTTAATTTTAAGATTGTTTAGATGACTGCTAGAAGCTACTAAATTAAGATTAAAATGAACAAAGAATTATTTTGTTTAAGCTAAGTGTTTAGTCAAGTCAGCTGCCTCCAATCTTGACTGCTTTGGCAAAAGAGACACCATTATTTTTGTATCCGATTACAAAATACCATTTGGATATAAGTTGAAATTTCCAGAAATCGAGACATGTTTTAAATGTCATCTGGGAAATAACCATTAAATTTTAAATTATTATTTATATTGCTTGCCATATTACATAGTATTAAGAGTTGAAAATACTGTTATTTTTCTAGGAAGCAATTGTTGTAGTAAATAAAACAATAATGAAATCACAATGATGAAAACTCAATAAAGGAATAAAGGAAACATTTGTCTAGTAGAGTTTACCCTGAAAAATAATTGAATTTGGAGAATGCAGCAAAAATGAGACAGGAGGAAAAAACACAAAACTAAAAAAGAGTTGTGATTATTGGCGATTATTATTTAATATTCTGACAGTTATATCACATTAAACAGTATCTGTAAGTTTTATATTGAATATATTACGAGCTTGTTTTCAAACAGTAACTAACTTGCCTACTATACATTAATCTAAAAATTCTCTTTTATTCTATCGGCTGTATCCTAACACTAGAAGAGACTCTTTAAAATCTTCAGTATGTGTTTTGCTCCACCTTCATCTGTTCCAATGGCCTTGGTGTTTTCTTTCCAAGGAGCAGAGGCTGGAATCACTACAAATAAGGAATATATCTAAATAATTATTAGAATAGTGAGATTGTACATTCAATAGTTGAGATCTGTGATTACCAACTCCCATGAGTAAACCACACAGAATAAAATTAATAGAAACTGAGTTTCTGTTTTAATAGAATCTTTTCAAAGGAAAAAAGAAAAGGCTTGAATTGTGAATTCCCCCATACTCTTAATGTAGTTCAAGTAGGCCATCAATATGTGTCCTATTTACTGATAGGTGCAAAATAGGTGGTGGGAGATCAATCAAAACCCCCTTCCATAAATTATCATGACTTCTAGAAATTATCAAAACTTCACTGGAGTGTCATATGTAGTCTTCCCAGCAATGAGTTATAGTCAATAATTCATTCCCTGACGGAGCTGATAACAGGCAGATATTCTAATAATGTGCTAGGATTTACTACTGGACACAAGCAGTAAGTAGGAATTTCAATGCAATGTTAAAATGTTATCTCAGTGGAGAAAAGCAATAAAAACAGGACGGAGGGAGGCATCTGGGTATGATGCTTCGATGTTTTAACCCTCTAATTAGAGAAAACATGTATAAGGTAGTGTTGTTTAAGTTTTCATTCCTTTTTTGAAGCAAATTGTTTCAAGAGTATTATTTTGTAATGACTTCTCCTGGTCTTATTGTTGGTGAGCACAGCAGTTGGGTCTGAAAAAAAATGCTAAAACTAAAGTCCATTTTATTTTTCGGTTGTTTCCCCAAATTTGAAAATGGCTTCCCTTGAATATTTTCCTCTTAAAGGAAACTTCCAAAAATATTATCATCATAGACTAAAGGTCTTAAATATATTTTCAGTGATTTCTTATCATACAGAGAAATCGACAAATTTGCTTTCTCTGTCAGAATGTTTTGAAGCTAGAAAAGAAGTGGTGATTCATCAAAAACAATTTTATTATGAAATATGATTTATGTTGAGAAATATAAATGATGACGTTATAATGTGTACCTCTGTGCGGAGGGAACACATTTTAGTCAATTGAATTATCCAATTTTATTATTTTAAAAAATCCATATCTGGTTGTTCTTTTTATTCAGAAAAATTTATGGTGCTGTATAGAGTAGAAATGTGTGTTTTTCAAATCTATGGACAGCTATGGATTGTACTCCCCTAATTCCAACAGGGCCATTCATTACAATTGGATGAATAAATATTATAATAATATTTATCAATTCTTTTGGTGAGCAAATAGGAACTAGTGCTAATACTTTCAAATACTACATTTTATTACAAATATATACAGAGATAATGCTTAATTATAATCAATACTACAATTAAAAATGACACTAACTAAAGACGTTGTGGTTGGGGCAATTAATTTCTGAATTACTAGCTTTTTTAAAATTTTAAAACAAGAATAGTTAAAGAAAACATAAGGGAGAATGAATTGTTTTATTGCCTTAGTTTCTCTATCAATAAATGCTTATTTCCATCATTTTAGAGAGGAATGATAATTTTAAATGGAATCATTATTTTCTACTGCATTTATAATTTTAATATATCTCCTTAGTAATAACCACTTCACATATATACAAATGACGCAGTAATATCTATATCCTCTTTTGTAACTATTACAAAATTAAATTTATTCATGCAAAGATTTGACTCAACTTTAATAAACATTGTCTGTCAACCTGTTAGACCACTGAGAAGACCCTAATGAAAATATAATATACTCATGCATGTAGTCTAATGATTTATCAGCAGTGATATTTGCAGAATATCATTTGTGCTTGAATTTTGTTGACAAAATTTAGTCTTAGAAATAGGTAGTATGAGTAAGCCAAATAATTTTCCTTATGAAATCATTGCTATGAAATATATTCACATATCAAGATTTACGAATAGTTCTGAGGCCAATTTGGGGGATTTTTAAGCTGATGTTCCTACTCTCATATGAAGAAAACAAGTCATTTCTTGCCACTGCAACACAGAGATCTTGCTACATCAGGCAAAATGCTGGGGCACAGATGTGGTCCCTTCTTTCCCATCATCTCCAGGAGCTTTAAGTGTCCTAATGAAATAGAATAATTAAATCTATACCTTAAATTTCATTTCCAACTATAACAATATCAATGCTATTTTTCCCCCTCAGTCATTATTTTACTTTAATAAAATCAACTTCTTCACTATGTTTTTTTTTTTTTTTTTTGTACCAGGGATTGAACCTAGGGGTGCTTAACCACTGAGTCACATCCCCAGCCCTTTTTTGTATTTTATTTAGAGACAGGATCTCACTGAATTGCTTAGGGCCTTGCTAAGTTGCTGAGGCTGGTTTTGAACTCAAAATCCCCCTGCCTCAGCCTCCTGAGCTGGGATTACAGGTGTGTGCTACTGTACCCAGCCTCGCTATGTTTTTATATTGCCCTATAAAATAGTAGTTAGGATAGAATTTTCTAAATAGTGGCTAATATAATTTGACGAGGTATTTACCAAGTGTGATCACTGGGATTACTTAAAAAAAAAGAATGTTCTAATAAGGCAACAATCTACCCCTTATCACATAAAACATTTAGTGAGATATCTATAAGAGATTTTGATAAATCTTAAAAAGACAGTAAATCCAAAATATTATTATCAATATTTTAAAGCCAAGATATGGTTCCTTGAAATGTAGTCTTTTAGAGATGTAGCCTTGATGAGTTGGACATAAACCCCTATTCTTAAATGCTGCCAGTTGCCCCAGCTCTACTTACTGTACAGAACCCCCCACCTCCAGCCCAAGCAGTAACACAAAGCAATGGTACATGTCCCTGCTGCCATTCTTCTTCCTTGGGCATTCTCTGTTGCTAACTATCATTCCTTCTTCTCTTCACATTGGAATATGTCATCCCAGCCTCAAGCATTTCAGATTCACTTTGCAGGAGCTTTTTTATTTCAGGGGATTTCTGTGATGACAGTAATACAGTTGGGATGATTTTTTAAAAGTCCTTCCTAAAAAGACTTCCTTCCCAAACAGTTTTGCATTGACTTTAAAAGGATGAAATCTTTTTTTTTTTTTCCTGAGAAAGAGCTGGGGCACTTGTCTTGGAGGTGACCATATCAGCATGGAAAGCAGCATGGGTCCATGTGGAAACTCTGTTTGTCCTTGCAGATTCTTAGAGAAGGGTCACTTGGAGAATACAACAATGCTCATGTTGAAGGACTAGGAGGAAAAGAAGGGAAGAAGATATGTACAAATAATTTAGGAAGAAATGATGGTTTAATCTAGGACCAATATGGTTCCTACATGTAAACAAAATTTAAGACAGAAATCATTTGAGTTGCTTTCTTTTCCAAAACACCATACTTATTTTTTATTTTATTTTATCATTTTAAGTGAGTAGGCTGAATGATTAATGTGGAACGTCAGCAGAGGGTTCTCCAACTGCTGGGTACAATATAACATTATTTTGAGTTAGGCAATTTCATTCTACATGGGGATTATTACTTGAAGTATTGTTTTTATGTTTGTTTGAAGAATGTCCTTATACAGAACTCTTTTTACCCACAATGAACTTGTATGTGTTTACACAGTTTTTGTGTATTTTGTATCAGTCGAAATGAAAGACTGATATTGGTACCTCATTCAGGCAGGTACTTTCAGACCACAAATCTTGCTACCCAGATGAGAAAGGAATGCAAATGCAAAGAATGCAGAAATAAAGGCTACCCAGAGGTGGCGCTGTGGTTAAAGTACACCTGAATTTTGATTACAGTGAATGGTTTTACTCCCTACCCCTCAGAGGAGAGATGTTAACCATTATCACTTTTCTATTTCTATAACCACAACATCAGCAAATAAAGCTCTTTGGTAATACACTCCCACCCACTCCGATCTACAGGGATATGTATAAAGACCTAACTCCACACACAATTAGAGCCAAAACTCAAAAACCATCTCCTAAAGCATAGGCCTATTATAGTCTAGAAATCTGTATTCAAAGTTCTGTACCTCCTTCTCTCCCTCCTTCCATACAAACTACCTGGATCCTTTGGTGAATCATTCAGTGATATCTGAAATGTTCCTGGCTAAATTTCTAACATTTTAGAATTTAAAAATTCATTTTAGTGTACACTCTAGAAATGTCACAATTCATTATAGCTATACATTATATACTATGTATATACATTATATACAATGTGTTATAAGTTCTATTTAAAAAAATCACTTTAAAAAAGAAAAAAAATAAAGATCACTGGCTTAATTTCCTCACTTTTAGATGTGAAATTAAAGCCCTGAGAAGGAAATCTACTTGCATATGACAAATTCTAACATAATTGTAGCACACTAAGATCCTGTGTCATCTCATTTTATTATAAATTATTGAAAAATTAAAAATGAACCCTAGGAATTAAAATGTATCATTTTCGTGTGTGTGGAGGGGTTCATTTCCTCATTTGGTGTGGGTTTTCTTGATTAACCTTCAAGGAACATTACATCTTTTCTAAGTTGGCCTTCTTTAATCACAACTTTTTCAGCTGTTTTTTTGTTCAGGACATTTAAATTATTATCACAGTTTTAATGATTTCTTTAAAATGTTTTTTTATATGTGCCCAAGGTGAAGTGATCATAACAATGCAATTTTAAATACAAATCAGTAAAATTAATTCATTTAATTTTAACATGTTAGGAATTTAAGATGCTTGAATAAAGAAATGAGTATTTTAATTGGTATTTAAAACGTCCTCTGCCTAGTTTTATAGGCAATAATTATTCTTTCTTTTGCAGTCCTAATTTGGTGGTTTAAAGGACAGAAATTCCCCAACAGACACTAAAACCATGAATGTTCAACATGTGCATTGTCTTGCCAGATTCTCCCTCACGTTCCTTTCCTCAATCTAGCAGTACTGTGAGTAATACAATATACGAAAACTTTTCCCACAAGGCTGGTTTTACTTAATGATACTTAGCAGAAGGGCTTTGCACTTTCATGATAATTTCCAACAGAAAAACCTCTCTGGAACTTCCTAATAATAATCAGACCTAATATTAGCCTCAGATCAGAGATTTCTTAAACCTATTTGGCAGAGTAAGTGAAGCTGAATGACTAGATATTCAAGCTTCTAGGCTGAGCTTGGGCCCGGGAAAGAGACTCTCTGGTTAGCATCCTAAAAGCATTCCTCAAATCTTGATTTATACGAGAAAGGACATTTCTTACCCTTCAGAGGTTGTAGGATAGAAAATGTTGTAAGTAACTTCCATTGCTTTGGGGTCTGAGAAACTCAACGTTCCGTCCTCCACATTAGGAGGAAGGGAGGGTATAGCAATGCGTTTTCCCAGAAGTTTTTTTTTTTTAACTTTGAAAATAAGGATTGTGGTTTGTACATCATCAGCAATTGACAAGTATCTCTGAAATGCCTTCTAAGCTCTTAGTTTATATTCGGGTTAATGGGAAAAGGGAGATTTATCAGTATTTAGGCAGGAACTATTATTTTTCCCTTGTTAACTAAACTTCCACTAAGATTCATAAATATCCAACATCGTGAATTAAAACAAAAACCACCTCTTTTGCATGTGTGTGCGCTTGTGGTGTGAAATACACCGCTTTGATGCAGAAAGATTTTTCTTCCCAAACAGGAAGAGACCCATTTCTGAGAAAGTTTCTCAGTTTTCCTCTGGATTTGAGGGGAGGGCAATCCCGAGAGGCGAGCGGTTGCGGGTCCTAGGGGTCCCCGAGCGCCGAGAGGCAGGTGCGGCTCCGAGTCCCGGATTGCGATCCCGGGCCGTGAAGGCAGCCCAAGCCGGGTCCCCAGCGACCAGCGCCGGGGCCACTTTTCCCCACCTGATTCCGGCCGGTCCCTGCGCCTTCCTCGGTCGGCTCCGCTGCCTCACTCACTCCCCCGCCCCCTTAGTCTCCTTTCAGTCATCCCTTTGTCCTTCCCCGGATTGGCAGGTTTTATTATTCCGCCTGAACAATCCGGCCGCCCAGTGGCTGAGGGTCGCTGACGTCGGCGGCAGAGCCGGGGAGTAGTTGGGATTTTGTTCTGTCAGTAACACATGTGTAAGAGCCGCGGAGGGAGCGAGCGAGCCGGCTAGAGGCCAGCGCCGCCGCCGCCGCCGCCTCCGAGCCGGGCAGCAGCAGCCCCGGCAGCGGCGCAGCCTTCAGCGCGCCGGGCTGCGGCCGCCCGCAGCCCCCGACTCCAGGCGCACCCGCCGGCCAGCCTCCGCACCGGCCGCGGCCGCTCGCGGATCTTGTTTTTGAGGCTGCTCCACGGCCGGCGGTGCTTGGCCAAGCCGCCGCCGCCGGCCCCGAGCGAACGAGCGAGCGGGCGCGCGGGAGGGAGGAAGGCGGCGGAGGAGGAGGAGGAGCGGGAGGCGCGCGGGCGCGGGCGGGGGCGGGGGCCGCCGGGCGGGGGCATATACAAAGTGAAGCCACATTGCCAAACTTGCAGCAGCGATTGCAGCAGTTGCTGCCGCTGCGCCGCGCCTGAAGCCGCGCCGCGCGGGCCGAGGGCTCCTGCAGCTGCTCGCGCGCAGCCAGAGGCGGAGGAGAGGACGAGAACTGGGACTGACACTTCTGCTCCTGGCCGCCGGCCACTTACGCGGCGACCCCCAACCCGCCCCAGAGCAACGCGATTAAAAAAAAAAAAAAAAAAAAAAAAAAAAAAAAGCAGCCCTTAGCCCCCTCCTCCCCTTTCCTGCTTCTGCGAGAACTCGCTCCCTCCCTCCAGCTCCGCCAGCCGAGGCGCCCCTTCCTTGGAAGCCGAGCGGCTTCGCTCGCATTTCGCCGCCGCCGCCTCGCAATATTGCAATATAGGGGAAAAGCAGGTAAGGGGGCGGCTGGGGAGCCGTGAACTGGGAGGGTGGCGCGGGGGAGGGGGCCGATTGGGGCTGGGGCTGTTTTCCTTGGCTTCCTTCCCTTGACCGTCCCAAATTGCAAGTAAACAATACGTCGCCTTAGATAATGCGCGAGTCTGAAACTACCGAGGCCGGCCTGCGAGCTAGAGCGGAGGGCAGCCCCGGGCCGCCAGCTTTGTAGCGGTTCCTGCTTACAAAAGGGTTCTTGGAGACCCGGCTGGTGGAGACTCTGGAGGGGGTGGGGACGTTTCTAGTTCCAAAGGGAAAGGCAGGGGCTGCTTGGATGAGGATTTAAGTATAAGAAGTAGTGTGTGCGGGAGGGGGACAGTCACGACCCTTCCCCCCTCCAGTAAACACTATTTTTGAAACAGTGGCAGAAAGGATCTAAGTGACCAGAATTCGGTATTGTTGGTTCTTTAAAAAAAATTCCTCTTGGCTTATAAGTCTTTTGTTCCAATCCAGGAGAAATCCGGTGAATCACCTAATTAAAATCAAGACATGAATTAAGCATCCATTTTTGTACTACAAATTGCCAGCGCTACGTTTGTCCCTCCCTTGGTCTCCATTAAAAAACACCAGAGACGTTGTTAAAGGGGGGCAGATTTTGCCTCTAGCTGCCACTTCTGCTTTCTATTTCACTGACTATCCCAGGACCTAAATTGCTTGGCTATGTAATTACTAGAGTATAAGCCTATTTAACTTAAAAGCTTTCTTTTCTTTCTTTCTTTCTTTTTTTTTTTTTTTCCAACTCTAAATGAAACTTGATGAGGGCCCGTCCTTAGTTATCAGGGGAGTCAGTTTCTGGTCAGTCCTCTTGATTCATCTCTTTTAGATTTAATCAGCATTAAGGTATTGCTTGTCCTTAAGAGCTTTAGCTAATGGGGTTACTGGATGCTTTTCTCAGTGTAATGTTTCCTTTTCAAAAAAATATACATATATATTTACCTCTCACCAAAGATGGGGGCGGGGAACAGCTTGGAATCTCCTCCCTCCCTCGCCCCTTTTAAAGGAATTCGGACGATTAAAACGTTGGGGGGAAACAGTTTAAAGACCTAGGGCAGGAAATGCAGATTCATTTGGGTTAGGGCTGAAATTGTAACAAAAAGCAATTCCTCGAGTAAATGCATCAGATAAATCAATTTACATAAAGGTATGATGCATTCGGATAAATGCAATGCTAATGGGTTTTAGAGTGGTCCTGTTTCCAAAGTCTCAGGGTTTTGTTACAGCTTAATTGGTGCAGTTCTTATTCTGGTTTATTGTGCGGTCACTGGACACACGTTCCGGGACTCTTTCGGAGGAAATGTGTTTAAAATCAGCCTATTTAAGGAACTCGAGTCCTTGTTTGGTTCCCTCTCCCTCGTTCTTTTGCAGCAGCCAAGTTGGGCCAGGGACAGGCAAAGTTCGCCCTCTCTCTTCTGAGGTATCAGCTGAATGTCTTGAGCAGATAGCTGGGAGTCTTGGGGGGGAGCCCACACTCTCGGCTTACAGAGGACAAAGACAAAACAGGCTGCTTAATTGGCAGTAAATAACTTGATCTTTTTATAGAATAAGTGACTGAGGGAACACTAGGACTTTATTGGACTCAGGATTGGAGGCAACAAATTAATCGGTTTAGGCTAAGCTTTATAAATTGATTCCTATATTATACCCCAGTTGCTTCTCTCATGGCATTCAGTAGGAAGAGTGGGGAATGTTTAAAAGCAGTTTTTGGTGACAGCAGGACTTGGCTCGTGTATAACTTGTGCATCCCTTAATAGTGCCTTCTCGAATATTACCTATACGCACCCCCCCCCCTTGTAGTAACAAAGCTTTAGCATTTAAATTGGTGATCAAGGGCAGATTACTGAGACCAAAGTGGAGAGTGTTTGTATAGGAAGTTAACAGGCATCCTAAAGTTCAATGATCTATTATTCTTGCCTGTGTCCTGAAAACCCAGAGAAAACACTCATTGATCTTGAAAATGAAATGAGATTTGGAACAATAATGGGAGATGGCGGTCACCACAATGGCATGTGAAAGGTGCTGTTTAAAATACGAAAAACCAGTTTCGCAACTTTACACACCGCACCCCCTCCCGCCACCTTGCCTCCCCTCCCACCACCACGCTCTCCATCTCCCCTCTGCCGGTCCCTCCCTCCTTCCCTTTCAGAAAACCCAACTATTTCCAACTTGTGAACTGCAGCTGCACTTCCCAGGGCAGAGCTCTGGAGGGAACGTGGCTCCGGCGGGGCCGCCGCCTCCCCACGCCCCTCGGCTGGCTCGCGGGGCTCGGCGGGGGCTGGGGAGGGGCCGGGCGCGGCGGTGGGTGGGTTTGACCCTCATTTGCTGGAGGCGGGCGGCGGCGACGGCGGCGGGGAGGAGGGGGCAGTGGGCGGAGGCGGGGGCTGGGAGGAGGCGCTGCGAGGGGTGGAGCGCGCCGCCGAGCTCGCTCTCGGAGTTTTGACAGTACCGGAGCTGAAATTGTCAGCGGCGGCGAGCGCAGGAAAGTTGAGAGGAGCTCGTGGCCCCAGAACAAAGCTTGAGAAAAGTAAACAGGCAGCTGCTGCCGGCGAGCCTCCCTTCTTTCCTCTCTCGCCTAGCCTCCTTCCCGCCCTTGCCTTGCTGCTTCCTTCCAGCAGCTCCGGGGGGAGGAGGGGAATGGGCTTGCTCTCTCTTCGGCGATTACTAACTTTTGCGTCGCCCCTGTTTTGTCTTTCTCTCCCTGTCCCCTTCCCGCCCTCTGCAGACCATGGTGAATCCGGGCAGCAGCTCGCAGCCGCCCCCGGTGACGGCCGGCTCCCTCTCCTGGAAGCGGTGTGCAGGCTGCGGGGGCAAGATTGCGGACCGCTTTCTGCTCTATGCCATGGACAGCTACTGGCACAGCCGGTGCCTCAAGTGCTCTTGCTGCCAGGCGCAGCTGGGAGACATCGGCACGTCCTGTTACACCAAGAGCGGCATGATCCTTTGCAGAAATGACTACATTAGGTAAGTCTGATGGCTTTTCCCGAGGTGGGCAAGCACAGCCGTGGCAAGGCCAAAGTTGATGGAAAGGAGCCTGCACCTATGGAAAGACATGACAGCCTTCACCTCAAAAACCTTCTGATGAGTAGAAATTTAAGGGATTTAAGAAGCATGTACTAGTCTCGGTATTTGATGACAAATAAGGGACAAATGCCATACAAAGTAAAAACTCCCTTCCAGTAAACTGGGCCGTTATAGGTGCAAAGGTTGAGCACCCCTAAGTGTTCAGTCTTGACTTTAGGCTAAAAATAAGCACTTCAAGTGGGAGTTAAGCTGCTTTTTAAAAGCAAGGTAGGGACCCAACCTTAGAGGCAAAAGGTTGACTTAAAAATAAAAGTGTAGTTAGTGAAGAAATTGTCTGTAGGGATGGCTAATTATGATATTTGCATAAGCACCTTTAAACTTTTTTTTGAGTGGACTACTCTGACATTCTTTGTGCTTCTTGTGAAAAATGCTGATTATCTATCAGTTTAAAGACTTGTAATTCTTTTTATAGCAAAAAGCCCCAAAACAAAGCCTAGTGGTAATGTTTTTCATACTGTTACTTGGAGGCTTGCTCAAATGTTGGTGTGTGGTTTGCAATGTAGAATTTGCTTTTTTTTTTTTTAATTTGAAGAACATTCAGGTTTTGGGTTTTTTGTTGTTGTTGTCATTTGTAGCACTGCCCTTGATCCCCAAAAGAGATTTAGAAAAAGAGGCTATAGAATTATACTAATCTTGCGTTTTAAAGCAATGTATAGGAACATTCATATGTCCATGTAAGCAGTCTTTTCCAACAAGTTTCAGTGCAATTAATGGAAAGAATTCAGGAGGTCAGGTGCCTATAGGATCTTTTCAGGTGAACTCAAGCTACTTAAACTCATTAATTTGAAAGGAGGCATTTGAAGGATTACACATTTAATTTGAGTAAATGGTTTGATAGACTGATGCACATGAATGCTTCTAGGAGGTGTTCTGTTTCAACATCCAGTAATTAAAAAAAAAAAAAAAAAAACAACCACACGCACACCGTTGGTACTGTAGAGAACTGAACATTTCATTATATTTAAATTTCTGCCCTTCAATCTTTTTCTTTATAGGAATTAATAGAAAATTTTGTTCTTTCTTCAATGCGGGTAAATCAGTGGATGAGATATTTTGTTCAAAGTTTAGCTCCATTGTAATTCACTTCACTGCAGCTTATACTGCAAAAGATCCCACTGCTGTTCAGAGTATGGGTATGTTTACCTCAGTGATAATCATTAATGTAAAATGATGGAGTAAAATGATGTTTGGTTATTTTGATAATGCAACCTATATCCACTCTGCTGGCATCCTCAATCAGTCATGTAAAAGAAATATAGAGAGGGAGAGGGCTTTTATTTTTAAATTAAGATGGCTGCATTAATTTCGCTAAGTGTTCTTTTAAAAGTAAATGTTGAAAAATCAGCAGGAGCCAGGGGTGTAATGCTTTCTGGTCCTCCTTCCAAGCAATGCCATGAGCTTTGATAAAATTGTAATTAAATAGAGAGCAATACTGTGGTAAGAAAGGAAGGTGGTTTGAAGAGGAAAAACTGACAGTGCAATTAAGATTTGGTGAATGGTAGTTTCATCTCTTTCTCTAAGTTGCCTTAAAAAAAAAAAAAAAACTTCATTTCTGATTACCACTAATTAAAGAGAAGATGGGTCCACTTGCATTCCCTCAGGACAAGTTTAGGCAAGTGGCTTCCTGGGAATCTAATCCATTCCTTTCCCTATTCTTGGGGCCAAATATAAATGCCCATTTGGTGTTTTCTTGTGACCTAATGGAGTAGTGGAGGATGGGGTGCCCAGCTCTGAGCCTTAATTGATGGATCCATAGTCTCACTCTTTCTTTTTGCCTCTGAATCTGGGAACTGGAGTTTGGCTTGCTCTTGAACTCGATGCTACCCTGAGACTCATATTTATCCGGGAGAGATGAGTTCCAGTTCACTACTAAATGGATCATCACCTAACACTTTGGTCAGGGCTCACCAGCAGCCAATTTAGAGATCTCAGAAGCTAGTGTTCCCTCTCCCTGTGTCCATCAAGATGCCCAAAAGGGTGGGAAGGTGGGGGAGGTGCTGAAGTTCCTTTTCTCTCAGCTAACCCCTGCCCAAACTCCCCCTAAGTCCACTTGTTGGAGATTTCAGTGCCACACGGACAGCTACTGAAGAGTGGAGTAATCTGCTCGCTGGCCACCAGGTGAAGAGGAGGACCCGGACCACAGAGCGATTTATGAAGGGGCTTTTAAATTGTCTGACTTTGAGGTGTTGTGTGTGTGTGTTTAAACAACCAGGATCAACCAATATCCGGCTAAAAAGCTGCGGGAGAGCTGGGAGAGGCCAGCGGGGGTGGGGTAGGAAGGATAGGGGGAACGTTTTTCCCCAGTCCCCTCCCCCTCCGTGGCCAAGTGTCGTTTGGGCCGAGCTGGGCTTCTGCCTCCTCTCTCCTAGATTTCAGATAAAGCGGCTGCCTTGCTGCAGCGAATCTGCACAATTAAAAGCTTTAATTAGTGGCTCCTCCATTTTCTTAGTTCTGATGGGCTTTATCTAATGAGATCTGGTCTCTGGCTTAGATCTGCTCCGAATGACGTGTCCGCAATGAATGAGAGCTGCGTCGCAAACAAAACATTTAATTAACAAAATTGGCCTCTAAGAGAGGGAGGGAAAGGCTGGAGGGGGGTGTGGAGAGGAGGGGGAGGGTGGATCTTAAAGGGACCAACGCCTGCTTCCCCCCGACCTCCCCAAAGTCCGGGAACCTTAGAAACTGCCCCCATCCCGGGCTCCCGACCCCTCGGCTCCATCCGAGCGCCAAGTAGCTTCGGAAACTCCAGATCTCTTTCCTCTAACCCTCTTTCCTCCGCCCCCTCCTTGGGCCCAAAGACTGCCTCGGAAAGTGCTGCGAGAGGAGGAAGTTCGGGGACCGACGGGTGGGGCTCCAGGTCCGGGGAGGGCGAGGAAACGCGCCGGAAGCCCGGGTGGCGGTGGTCGGCGAGACCTTCCTCGCGGGCTTGGTGGGGCCAGGGCCGGCGCCGCCAGAGGCCACAGCAGAGGCGCCCAGCGGCCAGCGGCCTCGGGCCCGCGAGGGGGCGAGCGCAGGGCGGGAGCCGGTGAGCCGGTCGCGCTTTCTTCCCCCGGCTCCGCTCGGGCGGTTCACGTGGCGCCCGCAGCCGCAGTGTGCTTGGCGCGGCCGGGGTGGGGGATTGGTGGTGGCTGGTGGTGGAGGGTGTGTTTGGGGAGGGGGGTAGCGTTAGGAATCGAGGCGCCGCCAGGCAGCGAGTTCATTTCCCTGGT